>NW_020664413.1:40278966-40306466 GCF_002925995.2 Terrapene triunguis
TGGGTAAGAACCTCACTTCTTCAGATGCAAGTCATCTGAAGAAGTGAGGTTCTTACCCACGAAAGCTTATGCTCCCAATACTTCTGTTAGTCTCAAAGGTGCCACAGGACCCTCTGTTGCTTTTTACAGATTCAGACTAACACGGCTACCCCTCTGATACGTAAACATAGATGGTAAGCTCCATTGGGCAAAGATCATCTTTTTGTTCTGTGTTTGTACAGTGCCTACCACCGTGGGGTCCTGGTCCATGACTAGGGCTCCCAAGTGCTAGGGCAATACAAATAATGAACAACAACAAGAAGCAGATCCACGTCCATGTGCTATTTTTTGTCACAGGGGCCATGCTCAGGCTTATTCAGTGTCTAACAGCTGGAGGCACCACGCCTAAAATACCAGCCCCTCCCCCTTGACTTCACTGACATTTTTGCCTGCTTGTGATTATATTATGGTAGTGCCCAAGGACCCTGTACAAACAGAGTAGTAAACAGTCCCTGCCCCAGAGATCTGACAATCTGCCTAGACAAAACAGAGAGAGTGAGGGAAGGAGTAGAACACACCATCAGAGTGAACAATGTGGTGGCAAGGTCAGTTCCACGTTTGGATGGGGGAGATAAGCAAAATGGGAAGAAGAGTGAAGGCAGAAGGGATACTGAAGGGAAGGGAGTGAGTGGGACAGAGCACATGTAGCGTTGAGCTGACGTGGAGGCTGTGAGGAAGGGGAAGGAGGGAAGAGAAATAGAGCAAGCAGCCAATCAGCACAAGTCAGACAAAAGTCCTGACAAAACTGTAGAAAGCTCTCTGAATGCTTTGGCTGCTTCTGCAGCTGCTCCTACTGGTTGGAGTCCCTGGCTGGTTCTTCTCTGTGGTTTTCCCCCAAAAGCCACATGTTTGGGAGGGAGGAGGGACTGGGAGGGGAGGAAAGGCACCACCTGGGTTTTAATGCCCCCAAAGTGAGAGGTGGCTACCTGGCACAGCTCTGGATAGGGTGGAGGGAATGTTGGGAGGGGGAGTTGATCCAGCCTGGGCTCCATTTTCCTCCCTGTCACCCCAGTGCAGCAGTTCCTGCATCTACCATCTGAGCTACAAGATTGGGTTCTAAATGACTTGGTGTATTCTATTAGTTCTAACTCCATTGTGTTACCATTGTATTATGGTTGCTTTAATATCAAAGGTAACACTAAGTAGTATCTGGAATATGGTATTGCATTCAAATAGAGATATGTACAAACCACCAAGCCTGGAACCAGATCCAAAATGTCCTGAAGACTGGGAGTGTGCGCACAGTTTTGGTTCAGTTCAAAGAGAGGAGCCATATGCAAAGTTCAGATCCAGATCTTCACTTCTTCAAAGTTTGGGGTCACCTATAGGATCAAGGTTCTGCAATATTTTTATAGGGATTCCAGTGGTATGAAGTAGGTTATAAAGTCTCATTAGTAGCATGTATTTTTCCAAAGCAACTCTTCGTATACAATTTCATTCCTAACAGTACAAATTTAACATGGAAAATATTTTACTTCATGTTGTCCTCTTTCCTGAGAAGCAACATAAAAAGTGCCTCCAACTTTCATATGTACACAATTCAGTTATCTTAAAATATATTGCCACAAAAGATATCCACTAGGCTAGGTTATATTATCATGTACAGAATGGTTTTGTTTTTTCCCCACAACACCAGTATGCATGTCTGATTTAGAATGAGATACCAAATCAAGCATTTATCTTGAACACAACAAAAGTGTTTCTCAAACATGTTACAACACAAAAGCTGTTTCAGAAAACTCTTATAGTTTTACACCTTGAGTAAGGCTATCTTTTATATAAGTTTTGCAGGCAAATGGTAAACAAACTTCCAATCCTCCTATATAAATTATACAAAATCTTTATACAGTTTACTCACTATACAATTTTCAGAACACTTACTTGGTTGCTAAAATATAATATGGAGCAGTGAAATGTGCAAATAGGAGGGAGTATGCATGAACAACTGTGTGTACTGGAGTTAAAAGTCTGCATGGCTCTACTAGCTATATCTCTGCCATTAAACAGACAATTAAATCAACTGCTGGATAAAGTGAATCTATTAATATGCCTAGATATAGCTTTTATAAACACTTCAGAGGATTTCTGCACTGATATGCTTTTTTTTACCTTTTTATAATCTCATATGTCATTTCTTAGAACTGTTTTCTTGGTTTGTTACTTTAGGGACATATTAAAAACCTAACTAAACCAATATCCATGTTTACAAGAATATTTTTCACAACCTCTAACACTGTATGAAGTTACTTAGAATCAGCTTTCCAGGACTTCACTAATGCTAGAATTATCCCCACAACAGTCTGCAACCATGAAAGATCTAGGACCTGCTTTCTGTATATAGAATATAATAATGATATAATAATACAGCAAGTTTTGGTGGGATTATTGGACCAGTTGCTACAGGGTTAACATAATTTATGACCAAAAAAATCACCTTAAAAGACCTCCTATTACTTCATGCAATTGAATTTGTGCAGATGGACCATTGTGTCTGCCTAGAACACAATTAACTTCAACCTGCTCAGATTCAGTTACAGGACTGGTCCTATGTACATACAGCACGAATGAAAGTCAGCTATGTCTGGAGAATAAGATAGCAGCCAACTAGCCCACAGCATAACAGAACAGAAAAGAGCAGAACAGTGTAGGCTGGGACGTTTTTGGTCAACACACCCTACCTTATGAAAAATACAATGTGACTGTTTAAATAATGCATTATTTTTATTGATTTAAAATGTATTTTAATTATAAATATTAGTTACATACATACATACATAAATGCACTCATACAAACACTATTATTTATCATCTTATCCTTGACATGTGATATACAATGTCCACATGGAGCAGCTCGGACCTCATCTACTAAGGTGTCATTCAAAAAATGCTCACATAGTAAAGTGCATGGAAGACTATCTACTTCGGAAGGATGAAGGACTTAGGTGGATGTTGCTGGAATTCAAATTTATGGTTCTAAGAGGTTTAATTGTTTCACACCTAGTGCTTAAGCACTTGGCATTTGCAAAGCTAACACATGCACGGGAAAGTCTACTGGACCTAGAACAGGCCTTCCTACTTCGGAACCATGCAGAACAGGCTTTATAAGATGTAGAACAATCTGAAGTGTAGACTTTCTATGAGCTGAAGCTGCTGGATGTGGAATCTACTTTATACATAACAAAAAGCTTCTGAAATTGTCTCTTCAATAAATGAAGCCACCAAAACAAACTTTCATTGGGGGGAAGCCACACAATAGAGATTTCCTTCCTTCCTTCCCAAGACATCTACTACAGGCTATGCATGACCCAGTCCCACCAAACTGAACAGACTTTTCCAACACCAACTTTACCCAACAATCAATGACATAATGGTGTAAAGGCTTAAGAAAGGGATATAGGAGTCCGTAACCTACAGCAAAAATTTTCTTGCATTTTTGGACCAGTTCCTACAGTAAGAATATAATGGATCTAAAAAATATGGTAGGGGATATGTCCCCCCCACCAATTTCTCCTTTGGTTATTTTTATACAAGAACTGATTTTTCGTAAACACTCCAGAATCATACAAAATGGGCTTCTTACAAGCCTGATGTACCCAGAGCCATCCTTTTGCAAACATCTCTCCCTGAGACAAGCTTTACATGATCCTAAATTACTCATTTCTACATCCCTCACCCACCTATTTGAAACTAAATTAGAATTGTTTTTTTTTCTAGCTTGTATTAACTGGGTTGAGCTTTCTGAATGTAGACCCACCTAGAACAGATTTTATGATGACCCCAAATAACTCCAAAAAGTATTTCTATGATTCATATACTATCATGACTCTTGCAGTAGCTAATATTTTATACTTCAGAGGAAGGTCAAAACCTCACCTACCTACTATATCTACCCAATTTTGCAGAGCTGATATGCAAAATAAATGCATAAAGCTATTCAAGGTTGTATGAGGGTAAAAATCCACCTTAGTGATACTTAAGGTTCTGAAATATCTGCTCTAGATCATTTGCTATTTGAAAATAATTTCTTATGGTCATACGTGGTGAAAAGTTCTGTTCAAGCATTTCCCATTAAAGGGTGTATCAAAGGCATTTTGCCAGAGTTGATCTGGAAGAAAAACAAGGCAACCTTGGAACAGAGATTTGAACAATTTAGCTAGGTAACTGACTCTAGAAGAATGAAGGTGACTCTGCACAAATACAGCTCTACTGTGGTAAGGAACAGGAGTTAAATGAATATTTTGAGAATTTCAAGGGAATTTGAGTAGAACACTAGGTCAAATTCTGCCCTCATTTACTCTGACATAAATCTGGAGTGTCTCTGTTAGAATGTGACCATTCTACAGTGGTACATGCCACTTCATGGTTTGTTTTCCAGAACAAACGCCTTCTTTCCTGAGTAGATTTTAGACTTCTACCACTAACTTCTCTTATGGGGTTAGCGAAATAATGTATGCAAAATAAATGAGAAATTGGAAAGGTCAGTCAGGGCACCTAAGCTACAGGAAGCTTTTTTTGTTTGTGTGTTTGTTGTTTTTTCCCCCTCCAGACCATGTTTAAATCTCTAGATATCAAGAATGCTTAGAGAGTTCCCACAACATCCAATAACAAACAACAACTGAGCTGGAAATAGAAGCTCTTATAGACTTACAAAGTACCTTGTTTAAAATACATGAATTTATCAGACAAGTCTTGTTTAAAGAAATAGAACTTTTGAAACTGTAAGGACTAGAAAAAAGTATTTTTCCTCCTCTCAGCAGATAGACATTTACTAACTTTATCTAAAAGAAGAAAGTAGGTTTATAGCTTGAATTTAAATTGACAGTCTTCTACCTTCTTGTTTTAAAAAAGAAAGGAATTCCACTGAAGCAAACGTCATAATGCAAGTGCAATGAAAAACATTTATCCCAGGCAAATAGTTCCTTCTTTGCTCTGAGCATTGCACCAAACAGCCAAACTTGAATAAATTCAGCAAAGTTTGCATTTAAATGGCAACACTTGTCATAATTCATCTGACAGTCACAGCTGAAAGGAAACACAAATGTGTAAACGTGATGAATGTAAGTGCTGTAAAGTAGACCCTGCATCTTTGACTCTTTACTCAATATTTATTGAGCTCAACAGAAAGACCTCAGCTTGTGAGGCTCTCTCTTAGCTCCATCATCAGTAAAGCTCGAAAATGAGAGATTTTGTTTCAGGTATCACCACTGAGTTTAAAATTTTGGCTCATCAAATTTTAGCTAATCCTAGGCATGATGCTTTAAAATGAGAAGCACTTCCTCAGGGATGCTGGCTATGGAAGCTGAAAGTACTCCATTCCCCTTTGGGCTCAATATGAATAGATCAACAGTTCTACCAGTAAGACATCTTGCTTAGTTTTTCTTAAGGTATAATCTAGAGATACTTTCGCCTGGAATATTTTCCTATAATTTACATTGTTCATATTCATCAGTCTGAAACTGAAGATCTACCACAGTTTCAGCCATTCTTGTTTTTATTAGATGGAAATATAAATGAAAGATGGAAGTTCTGACTTAATGGGAAATAATTGTATTACAACAGTACTGGGAGAACAGTCTATCCATAAAATAAGAGTAAATATCCATTAAATATATTTACATTTTGTTATTTGTCACTGAAGTATGACTTCAAAAATTTTGTTCTGTAGAAAATCAGTTATTTTTAAGAGAGGAAAGTGTTGTGGTTAAGGCACTGGATTCAGACTCAGAAGATCTGGATTTAGTACCCTGCTCTACCAAAGACTTCCTGTGTGACCTAATCTAGCTCTTCCTCAGTTTCCCATTTGTGTAACAAAACAATAACTCCTTTGTCTGTCTTGCCTGTTTAGATAGTAAATTCTCCAGGACAAGGATTATCACTGTATCTGTCTATAGTGCTCTGTACAATGAGACCCTGATCTCCATTGGAGCCTTTATGTACTACTGTAATTCAAATAAATAAAATAAAAATAAATAGTGGATTATTAAAGAACCAGGTGTAACTAATAGAGTTATTGGACATAGTTTTCTCTCTCCTTTGCTGCTACTATTATAGTACACTAGTCATGTTAAGTACATTTTGTAATGTCTGTTATTCAGATAGTTTTTGGCATGGGGAGAGTGCCCATAAAACAGTGTTTGCTAAATTATTGCACTTGTGTTAGAAATTAGGAGCATAGTACAATGCATTGATGGCCTTTTGAACTGTGGAAACTCTGAAAGGTCACAGATTCCAGGGCAACCTGTGAGTGGAGCTATGGAACAATGGGGATGGGTGAAAGGATAAATCATGTACATATTCCTGCCACCCATAGTCCACTGCTTATGTTTTATCTGTCCCTACAGCCCACACTGGGGACACCCAGCTCCTAGGAGTTACTACAGATTTAGGGCAGGCTTAACCCTTCCCAGCCCCTCAAACATTCTCTCTTTCCCCCTCTCAGACGGTGAGAAGCAGCTTCTAGCAAAAACTACTCTGATAGTAAAACATACCTGGGTTGGGCAGAACTTTGTTTTCCTCCCCCCCCATCAATGATCTATGTGAAGAGAGACTCCATCCCCACCGTCAGTCTTCAGTCATGAGAAGCCTGATCTCTGCAAGTCTGGACTCCTGCCAGGAACATATTTTCTTTCCCAGTAGGCAGAAGTGTGAGATGATATTCTTCAGGCCACATAATCATTTATCTCATATTCAGAAGGGTGCTGCTAGACCGTGAGAACCTGCTTGGCCCCATACCTTTCAAATACATCCCTGTCAGTCAAATATAATAACTAGTTGTGGAATGCCAAAAGTAAGCACTGCACAGACTTTGAAGGTATAGTCTCTGTCCCAAGCAGTTTCAATATTTATTAGACTCTATTAGCCAGAATATGCCATCGCATATAGATTCCAAGAGCCCAAGCGGCTTGATCAAGATACATAGAGTTTATAGACCTGGTTGTGACCTTGCTTATATTAGTGTAAATGAAGAGTAACTTTAGTGAATTTGATTGAGTTACACCGTGTAAAACTGGGATGGGTGATGCCCAGTGACTACACCTGGGAAAGGATAAGAGGTCACAGATATAACATATCATTATGTGGCCTTAAACAAGGGACATCTTCCCCATCTGAATCAGGAGCAGCCTCTACATACACATAGTCTGAGAGACCTGCAGTACTTCCATGGGCCAGCAGACTCACAGATGCTACTTTGGGGCTTCACAATGAAGCTCTACATCTGTCTGCATAGGCTGATGTACCCTCAGTCACGATAAAGTTCCCATTCACGTCACATTGATATCCATGGCCCGGGTACTGCATGAGTGCTCTGACAGTTGCCTTAGAAATACCTACAATAAAGGAGCAATTCAAAGTCAGAATTTGGCTCTTACTAACCCTGTATCTAATCTACCAAAAAAAAGGATCAAATCATTTTATTTGTTGTGCAGAAAAAATGTGTCACTTTTTCTCATGATATAACATGCCACACTGATATACCCACATGACACTAACAGGCCTTAGTTTTAAAAAGAAAATTCAGAACATTTTAGCTGAAGGACAGGGTCATGATTTATACTGCCGACACGATAAAAACTATTTACAACACAGTCCACTTTAACCATCCTGATCTTACCTCTACCAAAGGATTCGACTTGTCAGAACTTTTTAATGTGGAAAAACAATGTAATTAGGGATCTTAAAGCTTTATGTAAAAAGCATGAAAACAAATGTACATACACATGCTGCATCCATTTTGTCTTGTGTTCTGTTTTCACAGATCTTTTCCAGGACAGTTTCACTTTCTTGTATATTTTCAACTAAAGAAAACATTCTAAACATCCAGAAAACAAATCATACACATGTACACCCATCAGTGGACTAAGGAAATTCCTTCTTTGTCTTCCTCCTACATACAAACAGGCAAACGCACACATTTTGGCACCTGGCAACCTACAACACGGTTGCAGTACTATATATGTGAGTACATCAATGTCCTCTCGGTTCGAAGAACAAAAAAAAGAACAGTTTCTCTCTAGGATAATATGTTTGATCCACGTGTTACCACCCTAAGTGCAATAATTTCATTATGACTTTCTTTCAAAGCTCCTACTAATGTGATTTCTTCTAATGTGAAAGTTACACATGTTATTAAACACCTCACCTGCAGTGCCCATATTAAAACTTGCAGTTTAACTCTTGAATTGATATGAAGCCCAATTTCAAGGGCACCAGGCACTAGGGTATTGTAAGTGCCTTTAAATGACCAAGATGAATTGCTGATTTTGCAAATATCCCTCGAAAACCAGGAATTCTATTTGAATTACTAACATAACAGATGTTTGCTAGGATCTGCCATGCTGTCTGCGTACACAGTTATGCTAATTTGGCAGCGTTTCTCTTCAAGTTAGCTCTGAGTCATTAAAGCACGCAGCTAGTAGGTCCGTCTGTCTAACTAATAATTGCCTATTATTGATATTAATTAACATTTTTTGCACCTTCCCTCAGTTTTGACCTGGTATCTATTGGTAGTCTAATCACAGTGGCCTATTAAAAGTCAAAATACGGGGGCCTATAGCAGTCATGAGCCATTTATCAAAAAGCAAACAAGGCCAATTAAACAGGCAGCCAGACAGTTGTCTTGATTTGCCACTGACTGTTTCTTGATCACCATTATAAATTGCTAATCGGGCAGAAAGTGCTAAGCAGTGCATCTGCAGGGGGTGGGTACTGCTCACTCCCCGCCTGGTGACAGGTGAGAGAGGCTAGTGATGGCCATATTGATGTGAACTGCCCATCAGTTGGTAGTTATTGTTAAAGTTCATGATGCTACAGCTGATCCCTTCCTGCTGAGAGTCAATCAAATTAATTAGCACTAGAAATTCTTCTGTATTATTTTAAAGCAGAAATACAGAAGGAACACTCTGTAATTTGGTTCCAGAGGCAATGGGGAAAAAATCTTCATGTATTACAGAGGGGGGGGTGGGGGAATCAAATATTGCTTCTTCCATTATTTTATAATAAGGGCTGCAGCTAAAGGTTTTTATAGCCACAGATCAAGAGATCATAATAGAAGCATATTGACAGATTTTTTTTCCTGCAATACTCCAAGGAACTGGCTGTAGCAGGAAAATATATCAAAACCTTATCATCAGAGCTGAGATCTTCTGTGAAAAATCAATAAAGAGTTATACATGGTTTGAGTTTAAACAGTTCTCTGTAGTCATTTAAACATAGCGCATCTGTGCAGCTTTTTACCTCTGGAGACTGGTGTAGCCTAGCAACTGCAAGGCTTAAACCGATTAACTACAAATGAAGTACTGTATGCCTATCAAAGCAATTGTTCATGGTTGCCTTTGTTGCAGAGACTGAGCTAATTGAACATGATACAGTATGAAGATAATTAACACCCATGAGTTTGTTAATTGCCTGTTAGCATTACAACACAGTCTCTTGGTTTCTTTTTAACTTGCTCTTTTGCAGCTTCTTACTTCCCTAAAAGGGTGCAGGACCTATTTAGCTGGCAATGATATCTTATAGTTTATTAACCCTTTTCAAAGGAAGAATGTGGTAATGAAGCAAATTCTTGTCAAACACAAGCTCCCACATAGTCCGTGCAATTTATGGAGAACAGAAATTTGTTTTACATAAGCTGTACAAACTACGTTTATTTTCAGGGCTAATTTATTTCAAGCAATTTAGCCACTATAATTGCTTTAAAAAAATCTTTTGTGGGTCACTTTTATGACTCAGCTGCTCTGCCTTCTAAAGTGAGTGATAAATGTCTTTTAGGGTTGGAATATTAATTGAAGGCAGCATCTGGTCAGCAGCTGACCTACTATACTTGTCTTCTTTGTTGACTGCCCAGTTAAAGCCAGCAGTTTAGTTGCTTTATTTACCAGCTTCTCTCTTTCCATTCTGGGAGTGCCGATAAACTCAATTTTGTCTATGCCAAAATGTAATACTAATGGTAAATATGGAGGGAGAGCGAGGGAGAGATCAATTTGTCACAATCTATTAATCTGAAATAGTTTTAATCTGAGTAATTTTTTTTAAATTAGTTATTGTGTCTCAGAGAATATTTCTCTATTATTTATATCTGTGGAATCTGTGAAGAATGCAGATGAAAGCTCATAAGAACAATGCAGTGTCTGAAGGTATAAATGTATAGGACATTTCTCTATAAAATGGAGTCAGCATTTAAAAGGCAAAGCAAAATATAAGCAGAATAGCCAAGAACGATTAGCATTTGGTTGCCATAGGCAAGTCTCTGATGTTTAAGCTCCACATGTCCCACGCTGAATGGAAATACCTTGGCTGTGTCACAGTTGTTTAAAATAGATTTTTCTTAAAGGATCTTGGGTTTCTTAACTGTTACTGTGTCATAGTTAATACTTGCAGAAAAGCCATTCCCTTGGGGGACACTACTAGTGCCCAATTACAAGTTCCATCATCAATCATAAGTATTATTTATTCAGCAAAATGAATTGCTAATTAATAACTGATGAGCATTATGGCCTTGAAGACTGTAACACTATTAATTATGGTTGGCAATTGGGATTCTGCCCATGAAGGACTACTGGGTGCATTTTCACAAAAATTAGTGCACAGAGGTTACAAGGGAGAGGGAAAAAATTAATCTGTATGGCTTTTAGAAAGTAATGTCGTTTCTGTGCAGAATAAACAGTAACACATTCTTACCATACTGCACTGTTCTTGTTTTGTTCAGTTTGGGTTTTTAATCTAGAGTGACAAGGAGGCAAATATTATGTCAGCATGTCAACTGGAAGATTTGGCATTGTGTCCTAAAATGAGAGTTCCTGCTGAAACTATACATGGAACCAATGTGGTAACAGTATGCTTGATGTAACACTGCTGCCTTGTGTTTAGTATCCCATGGCTGCTTGGCTGATGCAGTATGCTGTGATTAGTGGACTGACATGCAACTTTAGACCTCTAGCAACTGCTAACTGATAAATGTTTTCAGGGTGGTTAACATTAGCATTATTTTTCAAAACTGTGACTGTGAGCTTTAGGTGAGAGAAGGAGAATACAGTTCACAGTAAGTCCAGGTCTTTCAGTAACTCATGATGATACTAAATTGTCCCTACAGGATCATAATTTACCCTCAGCCCTTCCCTCCCTCTAGCCTTTGTTTACTGTCATCTCTTGCTGTGTTATGTCTAATTTTTATTATAAACTCCTCTGGGCAGTGACTGTTTTTTTCATTTTTCTGTAAAGTGCCAACCACATCTATGGAGCTGTAAAAAAATACCAGAGAAACCGAAGACTAAAGACTAAAACAAAAAGTCAGTTCCTGCCACGGAGCCTGTAGGCCAGGAAAACTCTTCCAAAGGCACAAGCCAAAAAGAGCGGCTAGAACGTAAAAATGGTCTTTGTCATTATTGACTATTTCTATTATGGTAACACCCAGAGAACCAAATCAAGATCAGGGCCCCATTATGCCAGGAGGTGTATAGATATGTATGAAAACACGATTCCCTGCTCTGATGAGCACTTTCAAATTGATTGTTGCACCCCCGGGTCTGAGCAGAGATGACACTTAGTTGGAGCCTCATAACAACAATATTATTTGCATTTGAGTTTCACTAAAAGTATTTAAAAAAAAAAAAAGCCAGGCAAACAAAAGGGGGGAAAGGAATTGCCGCACTTTGGTAACTAACGCCTTCCTAAAAAGGCTCACTTTGTAGGCCATTTCCGCATAGTACAATTGCAGCTCCTTACACCAGGGCTGAATTTGGCCCTATCGGTTTGGTGTTTATATAATAATAGTTCAAGTGGTATTTGAGCAAAAAGGTATCCTTTTTTGTCCCCATGTAAGAGGGAAAGTGAACTACAATCTTAAAGCTGATAATGTGTGTTCACAATGATTAAAAGTGATCAGTTCAGTAGGCAATATGAATGTATTGGATGGTTTTTAAATAGCAAAACACAAGGGCGCTCTCTCATATCTATCATAATTCCCTATTGTTACTGGAAGCTTTATATGCACTTGAGTTTAGGTGCTGAATTTCTGTTGTGAGATGAGAAAAGTAGAAAATGAATTTATTTGCTGCAGTCACACAGTGACGACACTGATCTCCATAAAAAGACTCATATTTGGGAAGAATTGTTTTCTGTGGGTAGTTTCTGGCTATATAAACTCTTATCTGGAGACCAGAGAGATTTGTTTACCTTTTTTTAAAAGCACAACAGCTCTACTAATTTTCACATTGGATCTTGTCTGTGTATAAGACAGATATACTATGGAGTTAAATAAGCGCTAATCAATGTTACTAGAAAACGGCAAAATGATTGTGCTAGAGATTGTAAGGATTTTGCCTTTAAGAAACATTGTGGAAAATAGCACTAATTTGTAGAAAATGTCTCTTGATTCTAACAATTTATTTTTGATTTTAACAGGTTCTCTCTCTTTTACAAAATATCTGTAAATGCTTCTTTGGCAATTGTTCGATTAGTCCTACCAACTCAGCTTTGATCCATTTTTGCTCATGTTGAATCCACTCCTGAGCTTCTTCCTTTTATTCTGCTGCAGATGCAAAGCGAAGAAGTAAAGATGGAATGAATCCACAGTTTTTAATTGATTTGTACATAAATGTAGCATCTTTTAAGTTACTGAAATGCCTCAAAGCCAACTCCAAAAACAGACATAGATTTTGAAACTCGCCCCCCACCCCCACCCCACTCACTACCCTCTGAAGTAAAATAGCTATAAATTTGACATTTTGTGGCATGTCATGGCTTTGCTTTTTGGGGGGAAGAGGGAGTCACATGATAAGAGCAAATATTGGACAGTCAGCAGTTAAATATCAGCTAGTCTAGAAAGGTCTGGCTGGGAGACTCCATTTTGTCTCTCTGTGTGTGGTAGAATGAACACAAGTGAAAGAGAAGCCAGACCTGAGAGTTCTTTTGTTCTTTTGAGATAAATCCTTGTAAAGATGAGTGTGAAACTTGCAAAACACAGATGATAAACCATGATAGCACTGATTCTGGCAGAGTATATCTGCTATGATAGAACACATGCAAAGAAAGCACCCTAAGGCCTGGTCTACACTTACCCCCCAATTCGAACTAAGGTACGCAACTTCAGCTACGTGAATAACGTAGCTGAAGTCGAAGTACCTTAGTTCGAACTTATCTCGGTCCACACGCGGCAGGCAGGCTCCCCCGTCGACGGCGCGGTACTCCTCTCGTATAGCTGGAGTACCGCAGTCGACGGTGATCACTTCCTGGTTCGACTTATCGCGTCCAGACAAGACGCGATAAGTCAAACCCAGAACTTCGATTCCCAGCCACCGAACTAGCAGCTGGGTGTAGACATACCCTGAGATGCACTAAGACAGTAGTTCACAAACTTGTTACGTCGCTTGTATAGGGAAAGCCCCTGGCGGGCTGGGCCGGTTTGTTTACCTGCCGCGTGCACAGGTTCGGCCAATCGCGGCTCCCAGTGGCTGCAGTTTGCTGCTCCAGGCCAATGGGAGCTGCTGGAAGCGGCGCAGGCCGAGGGATTGAATTGAAAATTGTTTGAATTCCACAATATATCTACTTAGCATTGTTTATGATAAAAGTCTGAATTTGACATAATTTGTAATATATATATATATATATATAGCCAGATAATTTTGGAACACTAATCTAATATAGAGTCTCAAATATAATTCTTGCCAAAAAAAGGAACATACGGTAAAATATATTTACAAAAGACCATTTCACATTTTCACTTGCAAGGTGATTCAGATTTTTTGTGTAAGATCATTTTGACTTAATTAACGCCAATGCTTAAAACAACATGCTTTATTTCAGGGACTTGAGATGGAAAAAGGGAGTATATCTTCAAATGTGAGACTACAAAATATTATTCAATATAGAAGTTTCTGAGAGGGAACTTGGGTGTGAATAGATCTTTAAAAATATTTGCAGATGTGGAAAACCCTTTGTTGAATAGTGGTAGTAAACATATGGAGAGAAATTAGTAGATATAAGGAAGGCAACATGGAATACAGTGCTTACTTATACCTACTTTATTGTAAAAGAATATCCTTTTCGTAGAAGCAATATAGGAGAAAGCACCCAGAATGATTTAGGGACTTAGAAAAGTTAACTCTACAAAAACAGCTGCCAAAACTGAAACATTTTTTAAGGGAGGAAATCTCATTGAGAAATACAAAATTCTGAAGGGAATAGAAGTGAGATTTTACAAGACTATTTGAGATAATGTCAAATACAAGAACAAAGAAGCATAAACTAAAGTTAAAGAAGGGTCAGACCCTGAAGGAATTTAGGCAGAATTTCTTCAGACAGAGAGTACTGAGTATATAGAATTAAAGACAAAGGGCAGCAATAGGAAAAATTATTGTAAATAGTTATAAAAAGGAGGTAGACAAGTACAAAACACCAAAAAGCATTGTGAAGTATGATTGCTAACTCCACAGAAGAGAGAGACTTAAATGGGTCACCTTGTCTTTTCCAGCCTTATCAATTTCTGGTTTTGTTCCTTTTAATGCAGGAGTACAAGTCTCATTGACTTTCAGTGGGACTTGTGCTTAAGTCACTTAGGCACTTTTGACTGCATAACCATAGACCAGTGGTTCCCAAACTTGTTCCGCCGCTTGTGCAAGGAAAGCCCCTAGCGGACCGGGCCGGTTTGTTTACCTGCGATGTCCGCAGGTTCGGCCGATCGCGGCTCCCAGTGACCACGGTTCACTGCTCCAGGCCAATGGGAGCTGCTGGAAGCAGGGGCCAGTATGTCCCTCGGCCCGCGCCGCTTCCAGCAGCTCCCATTGGTCTGGAGCAGTGAACCACAGCCACTGGGAGCCGCTATCGGCCGAACCTGCGGATGCAGCAGGTAAACAAACCAGCCCGGCTCGCCAGGGGCTTTCCCTACACAAGCGGCGGAATAAGTTTGGGAACCACTGCCATAGACATTAAATAGAGTTATTAGGACATCCAGTCCAGCCCCTTGCTAATACAAGAATTTCCTACCATACACCTTCTAGCATTTTGTCCAATCTAAATGACTACAAAAGAGGGCTTCCTCCACTTTCCATGGGTGCTCATTCAACAGCCTATTATATTTCACTAATGACTTTTTCCTAACATCTTAAATTTTCCTCTCTTAATTTCACCCCGTTACTCTTGTTATTCCCTCTTGCACAATCTTAATTAATTTCTCTCTCTCTCTTTAGTGTTTATACCCTTCAGATATTTCAGACACCCCATCAATCATCTCTTAGCAAAGCCAGAAGTAGGAAAGTTAGCTATGTTAATCTTGCCATATGATTCAATCCTTTCAACCACTCCCCACAACTGCTTTTGTTGCTCCTGTCTGAGCTCCCTACAATTTGTCAGTACTTTTATAGTCATGTTATCCCCAGAATTTAATCCAAATTGTAGGTGTGGCTTTACCAGAATTGCATAGAGAGCAACTATGCGTGGTCCAACATCTCTAGATATACAAACCAAAATTGCATTGACTGCTTCTAATGCCTTCTTGGCTTTTCAGACTTATTTGAGGCATGAAGCATTGGTGATAAACTATGTGCATCATGGGGTCAGATTTTCACAAGAGTTCTGCTCCCATTTACATACCAAAAAGGGCAGACAGCTTTACAGAAGAACTCCACCTCTGGGAACTTTTTAAAATCTCACCCTTATTTAGGTGCCTAATGAGGACATGGTCCCAACTGTGCTTGAAAATCTGGTCCTGAGCTCTTTTGAGAATCTGGCCCATAGTGATTAAGGCATATCTCTGGGCCAAATGCAGACTTGAGTAAGGAGGGGCAATCCCAATGGGCTCAGTTCAGTGGTGATATAAATAGTGATACAAGTTATACATCAGCTCAGTTTGTAGGAACATTAGTGTAAGGGAAGCACTGTTTGAAGAGCATTATGCTTTTGAGGTAGCCAGTGATATGCCTTGTTTTCCATTTGGAAGCTGGGGCTGGCAGCAGTGTGTAAAGGGCAAAGATGTTACTTGTTGACCATGCAGAGATTGAGGACCCATTGGAAACTCTGGGCCAAACCCTTTGAATCAAAAAATATTTGCACTTCTCCACCCCCACAGCTCTCTGCCATGCTGCTGTTGGCTCCCACCATAACCATATGTATGGGCAATTACCAGCAGATTCTATTGTGCTGGTGCATAGCAGAGACAAAATAAATAAATAAATACATCTATTCACATAGCACTATCTTTCACGGATTTACCCTTTTGGTGTGATGGAAACACAGGAAGGCATGACATTTTTCTGTGAGCTACTAAAAATATTTCCTTTATGTTACTGAGCTTCCTTGTCACAGAGTTGCAGCCTGAGCAGATTGGAATCTCTCTCTCCACCACAAATACAGGTTGGGAAAAACAATTGTTTACTAGATAAGTAGTAGACACAGCATCTCCTGGGAGTTAGGAATTTGTATAATTAAATTAAAAGAAGTTAGAGGACAAACTTTGCAGTTTACAACAATTCATGCACATGGTACGATGCCAAAGCTCCATTCACCAGGGTGCCAGATGGCAGAATTTAACGGAGAGGCAACCTGCTAAAAGAGAAAAAATCTGAATGGGCCTCTCTTCATATATCCCACCTATGGACCCATCCTAAATTTCATGTTAATGCAAATTGTCTAAGCAGGTGTGAACTGCAGAGTTTGCATAGTGGCAAACATCAAGTAGTGTGATGTAGAAGCAAGAATGTACCCACACCTAGCGTAAGGGCTGAAAGCAAAGGTGTTTGCATGGATATAAGCACAAACAATACTAGAGGAATACACTATCTACATGCACAAACCTACATACCATGTTACTGTATGTACATTATATAGACAGAGAGAGATAATGTATATGTGTGCATTATAGGCAGGGCTAATAGCACCATCTATTAAGGTTGGCTGACACTTCTCATTATAAGATCCTGTTTTCAGTTGCTTATAAAACTCTGCCAAACTTTAACCATTTGGGCTAAAATGTCCTATGTAGGGTGTCTGCCTCAAACTGAATTCTTTTGGAAACCTTCAGCCATTCCTTAGAACAAGGCTAGGAAAAAACATGTTGGTTTTCAATGTTAAAAAAATTCTGGTGACCTTCTCTTTGGAAAGCTCTAGCACTCCCCCATACTTTACAGCAGTGGCTTGAAATTTGGCAGGGAGGGTGGGCTACATGCCAGGGATGTGTCTTTTGCTGTCTGTCTGTAAATCTGCATAAAGTTGGCCAAGTTATAAGCCCTTGAATAAAAAAAAAAATCACAGTTCATATACACTCAGTAGAGACTTGCGAGAGTTAATAGCTAAAATCTCCAAAGATTCTATCCTTGATGAGCATTTTCCATCCCCTCACAGCTCTCACGCTGACCAGATTGTGCATGCACCATCCCAACTGAGCACATTCCATGACTTCACAGCTCCTACATACGACAGGACAGTGCAAGTGCCATCCCCACAGAGTGATCACGTGTGCACCATTCAACCCAGGGCAACAGGAGCAAAAACAGACTTTCCTTGCTGTGATGGGTTGAATCACAGAACCCACCTTGGGAGCTGCCAACTGATGTGCCAAGACTACTTCTGCCCCTGCTTTCCTGCCCTGGCAGCTTAGGTCTTCAGTGCCCTGCCAGGTTTGAGCCAGACTCGCTAGCCTGCTGCAAACCCAGACCCAGGTCTGAATCATGTCCCCTAACAGCTGTAGGCTTACCTGAAAGCAGCTAACAGAGGTGTTCTTGTCTTTAACACTCAGATGCCCAACTCCCAATGGGGTCTATACCCAAATAAATCTGTTTTACCCTGTATACAGCTTATGCAGGATAAACTCAAATTGTTCACCCTCTATAACACCGATAGAGAGATATGCACAGCTGTTTGCCCACCCAGGTATTAACACATACTCTGAGTTAATTAAGAAGTAAAAAGTGATTTTATTAAATACAGAAAGTTGGATTTAAGTGATTCCAAGTAGTAACAGACCGAACAAAGTAAGTCACCAAGCAAAATAAAAAAACACACAAATCTATGTCTAATCAAACTGAATACAGATAATCTCACCCTTAGAGAGGCTTCAGTAAGTTTTTTCTCAGACTGGACACCTTCCAGGACTGGGCACAATTCTTTCCCCTGGTACAGCTCTTGTTCCAGCTCAGGTGGTATCTAAGGGATTCCTCATGATGGCTGCTCCCCTTTGTTCTGTTCCACCCATTTATATATCTTTTGCATAAGGCGGGAATCCTTTGTCCCTCTCTGGGTTCCCACCCCCTCCTTCTCAATGGAAAGACACCAGGTTAAAGATGGACTCCAGTTCAGGTGACATGATCACATGTCACTGTAAGACTTCAAGCCTTCATTCCTCCCAGCCTGACTCACAGGAAGGCTTGCCTGCAAACAGAACCATCCACAGTCAATTATCCTGGTTGCTGGGAGCCATCAAGATTCCAAACCACCATTAATGGCCCACACTTTGCATAATTACAATAGGCCCTCAGAGTTATATTTCATATTTCTAGTTTTAGATACAAGAGTGATACATTTATACAAATAGGATGACCACACTCAGTAGATTATAAGCTTTGTAATGATACCTTACAAGAGACCTTTTGCATGAAGCATATTCCAGTTACATTATATTCACTCATTAGCATATATTTATAAAATCATATAGACTGCAATGTCACACCTGCAATTTCTGATCCCAGCTGGTCCTGGCCAAGGTGTGGCTGGCCACTGGAACTGACAGCAAGAAGGCTGTCTCTCTCCTTTGCTCTTAATTACTCCTGCTGGCACCCAGGCAGCATGCAGGAGGAAGCCATTTAATTCAAATGCAGAGACAAGAGACAGATCTAGTGTATTGTGGGGAGGGCTGGGGGAGTAGATTGGGACAAAGAGTCTGCGGGCAGAGATTGGGACTAGACACTGGCAGGGGAATGGAGACTGGGATAATCTGGGTAATAAGACTGGATCTGGAGAGGGAAACAAGGAGGAGACACTGGTGGGGAGAAGAGAGATCTGATGTGGATTTAGGGACTAGCAGAGCAATGAGATTGGTCCTGGGAATGATTTTGGATTGGGGAAGAAGGTGGCGGTCAGGCAGACAGAGCTGGCAAGGATCCGTGGCACAGGGTGAGAACTGGGAGTTGCTGAGTAAAGAGATTGCAGCAAGGAGGAGAGGACGCACACTGGAGGAGAAGCCCAGGGAGGGAGACTGGGAGTGGGAGCCACTGGGAATGGGAAACATGGACAGGGAATGGGCAGATGACTGGACTTTTGAGTGGCTACAGTAAATAGAGAACCCAGTAATATGACCCAGGTCTTACCTGGTAATCTCTACCACCTCTGTTGATACCTGGTAGATGCTGTTTACTCATTCTGTGAGACCAAAATGCCGATCCCATCTGCTCTGATAAGGCCAAACCAATATTTTAAAAAAGGCTCTAGAGCAGTGGTGGGCAACCTGCGGCCCATCAGGATAATCCACTGGCGGGCTGCGGGACAGTTTGTTTACTTTGACCATCCGCAGGCACGGCCACCCGCAGCTCCCAGTGGCTGCGGTTCGCCATTCCTGGCTAATGGGAGCTGCGGGAAGCAGCGTGGGCCGCAAGGTCATGCTGGCTGCCGCTTCCTGCAGCTGCCATTGTCCGGGAAAGGTGAACTGCGGCCACTGGGAGCTGCGGGTGGCCGTGCTTGCAGACGATCAATGTAAACAATCTGTCTCGCAGCCCACCAGCGGATTATCCTGACAGGCTGCGTGCGGCCCGCAGGTTGCCCACCACTGCTCTAGAGGCAATCCTGGCAATTACAGGCTGGTAAACCTAACTTCAGTACTAGGCAAATTGGCTGAAACTATAATAAAGAACAGAATTATCAGACACTGCTGAATATGATTTGTTGGGTGAAGAGTTAACATGGCTTTTGCAAAGGGAAATCATGCCTCACCAATCTTTTAGAATTCTTTGAAGGGGGTCAACAAGCATGTGATCCAGTGGCTATATGTACTTGGACTTTCAGAAAGCCTTTGACAAGTTCCATCACTTAAGCAAAGTAAGTTGTCATGGGATAAGAGGGAAGGTCCTCTCATGGTTCAGTAACTGGTTAAAAGATAGGAAATGAAGGGTAGGAATAAATGATAACTTTTCAGAATGGAGAGAGGTAAATACTGGTGTCCCCCAGGGGTCTGTACTGGGACCAGTGCTGTTCACCATATTCATAAATTATCTGGGAAAAGGGATAAACTGTCAGTGAGTTACAAAAGGGATCTCACAAACCTGGGTGACTAGGAAACAAAATGGCAGATGAAATTCAATGTTGATAAATGCAAATAATGCACATTGGAAAACGTAATCCCAACTGTACATATAAAATGATGGGAACTAAATTAGCTGCTACCACTCAAAAAGAGATTTTAGAGTCACTGTGGATAGCTCTCTGAAAACATCTGCTCAATGTGTAGCGCTGCAGCGGCAGTCAAAAAAGCTAAACAGAATGTTAGGAACCATTAGAAAAGGGATGGATAATAAGACAGAAAATATCATAATGCCACTATATAAATCAATAGTATGCCCACACCTTGAATACTGTGTGCAGTTCTGGTCACCCCAGCTCAAAACAGATACATTGAAATTGGAAATGTTACAGAGAAGGGCAACAAAAGTTATTATGGGTATGTGTTACAGGGTGCGACTCACCATTGCGGCACCCCCTGCTGGATGTTCCAGGGATCAGCTCTTCTAGCTGGTGCGCCCTCTTCTGGTGGCATCTCGCCACCATCACTTCTGCTCCAGGGACCCACATCACCCCCAAGACCCAGAGCGGCATACTCTTCGTGACACAGCCCTCCGCCTGTGCCGCACTCTGTGCTTCCTCCTTCTGGGGGACCTGCAATCTCTGTCCAGCCACTCCCTCAATGGCAACTGCAGTTCATTGTCCTAGGGCTGCTTTCCATGCAGCTCCAGCACCCTTTTCTGCCCTTACCTCAGGGCCTCAGCCTGCAGGCCCTAGCAGCCAGCCAGGAGCTCTCTGTAGCTCCTCCAGTCCCTGCTTGCAGCACAGCTCTGTCCCAGGGGCTGGTGCTCCTTCCTCCTGCTAGAAGCCTGGTCTTCACCCCGTGAGCTCCAGTCAGCTACTGAACTCTGCTCTGCCCTGCAGCCCCTCTTATATGAGCCTGCCGGGCCATGATTGGCTACTCCTCTCAGCCCCTTTCTAATTGGCTGCCTATGGTGCAGCCTCCCTAGGACTGCTTTAACCCCTTAGAGCCCAGTGTGGGGCAGGTGACCCATTACAGTATGGAAGAGCTTCCATATGAGGAGAGATTAATAAGATTGGAACTTTTCAGCTTTGAAAAAGAGACGTCTAAAGAGGGGATATGATAGAGGTCTACAAAATCATGAATGGTGTGGAGCAAGTGAATAAGGAAGTGTTATTTATCTCTTCACATAACACAAGAACTAGGGGTCACCCAATGAACTTAATAGACAACTGGTTTAAAACAAACATAAGGAAGTACTTCTTCCATACTATGCACAGTCAACCTGTGGAACTTGTTGCCAGGGGATGTTGTGAAGGCCAAGACTATAACGGGGTTCAAAAAAGAATTAGATAAATTCATGGAGGATAAGTCCATCAATGGCTAATAGCCAGGATGTGCAGGGATGCAACCCCTAGCCTCTGATAGCAAGAAGCTGGGAGTGGACGACAAGGGATGGATCATTTGAGGATTGCCTGTTGTGTCCGTTCCCTCTGAAGCACCTGGCATTGGCTGCTATTGGAAGACACGATGCTGGGCTAGATGGACCATTGGTCTGACCCAGTATGGCCGTTCTTATGCTCCAAGGTTCTGACTCGGTCCTTATATTAAATCAAACCTCTGTTGAAACATGTGGAAATTTGCCTGAGCATAAGGACTGAGTAAAATTGAATAAACCACTCAGGCTTTGGCCCATAGAGAGCACTACATGCCCATAAACTCAAAAGATATGGAGCTGATCTATGCTCAGTGAAATTCTTGTTGCAAAACCAAGACTAGAAATGTTGGGGGTCCCCTTAGAAACCCTTCATCTCCTTTCTCCCTTATGTTGTTTTAGCAATGGGAATGGAGAAAGTTTTAGGGACATGAAAAGCAGTTTTCCTTGTGAAACTGGGTTTTTACCTTGGTTAACAAATACACAGTCCTGCTCAAGAGATGCCATGACAGTGTTTTGTTGCTGTTGAATAGGCGGAGCACATGCATTTGGAGTTGAGAAGTGGTGTAAACAAGGAAAGGAATAAGGATATAGCAAAATGGAGGAGTGTGATGCCGGTCGCACACCAATACTGCGGTGTGGAAAACGCTAATTTCCATTCACGACATCAAGGCTATGCTCAAAGTTCACAGATGTGATGAGTCAGTGAGAGAGTACACTGGGCAGAAAACTAGCACAGATCTGCCCAAGTTGCTACACAGCCAGTTCAGTCACAATGCTTCCTTCCTCTGCCCTCAACAGCTTGTAGGCCAACCCTTTCATCCTGTCCCTAAAAACACCCTTCCCTGTTCACAACAGCTCTCCAAGGACCCAGTAGAAGCAGACATTAGTCCCCTGAAGCCTCAGAGATACCAAACAAACATATAATCTTCTACCTAGTGAGGGTCCTGCACCACCACAGCATCTCCCAGTTAAGTTCCTCCCTACACTGGCATGGTGCATGGAGCTTTGCACACAGTGCTGATTGTGTGTGGTTACTGCACCTTTTAGATCCAGAACATTCTCTGTGACAGAGTCCAAAAGACTTGTAATTTGAAAGCAGTTGTAACTATGTAGTGGTGCACAGGGGCAGGATAATAGGATCAGCCCCTGTCACTCAATACTGGCTGCTCTTTTGGGGGTTCCATAGATCTACCCTGTGAGTGGCCAAGGCCCTTTTTATCCAGCACAGATCCACCATTAAACCACCACTTATGATAATGCAGTGATCTCTCCCCCACATCAGACAGGCAGTCCACAGTCCCTGCATATCACGTGTACCCACTACTGACCAGCAGGAGCTGTCAGTTAGGGTACGTCTGGAGTATAATTTCCAGCTCAAGACGACATATGGATGGAGCTAACATGCTAGAGTGTAGCCACGGTGACACAAGTACTGGGATGGGTGGGCCACCCCCAGCACATGCCTAGTATCTCAGATGGGATCATATTCAGGGTAGTTAGCCCCTCCGACTGCTCACACGGCCACCACTACACTCTAATTTTAGTGCATAGCTCGATCAGTGCTAGTATGAGTATGTCTCCTCAGGCTGGAAATTACATCTTCCAGCTCAAAGTGTAGGCATACCCTATATCACATCATCCCCCACATCCACTTGTAGCACAATGAAAATCTTTGCACCAAAGACCCCACACAACATTTGAATTCTGAAACAGAATTCCAGAGCCCATCTCTGTGCCACTTGCACTGGGTATCTGTATTCATGCATAGCCTTAGAACGCAATGAGAAAATAAAACGTCTTGCGCTACGTGTTTGAGTGAATTTTTGGACAGTGAATAGCAGATGTTCATGACCCAAACTTTTTACATCAGAAAGTTATAAGCACATATCCAAATCAAACCACAAGGGAGGGAGACAGCGTTATGGTTCCTGCCATTATTTTTGGTACACAAAGCCAGGTGATCTAGAGCATGTTGCAGAATAAAGGGACATCATCAGCTTAAAAATCTACTATCGTTCCAAGTAACATTTACAATTACTATAATTGATAGATTAGAGAAAAATATTGTTCCACTTTTTCAGCTTGCTTACTTGTATCAGGCCACACTTTATGTATAGTTTCTTTCACTGTTTCCCCTGTAGTCACTCAGTTTCCCTTTCTTGATTTTGTGGTTCTTTCACACAGCAACAAAGAGAAAAAAAACATGTAAAAAATAGAACATCATTGTAATGTAATAAATTGACATGACGATTCAGGGCTAGGTTTGACATTGGAAACTACTTAATTTAAAAAAAAAATACTACATTTCAAGTTGATGCTCTCCCTATAATGCACTATACAAAAAAGTTTCCAGGAATGATACTATCCTCAGAAAAATAAAGCAAAGCACTAATTTAATTTATTCAGAAGTTTTAGGATCAACTTCTACATACCTATCCTATAGGGGAAATCCATTAAAAACTCAACGTTCAATCCCAGATACCTGCAGTAATCCTATCATATCACTCTGTACTCAATACTGATTAGCCACTATAAAGTGGCAAACATTGAGTGTTTAAATGGTGCACACAGCATGATATATCATTACATATGTACATGTTGCCAACAGAACACCTTAGACTATCACTGCTTTTATCTATGATATATTATTTGCTTTCCATAGTTATATAAAGATTGTTCTGGGTGAACTTAATGTGATAATTTATCTACATCAGTGCTCTACAGAACCCAAGTTGTATGAGCAATATGCTAAAAGCAGCCTAGCAGCTACCATCATAATAAATTGCATGAAAGCAGATACATGCCTAACAATTAAAAAAAAAAAAAAAAAGGTACAAAGCAGTCAAATAGATCTTGACCCAGGCCCACAGCTGGACACTTGGCCCAGCTGGGATGGGGTGGAGGGAACAAAGGTGTCCTTTGTATCCTGGAGAGTCTCTGCACCAGTCCAGCTTCCTCACTTCTCTCCAATTGTTGGTTGGCCCTGGGAAGACCTTACTTAATGCACAACCTGTAGAGCCCCAAGATCCACAGCCCCAGACAAAAGTGTTAGGTCTTGTGTCAGCATGAATTCACTCTATGTTAGACCTAGACATTGGCTATTGTGATTCCCCCTTCTCCTGACATCTGTCCTTAGATAGTGAGCCCCTCAGGTCAGGAGATCATCCTTCTTCAGTGTTTGGACAGTGCCATATCCTGTGTTCCCCCATATGAAATAAACAATATGTAAAAAGAAGAATAAATTCAGACTGATGCAAAATCTCTCATATTTGCATATAGTGCCAGCATACAGATTCACTATCTATTGAAGATCGATTACATTTCTCTTACCTGCAAAACATGTTTTCCAATGTTTTGCATGTTATGGTAACTAATTTTATGGTTAAACACATTTATGCAGCACTCAGTCTAGTAAAGGCCAATATTAAAGCAAGATATTCTCACACAGTTTATTAAAATATAATAGAAGTGTGAAGAAGAAAAATTGGGGAGATCTAGTGGGGCTCGTGATCGGTAATAAATATCTGGTTATCAAAAAGAAAATGAAGGAATAATTAGTTTAGTCGCATGGGTATTTGATAAAGAGGATTTCATTTAAAACATCCCTGGAGACAGAGGATGTGTTCGTGGTTATTAAGGAACAGAGAAACTGAGGAGAGTGAGTGGAGAGTAACAGTGGGACACCTTTATTTGTCCAGAAAGAGGATAGAAAAAGCAGTAAGTTATAATGGGTTAAATCCATGTGTGATGTATGCTATTAGGGATAAAATTGTTGAAATGTTGAAAGTTATTTTTACAGAGTCCTTTCATATTGTGGAAATACTGGGAAAAAACAGGGGTTGGGAAACAGTCCTACTTTTTATAAAGGAAAGGTACAAAAATAAGGCTGAAAGAAATAGGCCTATAAATCAGATATCCAGTGCCCTATTCCTGCAATCTGATCTAGCTGGACAGACCCCTGCACCTGCACAGAGGCCCAGTGATTCAGTGGGATTTTGTATGTACAAAAGAGTCTGCCTACACAGATCACATTGCAGAGTCTGGGCTTGAACTATAAAAAGGAGGAGATTTAATTATTAGGATGGCTTAATGAGAAAATCAAAAAAGCCACAACTGGTACGAGAGGTCCCGAGTGGATTTGTGAAAGGGAAATCTGTTTGAAATGCCTAGATTTTCATAAAGATGTTACTGTTCCTACAATAGTGAGACCTCCTCTTAATACCATGTGCAATAAACAGTTCTTGAGCAATCATATTAGCATATGACCCACCCCTCAAAGTTTCCAGTAACATTTTGCTTGCATTTTAAAGCCCATCTCTATCATAAAAATAGCTTTTGCTGATCACTTGCAGAATTGACTGTTTCAAATATAAACAGTTGAGTGTATAAATTTAGTTAATTTTTCTTACATACCAACTTTCACATTATTCAGATTAGCAAAATTAATTGCAGTTACCTATTCTCACCAATAGGTGGTGCTGGCAATTTCCATAATGGCTTCCTACGTCTTTCCCAATGAAAAAAAGACGACTTATGGACAGGGTAGTTATGTTTTCAGTTAGAAGATGCATAGAAGTAAAATAAATGCAGTTTTTTATTGTGGTAACACTCATACATTAAATGCATTTACATAGATTTGGAATGAATGTATTGGTCAGAAGACTTTCCACTCCATTCCTCCCCCCCCCCCCCCCCCCCCCCCCAGCCCCCCAAAGTCTTGGCGATTCTTCAAAGCACTCATTTCAAAAGATTAGTTTCTATAAAACCCAGATTAGATTATTCCTCTGCAAGCAGCTGCTGTATGACTGAAAACATAGCAACAGTTCCTATGTTGTGATATTTGCGTGTGTAATTGCCTCCTCTAAGTTACCACCATGGTTCCTATAAAACACAACACAGCACTTAGCTATATTTAAGCAAGATTGATATCTTTACAAGAAAGGGGCATACATTGAGGGCCGCATTTTCAGAAGAGCGAAGCACGCTGGCTGCTGAAATGAGGGACACAATGGAGGCTGCAGGGTGCTCAGCACCCTGCAAATCGGCCCCTAAATGTAGATGCTGCCATTAGGAAGCTGACCCTAACTCACTAGAAATGGAAATATAGCCTGCAAATCTTAACAGCAGGTCCAACATAAAATTCATAGATGATTCAAGCTGATTTTGCAGTCTGTTATATTTGTCTTTAAAAAATTCTGAATCAGAATGAAAAGCCAAAATTTCAAAAAGTTTCCTGAAAACAAACAAAATTATTTGAGACAATCAAAATGTGTTATTTTGATAGTGTAGCAATGTTTCATTTCATTGGTGTCATTCCATTTCGACTTCTATATTATCTTCAATTATAGTAAATATTTTACATATTAAATATACTATATATATATATGTATATTTAAATTATATATATATATAGTATATTTAAATTAATATTATACTACAGTATAAAAGTTGAAACAAAACATTGACACTATCAAAATGAAATGTTCCAACTATTTCCCATCAAAAAATACCATTGAAATCAGCAAATGCTTGTGAAACATTTTAATTAAAAAAAACCTGCATTTTTCAATGGAAAACTGTTCTATCAACAATCTTTCAATCACCTCTACTTTCTTATTCACCAGTTTGAACATCTAATTTTGCCGTGATGGAAATGGAGCAGATGAATAATTTTGGAAATTTTATTTGTAGGCCTGGATTTGTAGCTCTGCCTGCTCTCTCCCTGAGGCACCAAGTCTGTGACTGGCTCCACATGGGAAGACCCTCCTGAAAGCATGTGCAACATGGTGATAGTGTGCGGAGCCC
>NW_020664413.1:40308966-40351735 GCF_002925995.2 Terrapene triunguis
CCAGCCATTTTTAAAATCCATGTAAGATTCCCGCCCTGCCCCCCCACCCCCAAAAAATAATTGAAAAGGCAAGAAAAAGCAGTCAGGGACATCCACTTATATAAGATATGGATAGGAAAGGGGAGCAACGCTACACTGCATGGCAGAAAGGAGGTCCTGGGGAAGAGGATTGTTGGGTACAATTATCTGAAGAAACTATTGGGTGTTACTAAAGTTATGAGGAAAACAGAATTTAGAACACTAAAGGTTTTAGTGGCTTTACCTCTATAATCAGCCTGAGGCTGATATTGTCAGAATATTTCTTTGGATTATTAGATTAGAGGACATGACAGACTAAAAAAATTGAACACATGGACACATCAAGGAGAAAGATTTGGGGAGGTACAATTGGGCATAATTTAAGAGTAACAGGGGAGAAAATGAAAGGGTGAAAATTGAGGCAGAACATCAAGAAAACTCTTCCAAACAGTGAGATCCATTAGATGAAGGAATAGTGTCCAAGGGGAGAAGCCAACATTGTTTGAGATATTTAAAATTGGACTGGACAGAACACTTGAAAAAAGTATTGTCAGGAACTGCCCTAACCTGGACTAAATAAGGGGCTCTCAAACATTCCATTTATGGAAAGACCACCTTCCTTCCAAACCTGAGCCCACCCCTTCTTTACACAACTCTCCTGCCTGCTTGCATGGAACAAGAAATATTAGGACAGCATGCAAGAGAAAAGATGGAAATGAGCTTGCTTTAGTGCAATGAGTGTGGCTGCCCACATATCCTCCCCCCGCTGTTTTGTATCTTTTCCATGTATTTCTTCTCCCTGTGTTTATATGGCTTCCCATTTATTAATAAAAATTTCCCCACATTGCAGCAATTGGAAAGACAGGCAGGGTCTCCAAAATCAGTTTGCAGTTTGGTTCTGCTCTCCAATGCATGTTACCCATCTTAGGGCAGGGTGAGAGCAGTGGGGCAGGGTTTGGTTGTTCTGTTGTTTAAAGATTAGCACTGGAAGGCTACCCACGGGAGTGAGTCCGAAGGAGATATTTGGAGGCATTCCCTGGACTTTACAGTGATGAGAGCTTTATTTTCATATTTGCCCAACACAGTAACAATCACAACAAGCATCATGCAATTTCTATGATATGTCTCTGGAGAAGAGTTTGTGGATGCATGAGAATTTCTTCCTGCAATAACTGTACCTTTGCCAAAACTTCCTGTGAATTCTTCACTAAGATTCTTTCTCTCAATAACTGTGGCATCCACACAGACAAGGTCTCTTACTCAAGAGAAGCTTGTTGATTAATTTAAAGTCAGTGGCACCAACCAACAAACCTTTCCCAACCAGATTCTATCTCCACATTCAGCTTCTATAGATATTCAATTAAAATCAAGGGGTCTTTGGTTACCTTTCACTGCTGACTGGCTAACTGGATTTGGCAAAAAGACTTCCCAACTCCCCATTCGTAGTTGTCTCTAACTTTTTGTACAACCTCTGGGAAGTGCCTGACTCTTCTACTGAATCTGACAGCTTGATTTCAGTCTGTGGTGAAGAACATTGTGGGTCACAGTTTATATAAAGGTTCTATTTATAAAAAGTTTCTAAATAGTTGGTAAATGACAATGGATTATAGTCATCTGTAACACCTTCTACTGATGTGCTTATTAGCATCTGTGTTACAGCTGGGTCGTGGGTGGCCAGACTTAGCAGTTCGAGCCAGAGTCTGCAGTCACGAGACAGGAGTCAAGAGTTGGCTCGGTCAGGCTACTGGGAGGTCAAAAGCAGGAGACATTTAGGCAATAAGAACTAGCAGTCATGAACTAGGGTCAGTGGCAGGAGACAAACTGGAGGTCAGGAACCACAACTCAGATGCCAGGAGTCAGGCCCACTCAGACTGCCAGGAGATCAAGCCGGGAAGCAAAAGTGGGTAGCAGGAAGTAAGTAGCGCAAGACATGCAGTCCAGAGCAGAGTGGAGCCCAGTTGTTTTGACAGCTTCCTGTGCCTGCTGCTGGCTTACGTAGGGCCAGTGGGCCAATCGGCAGCTCTGGGACTCCAGCAATCAGACCTCAAAGGCAGAGCCTCACAGTGAGGCTGGGCTTTGTGGGTCTCAGGTAAACTATTGCCAGCAGGCTGGCAGGTGGATGGTTGGAGTGAGGCTGCTCCCATAAACCTTGCGGGCGTGAGTTTGAGTCCCATATATTATGACATCACTCTCTGCCCTAGGAGCGCCTCTGGGCAAAGTGGACCCAGGTTTCTCAGGATAGCTCTTACAGGAAACCCAAACTATGTTAAGAATATGAACATTTTCAGCTGCTCCCAAGTATGTTCCTCTGATTGGGAAGATTACAGCCCAATCAGGTACCTCAATTTGCTCCACTTAATCTTAGAATCTTTTGACCCTGTACTTGCACCATTGCGGGAGGTGATTGGGTTCTATGGGGAAATGTGTTCTTGGTGTACAGCTAGAGAAGAAGTGAAACATGGAATACAGGGTGGATTCTAAAATGATCAAGGGAGCTGGATCTTGAAGGTGACTCGGTTGATTTGTCACCAAATCTAGTATGAGTCAAGGAATGGATAGTCTAGTTTCTGAGAGGGCCTATATAAACAGAGGCATTCTGTTGAAAGCCATACCTTTTGTCCTGTAGCGTAGGTGTGCTCCTGTTGTCTGCCTTTGTCCGCATGCCTTTTTAGTCCTCCTTCATGTTTTCAAGGTGTCAATCTCCTCTTGGATATGATGCATGTGTTGTATTAGGTCTGAGGCAGATGGGTTGTGGGAGGATGTGGGTAGTTGTGGGTGGTACCCATAGTTGATAAAGACAGGGCTGTGGATGCCTAGTCCTCATTATTGTATGAGAACTCTGCATAGGGTAGCAGTGAAGACTAGACATACTGGTGATGGTTGATGGAGCATCTTAAGTATTGTTCAAGAATCTGTTTGATTCTTTCTGCTTGGCCATTTGCTTGAGGATGGTACGCAGAAGACAGATGTGTGTTGACTCCTAATAAATGCCTCATGCCAGAAGCGTGCAGTAAACTGAGGTGACATGATCTGGGAGGCCCAAAAGGAAACTATGTTGTTTATTGAGAGCTGGGCAACTTCCTCCACAGAGGGTAAACCCATGCAGGGAATGAAGTGAGCCATCTTAGAAAAGTGATCTGCCACTGTTAGGATGCTTGTGAAACAGCTGAAGTCTGACAGTTCCACTATAAAGTCCAAGGTAATAGCCTCCCAAGGCCAAGATGGGGCATCCAGAGGCTGGAGGAGACCGCAGGTTCTCTGGGCAGGGCACACACTTTGCAGGAAGCTACAAAGGTCTCTATCGTGAAGTGCATTCAGGACCACCAGAAGAAATCATTGGGTTTTATATCACCAGAAGTGTTCCGCCAGGGTGGAGTCATGGCACAGTTGAAGAACTGCCACTCTCACAAGTTCTGGGGAAGCACAAATACAGTCTCTTATGAATATGATCCTCCTGCGTGTTGTGCAGTTCTCATTTGATAATGGCTCTCTCGTCAGGTGGCCACTCTGGGACTCTGCCAGTCAGATCTCGGGGCAGAGCCTTACAGCATGACTGGGCTTCGTGGGTCTCATGTAAGCTGTTGCCAGCAGGCTGGTAGGCAGAGGGTTGAAGCGTGGCTGCTCTCATGAACCTTGTGGGCCTGGGTTTGAGAACTGTTGGTCATGACAATCTGCAACGCAAACTCATGTCTGTAACATGCTTATAAAAAAGTATCTATGAAACACCTATTAACCCTTTAGAAACCATTTATAAAACAGACCTTTAACTTGGTTATACTTTATTTTAATGTCTTTGGAAGAGGTCCATGTGACGTGCTCTTCAAAGTCTGTGTTCAAGCCATAGGCCACAAGAGAGGCCACAGCCAGGTAGCTCTAGCAGAAGAGGAGCTATAGGTCTCTGACACCACCATCACAGTCCCTCTTTCCATGGATAAATACAGCCAGAAATAAGGAGAAGCGAGGTCCTGACCCCAGTCTCTGTGCTCCTCCATCCCTGCTTTTTGTTCCCTGCATTATCTCCTCCCCTCCACCCACCCACTCACCGCACACGTGTGCCCCCACACACAGATTTTTTCAAAGACCCAACAAAATGAAATCTTCTGTGGGAGCCCCTTCTCCCTCGAATTCCCAGTGACTAATAATTAAACAATGTCCTATGCCCTTCCTAGAATACTGGGATATATATGTAAACGACAAACATAAACAAATCTTAAATGTCTCTTAGCACATTGCCTTCCAAAGTTCCCATAGCCATTTAAACTATATACATACATCACCAGGGAAAAGCACCCTCCTGTGGGATAGAGGGATCCAATCACTCAGTTAATAGCACCCTTCACAAACTGTTTGGGGGAGGCAAAAGTTTGGCCAAGCCCCTAACTTTACCAATAAAGCACAGCTTATTAAAGCCAGAAATTATATGAACAAATTGCCACATGTCAGAAATAATTTTCTACTCTCATTACAGAAACCAATTTTCAAAGAAAACAAATCTATTGCATGTCAAAAAGTGATAAACAAAGAACTCAGTTCATATTAGACAAATGCCTTTTCAACCATGATTCCCAGGGATACAAAAATTGGAAGCAAATGATAAAATAAAGTCAGATTTGGTGGAATTATGAGGAAATCCATTCATGTCTATATTAACCCCTTGACACTGGTAGTCCCTTTTATACACGGTCTTCAGGAAATCCTGGCATTAAGAGATTAAATATTGCAAATGAACTAATCAATGGTACACCCATGTTGCATTAAACCACTTGAATCTTTTGGACAAAAGAAACAGAAAGGATAAAGCATACATGGATTAGTCATGCCTGAGTGTGCCAGGAATTAACATTACAACTTTCATTCCTGTTTATATTTTCTGTACAAAAAGAAATGTAAACAAATATCCACTCTCTGACTATTCAAAGAATAAAGTGTTGCATCTTCAGTTGTCATCTGTATTGTTAAATGTGACAGTGAATGTGTACAACCATTTTGTAAAGAACAACACTTTATTTTCCAGAATTCTCACCCTTGACCTTGACAAAGACTCAATTATTTCTGTTACCAGTCTTATAAACCCTACAGGGACATTCATTATTTCTGGGTTAGATTTGACAAAATGCAACACCAAGCAAACTTCCACCTTATAAACTCAATGTTATTAAAGAAATATGTATCAGTACAATTAATGACTAAAAATGGACATAACTGCCTCTACTGTTTTTATTCTTTTATGCACTCACTAAAAAAGAGCATCACTTTTAATGTTTGTTCTCTGAAGATCTATCCCTGGATTTGGTCTCTTTCTGGAAGTTAAATCCCAGGAATGCAGATCCTATGCAAATGGTATCTTTGGAGAAAGTCAGCTTTCACAAACACTGAAAGCAACAGCATTCCAAACTGTGCCTGGGGACAGGAAATTACACCAAATATATTCCATCCTGTGAGGGTTGGGGTGTATACTTCCTAGAAACGGCTGGGGGTTCACCCCCCAAAATTAGCAGATCTATCAGGATCTGCACACATCTCAGGGGATCTAAGAAGGCACAGAATCATCTCAAAGGCCCCTTGGTAGCAGGGCTTCTGTAGAGTCATGACATAAAATGGTTTCTCTCTCTAGCTACTGCCTGTGGGATCCCTCTTCCAGGCGGGTTCCATGTCACAGAGGAAGAAATTAAAGCCAATAGGGTTAGTATTAACATACTCTACAGTATGTTGGGAGGGCTACATTGCCACCAAGTTTTCCTCAAGCTTCCTCCTAAAATATGGAGGCATTACCCCATGGAGTTGTTTCAAAAGGATCTGAAGAGGATGCCACTGAGGCAATAGTCTCACTTTCTGTGCTCCTCCCCCCTGCTTTAATATGTCACCTGTGGAAACCTGATATGACCCTTCCACCCACTTTTCAACCTTAGGGTCTCAATCCTGATCCTCTTAGAGCTGACAGGACGTCTGCTATGGACTCCGAGAGGAATATCAGAACCTAAATTTGGGTGCTCAATTCGGAGTACTCAAACAGGCATTAGATCCCTTGAAAGTGCAGCTGGGGGCCTAAGTGCCAATTTGAGTATGCAGATGTAGGATTTGGGCTAACTAGGATGTCCATGTTTGAAACCTGGGCTTTTCATTCTGAGCTAATTTAAAGAAGCTACCTTAAAACGCAGCAGCAAAGAGGATAGAAAACCAGTGTTACCATCTTTTGTGGGGAGGTAAGCTGAAAGCAAGATTTATTCTTGTGCCTTTCTTTTGCATATTTTCTCAGAAGTTATTCAACTTAAGTTTTGCAAAGCAATTTTCCAAGTTGCACTGTAAAACAAATCTGATTTGAAAAATCTTACTTCAGCAGGGTTGGTTTGCAGATGTTATTTGCACCATTTATTTATCAAAAATAACTAGAAAATGTTTTTAAAACATCATTCCAAACTGTACAAATAGAAATGTGACATGCTTGGCATGGCTGTCTGTTTTACTTATACTGTTTTACTGTTTCATATTCAGAGCAAACAGAGAGGCTATTTTCCCCAAGGGTTCAGGAGGGCATACTATTTCATTTCTTCAGAAAATTGTTTCTCAGGATTTCAATCTTTTTAGCTAGATATGACAAAACATAATAGCAAGAACACATGCTTTTTATCAGCTCTATTTTCAAAGCATAAATAATAGATCAGTATACATTTAAGTCAGGTGACCAAGACTTATCTAGGAAATCAGATAAACAATTCAGAATGCTTAAGTGATATTGTCCATTTTCATACTACACCTTTTAAAATGCCTTCAAAAGACCAATTTATAAGGATTGAGCAGTTCTGGAGATTGCCACCTGAATGGGGTATGAACTATCAATTTTCTAAGTCTTAGGGTTAACTAGGCAAAAGAATAAAAATTAAATTGGCCTCACAGTTTGGTTTAAATATTTTTGTATCTGTCACATTAGTAAAACTAAGGCTCCTTTGGTACCGTTCACATTGACTTACAGTATTTTGGCTCTCGGCATCATTACACTTCTGTTTATAATGGATCTTGTGAAAACTTTAAAATCTCAAATGTTTTAAGAAGAGAACAAATCAGGCATCAACAGGTAGATGAGCATAATGCCTTTCTATGATACACTAGGAGTATCTCAACTAGTTGCACACAGCTTTAGCTGAGCAATTCCCATTAGCATTAATATACCTCTAATTTCTACTCTCCTATCATTTACGCAGTAATCTGAGCATCAGCTCAATTTCATGGGGATTTCACTATTATAAACCTTTGTAATACTGCATTGAGACATCATAAAGCTTTCATAGATTTTGAAAGGTAACTGAACAAAAAACTATATTAAAATATCATCAGGTTTGAGACAAGCCTTCAAAAGACAATGCCTTCTGCACCCAGGCTAGCACCACCTCTCTCTTAGCAATATATAGATATAGATACACACACACACTCACTCTAGAGATACTGCAGTATATAGGACCTGTAGCAAAAGACCTCGTAATGCTGCACAGTCTTACATAACCAAAGGAGTCCTTCACAAATAATACTGCAGTAGGAATGCTGAAGCAAATATCTCTATGAATCCCTACACTTAATACATGAGTATATTAAAGAAAAATACTTGTCCAGTATTATGCAACACTTTTGTAAGACTTCCATTCTTGCAAGACCTCCTGTGCCTCAAATGCTCTTTAAAGTGGTTTACATTTTATGTAGTTATCTATAGGACAGAAGAATTAAAGCTGGACAGAGTCTATAAAAAAATTTACTCATTCACGGTATGCAAACAACTAAAATGAAATACTGAGTTTGGCAAGTACTCCAGCATCAATTGACTTTTGCAATGCAACCTTTTCCAAACAGTGAAATGCAGTTGTCTATGGTAAGGATAGGGTTGCCAACTGTCTAATCACACAAACACAAACCCCCTTGCTCTGCCCCTCCCCCAAGACCATGCCACTGCCCTGACCCTTTTCCAAGGCCCCACCCCCACTCACTCCAGCCCCCCTCCTACATTGCTCACTCTCCCCCACCCTCACTCACTTTCACCGAGCTGGGATTGGGGTGTGGGCTCTGGGATGAGGCCAAGGTGGCTCTGGGATGAGCCTGAGGCAGGGGGTTGGGGTGCTGGAGAGGGTTCGGGGTGCAGGCTCCGGGAGGGAGTTTGGGTGTAGGATGGGGCTCAGGGCTGGGGAAAGGGGTTGGGGTGCAGGCTCTAGGAAGGAGTTGGGGTACAGGAGGGGGCTGGGGCAGGGTGTTCTGGTGCAGGCTCCGGCCGGGCAGTGCTTACCTCAGGTGGCTCCCGGAAGCGGCGGTATGTCCGTCAGCGGGTTCCTAGACTCATGGGCGGCCACGCGGCTCTGCACACTGCCCCTGCCTGCAAGCATCGCCCCTGCAGCTCCCGGGAGCAGTGCAGAGCCAGGGCAGGTAGGGAGCCGGTCTTAGCCCCACTGCACTGCCAGACTTTTAGCATCCTAATATCTCCCGGATGGGCTTCAGTAGCCTCCGGGAGATCGAGCCCAATTCTGGGAGACTCCCAGCCAAACTGGGAGGGTTGGCAACCCTAGCTAAGGATCAAGGACCTGCACTATTGTTTTTCCCTTTTAAAATTAATGCAATCTTGAAATTGACCCTCTCCAAAGTAAGATAAATAATAATCCTTCATAACTCATTATCATAACAAATGTAATGTATTCTCCTTGTTAACCCACACACAGCAGCATGGTCTGAGACCTTAGGGTTTGGGCCTTTGAGATGCTGGGCACCTTCTACTATTGTTTCGAGCCATTTTTACTTCTGGTTCTCATATCTCAGCAGGATGCTTCAGTGTCTGGACTGTAAATACTATGTGGTCAAATTATTCCTTTGCTTTGTTTGCGTTTAAACAAAATCTAAATTGGGGCCTAGATTGTCATATTGGAACCCCATTAAGAATCCTAGCTGCTGAAACAAACCCCAACCCTGCACCCAGACTTTATAGGATTGGGGCCTCAGTGCTAATTTATGCAAATGTAATGACATGCTCTGTCATATCTTACTCTCCTTTCTTCCCAAGGAACAAACACAATATTGCAGGAAAAGCCTATTTTCATTAGCATACAAACTGCCCTCTGCCAGGAAGATGATGTGCTGTTAGGGGTCTGAAGAAACAGAGTGAGAATGTGCTGTTGCCTCAGGAATAAAGAACAGCAAACATAGACAGCAGCTATGAATACTTACCAGCTGGAACACAGAAAGAAACAACCACCACTTATGCAATGGCTGCTTTAGTGCTCGGCTCAGCCAAATTTAAAGGGCCACCCCTCTGAAAGTAACACTGGGAAAAGTCCCTATAAAAGGGCAACTCTAGCGTGGGGAGGCCATGGTTCTTGTGTGTGACATACCCAGGGTAAAATCTAGAGCAGTGAATAGCTGTGACTGTCACCCCTTTCTTTTAACCTGCAGTGCCCTTTACATGGCTTTACTCTTGTTGCCTCCACTTCAGGACTGCTCACAAGCAGTCTCCAGCATGTAAGTTACTCCCAGCTATGTCTGCCTGTGACTGCAACCTTCCAGCTTGAAGGTGACCCCAACACCTTCCAGGCCCAGATTTCCCCCAGAAATGTATATCTTGTACTGCCCAGCCCTCCCCTGGAAAGTACAATCTCATATAAAGTCCATCGTTTCATTAATAGAAATTATATGCACAAATCCTGTTATCCCAAATGGAGTTTCCCAAACCCTTCAATCCAAACACACTGGTTTAGATAAAACAATAAAACAAGTTGATTAACTACAACGAAATCTTAAGTGAATACAAGTAATGAGACAGAAAAGTCAGAAATGGTTACAAGAAAAATAAAAATTAAACAACAACTAGTGTCTAACTTAAACTATGATAAATTCAAAGTGAAGTTTTTCTCATCACATGCTCTCAGTAGTTTTACTGGCCAGGACCCCTTCTTCTGTGCAATGGCTGCTTCCTTTGTTCCTTCTGGTGTAGTGCCTCAATGGACAGAGAGCGAGAAAGGAGGAGAGGTCCTTTGGGGTGTTCCCTCTTTGCTAAGCATCTCCAGCTGGGATCATGGCAACAAGCAGTCTGTGTGGATGGGAACCCCATGCTGTTTCTTTGCTAAAATGTAGACTCTTCACCCACATCCCCTTTCCTGCCAAAGAATGGCTATTTAGCAGATAACGACCCTTTGACCGTGTTTAAACTGGCTGAGGTGTCAGCTCGCCCTTTGCCTCTGAGGAACTGGTTTGGCCACTCCCCAGACTTGGGACACATTTTAGTAATATCAGAGTGAAATCTTATAACTCTACATACAATGTTGCTCTACATATTTTACCAGGACAATAATGACCGCATATTATGAGTTTTCAAATGATACCTCACAGGGCATGCTTTGTACAAAGATTATTACAATGGTGTGCAAGGGGTGAATACAGGGGTACAAATTATTACTATTATTTAATATCTCCTGGAGGAGAGTTTTATAAAGTTTCACACTTAACATCCAGATATGTCCACTCTTAGGCAGTTGCCGAAAATAGCTGCCTTCAGAGACTCATTGTTTTACATAAACGCAAATGTGGATTTATTTTGCTCCGTGTCCCAAGGGTTGCATCCCTCCTTTTGTGTTCTGGCTTATCCTTCAGCTTATCAGTGTGCTTTGTCTTTAGTTTCATTTTTGCCCCCCCCCCCTGTTTTGGGTGGTGCCCTGCAGTCACTGGCTTATGGGTAGGACCCTACCAAATTCAGGGTCCATTTTTGTCAATTTCATGCTCATAGGATTTTTAAAATAAGAAATTTCATACTTTCAGAGATTTAAATCTGAAATTTCATGGTATTGTAACCAGAGGAGTCCCAACCGAAAAACAAGGTCATGGGGGGCGGGGAGGGGTCACAAGGCTAGTGTAAGGGGTCACAGTATTGCCACCCTTACTTCTGTGCTGCTGCCTTCAGAGCTGGGCAGCCGAAGGGTAGCTTCTGGCCAGGTGTCCAGCTCTGAAGGCAATGCCACCGCCAGCAGCAGTGCAAAAGTAAGGGTTGCAATACCATACCATGCCACTCTTACTTCTGTGCTGCTGCTGGCAGCAGCGCTGCCTTCACAGCTGGACTTCCAGCCAACAGCCACAGAACTTCCTGCAGTTGCGGGAGATTTCCAGAGATGGGTCTGACCCAGCCTCAGGAGCGGCCTGTGCAGAGGAAGAGGAAGTCTGGGACTAGCAGCTGGAGCCCAGCGCAAACTAGGAGCCCTTGGCTGGGGCACCATCACCCTGCTCCTCCCCAGCGCTTGGTAGTTAAAGGGGCCTTGAGCTGCCTGTGTGTGTCGGGGTGTGTGTGACCACAGCACCTCTCTGACCATGAGGCCCTGGGCAGTTGCCTACTCGCCTACCTGTAAGGCCAGCCCCACCCCTGCTGAAAATTAAGGACTCCCCCTCCCAAAACCATGCCACCCTCACTTCTGCGCTGCTGCCTTCAGAGCTGGGCTCCTGGCCAGCAGCTGCCGCTCTCTGGACTCCCAACTCTGTGAAATCTGGTCTCCCCTACAACAGCCAGATTTCATGGGAGAGATCAGATTTCACGTTCCATTGTGCATTTTTCACGGCCATGAATGTGATAGAGCCCTACTTATGGATGATTCATCTGTGCACAGCTGCAGGATCCAGGCCTTAGAGTTGATACTGGAAACACTTACATATGAGCTGTGTATTATGCACAGCAAGTAGTACTGCTGAGGTAATAATAAAAAGTGTCTTATATAACGTGTGCCTAGGCTACTTATTGTGCATTGAATGTAAATGTTTTCTTCTCTTCCTGCAGATGTTAAGCACCGAAGTTATTTGTACCACTGTGGAAAGGGGACAAGTTTGGATGGGTTTGGGGTTAAGGTTCTGGACTAGAATTCAGGGGGTCTGGATTCAGTTCACAGTTGTGTCAAACTCTAGGTGAAATCCTGACTCTATTGAGGTTGATGAGAATTTGAGTTGAATACAACAAGGATTTCACTCAGTGTGTGACCTTGGGCAAGTCACTTCTCTCTGTGCCTTAGTTCCCAATCTTCTGCTTGTACGATGTGTCCCTTTCTACCAGCCTTTGTTGTGTTCATTTAGAATATAGATTTTCAGGGCAGAGACTGTCTTAAGATGGGTTTGCATAGTGACTAGCATGATGGGGCTCTCATTTTGGTTGGGGAGTCTAGGTGCTTCTGTCTAATAAAGTATTTGAAGGCCATCACTGAAGAGAATGTTCAACACAATTCAGATGTGCCTGTAACGCTGAATGCACAACTGGTGATGGAACAGGCAGCTCAGGAGCCTGATAATGGGATTTACTTCTAGATCAGCACTTTGAATGTTGTCCATGACAGTAGTGATAGAAAGCACTGACAGTTATTCAGTTGCTTGTTTAAAATGACCTGGTGATCTCAGCCTAATTCTTAGTGGACAGGTGTCCACAGTATAGAAGCCACCCCTGGCACTCATTTTAGAAGTGTCTGGAAACTGTTAACTCTTTGGGGCAGGACTATCTTGTTATGTGTTTGTACAGTGCATAACACAGAAGCACTAGGACCAAGAGGCGCTATCACACTACAAAAATAGGTTAGGGAAGGAACGGACACAGACATTAAACTAGCTTCCTCCTGGTTTGGGTAGGTTAAAGATGAGACACATTGCTGTGGCAGCTCACAGGGCCCCTATGTTTCTCGTCAATCATTGAGTCCTAAACATCACTTAAAAAATGAAATTCACCTAAAAATAAATAGGAATTGGTCTTTGCAAACATAAGGCTTCATCCTGCAAACATCTGTAACTTGACTCGCATGAGTCATCCCATTCAAGGCATACTCGGGCAGCTAAAGTTGCAAGTGTACGTGCTTGCAGGATTGGCCCCTTAGCTGGGAACCAGAGTATGGATAATACTATAGAGCTTTTCACTGTATTGGAACAATGGCATTAAACAGCCTAGAAAATAACCTCTGTCAGAAAACAGTATTGCAACAAAATGCCAACTGCACAGGAGCAAGAGCTCACATCTTTCTGCTACTGAACTATGTTAATTTAAAAGCCAGGATTCTCTTGAAATATAATTCACCCTCACATTTTGTAAATCAGAAAGTTTCCCAAGATTGTATCCATTTCTGCATTTGCAAAATATATTTAACTTAGAACCATCCTCTTTTTTTACCCGACATAATTGCTTACAAGAGGAGAGCTAAAACACAATCTCAAGTGTAGTAAAGGTAATTGCTGCACTTACTGCTCATGTCATGTTGATGTATTACTATGTATCAAAGGTCACAGTTCTGTACTCATACATTATCAAATTTGAAAGAGCAATATTCGGTTCTGACCAACCTTTAAACTGCTCACAATGTGTGTGAAAATGGATGGAAGGCTACCTTGGGTTTAGAAAAAAAACAAACCCATGTTTCGGAAGCTGAGAGGTCAATGAGCCAGACTGACAGGGTTAGATGGCAGTACTATGAATCTAATACTCTCTTAGATTATCAATGAGGTGCAGTGCAATGATCACAAGCTAAAACCGCTACGCTAATGAAAATGAAACAGTCTACAAAAATTAGGTGTTACAGGCCTGTGACATAGGGCAGAACCTTGTGGACAATAATGCAGAAATAAGGACATAAATCACCATTTAGAGACAATAAAACTGATAATACCTACCCTGAAATGTCTATTGAAAGGAATATCCCAGGACAAAAGCCTGCAGCTTCACAATGCTGTACTTTCTTGGGAAGTTGCACTAAATAATCAAGGCAGGTGAGGTTCTTGAATACCCCTACCCCATCGCACACACAAAATTGAGTAGTTTGCCATCCTTACCTTAGAGGATAGGGGGCTGTTCATGCCATGATCCAACAATTTTCATCATTGTTTGCTGTACAGATAAATTGGTCTTATTAGAATCTACTCAACCCTGAACAATTTCTGTATTCTGCCTATACCTCCAATGCAATGGTAGTGGTAGGGGACGGGGAAGGCAAGGGGAAATCCCCATAACTGTGTCAATAGCACATATAGTCATTTTAAGAAGACATGAAATCTAATTGTATTTGATCACACACAATTAGAGGAGAATGGATTATTAATAAAGAACCACATCACCCCGGAAAGAGACCACAGATAATGTGAAACCATTGAAAGGAGAACTAAATATATGTGCCTATGAAAAATTTGGGCAAATCCCAAAGCCCTTATTTTGTAGCACAGGTAACTATTAAGCATGTACAGTGCATCAGCTTAGTTTCAACTATAACCATAATTCAGATCAGATAATAAAATTTTCAATGGCCTTTCCAGAATCATTGTTCCTACAGTAAGATGACAGAAAAGGGAGAACACACATTTACACAGTGGACTAAATAATTCTACTAAGCTATGTGTAGGGCTATGTCTATACAGCAAAGAAAACCCTGTGGCTGGCCCAGACGAGCCGACTCGGGCTCATGGGGCTCAGACATCTGGGCTGTTTCATCGCTGTGTAGACTTCTGAGCTCAGGGATCCCAGAGCTCGGGCTCCAGCCTGACCTAGAAGTCTACATAGCAATGGAACAGCCCCACAGCCCAAGCCCCACCAGCCCATGTCTGCTGGCATGGGCATGGGCCAGCCACGTTTTTTTTCTTTGCTGTGTAGACAGACCCTAAGGGGGGACTGCTCCGGGCTACCTGTGCCTCATTCAGAGCTTTGTTGGGTCCTGATAGAGGACAGGTGTTCTCTATAGAAAGCCAGAGAGGAACAGGAAATAGGGAAAGTCGGCTAGCTAGGTTGAACTGGCTGGTCAGGGGAGATGAAAGTGATAAATTATACTGAAAGCAGGCTAGAAAATGTGGACAGAGACAGTATTGAGGACAACTCGATGCAAACAAGGAAAAAGAAAAGGGTAGATCCTTTAGAACCAGCAGAAGGAACAGCAAGTGGGAAGGAAGGAATGGGACATGCGGAAAGTTATATCATAGTAAAATCCCTAGCTAGGGGATGTCAGCTCCCTGAGGATTGCAGAGTGGTTCAAAAAAATAAAAATAAAAAAAAAAATAAAGTGTTGGAGATATAATAAAAGCTAGGAAACTACCTGGTGGAGACTTGTTAGCAGAGTTCAAAAACAAAGAAGAAGTAGGGAAGCTCCTTAAAAGAAAGGTGCTAGGAAAGCTAAAAATAAGCTGTCAGCTATCAGCTATCTATGTTCCTAATTGAAACGAGAGGGGTAGTATATGGTGTGCCACTTGAAATGTCAGAAGAGGAAATAATGCCAGGAGTTGGTGAAGATGAGGAGATATATCAGCAGAAGTGGAGGTGATAGCAAGCCCCCCACAGTTATGCTGGTCACATTTAAGACAAGGACAGATCTAGATTCTCCAGATTATCTGATACCCTAAAGTTACTAAGATGTATTTACCTCCTCCACTGGAATGCTCTAGGTGTCAAAGGTTTGGTCAAATAGGAAATAATTGCAAAGGGAAATTAAGGTGCAGCAAGTGTGGAGGTAACTATTCATATGATGGATTGTGAGGAAGGGACAGAACAAAAAAATTGTAGCTGTGGAGGAAGACACAGCTCAGCATATGGAGGATGTACTGAGGCAAAGCAAGCTAGAAAAATACAAAAAACTAAAATCATTAATAACTTCTCATATGCAGAAGCTGCTAGGAAACACCTTAAAGGGAAAAAAAGGAGGAAAAAAGAAAACTCAAGATGAGGACAGGGATTAGAAAGCAACAAATTACTGGAAAGAAGGCAATGAATGACATCAGGGTAAAAGAAGATGACGTGCTACTTACAGAAAAAGAGAGACGTTGCATTTATGACTGAAGTCATAAATTGTACTTCTCAGACAGGAAAGAAAACAGAGAAAATGAAAATTATAGGTAAAGCTGCTGAAAAGTACCTACAGGGGAGCAACCTATCAGCAGAATACTTTCCTAAATGAAGGAAGTATTCAAAGTTAAGAGAATGGGTGTGACTATTTTTTAGCTGGAATGCACATAGCATTATAGCACATGGGCAGGAATTAAAGACCCATATTATTGATATGATGACAAAGCCTGGTATAATATGCATACCAGAGACTTGGCCAATACAAAAAACTATGGATATGGTATAGATAGATATGATAGAGAAACAGGACAGGGCATGGGTATCTGTACCCTTGTTAAGGAGAACCAGAACTACTTTGAAGTAGATGTTAAAAAGCTAAATCTCAAGTATAATGCTGTTGATGCAGAGTTGTTTTGTGTCAGTGTATCTCTCAGACCACATAATGCTTCTAACCCATGCAGAAAACTAGAGGCTACAGAACTAAAAGAATTAATTGCAGATGTCACACTCCCATACATTATCTGCAGTGATCTGAACAGACGCAAAAGATTGTGGGGAAGCAGGACAAATGATAAGAATGGAAAATGTCTAGAGAAATTTTTTGAAGATAATGTAGTAATATTAAATAATGGAACACCTACCAGGTTCAATGCAGCGGATGGAAACCTCTCCTGCCTAGACCTGGGAATAGCTTCTAGTAACATAGCAAGCAAATGCTGCTGGGAAATTTACAAAGAGGAGGGAAAGTGATCACTTCCCAATGTTAATTACATATCCAGGAAAAGGAAATACCAAAGACAAGAATACCACCCTCACCTGGAACCTACAAAAAGCAAATTGGAAACTCTTTAGACACAAAAGTGAAGAATATGTGGGCAAGCAGTGTGTAAGTGAGCATATTGAGGAATTCTGTAGTAATATTACCAAGGGAATTATAAAGAGACAGCCTGGCTATCCCTAGGATACCAACTTTAATTAAAGATAGGAAAAGTGTACCGTAGTGGAACAAGGAATGTGACAAGGTGGTTAAAGAAAGGAACAAGGCTTATAAGAAAGCAAAAAACTACATTAAATGGTGAGGAGTTAATTACATATAAAAAAGTAAGGTAGTTGCACAACGGGCTATAAAAAGGATAAAAAGAAAAGCTGGAGGAAATACTGTGGAAAAATAAATATAGATACCAATACATCAGAGGTATACAAGCAACTTTGGAAAATGAACGGAATAAAGCGTAAAAGCAACACAGTACCAAGCCTTGCGGTGAAAGGCCATGGAGAAAATAAGCACCAGCAAAGAAAAAGTGACAGAGAGTCCTGTGGCACCTTTAAGACTAACAGATGTATTGGAGCATAAGCTTTCATGGGTGAATACCCACTTCGTCAGACGCATGGAAAAAGTGGAAATTCTGACCACCATGTTTCAAAAAGTCAGTAATGACAAGGATCAGAGGATAGAAATTAGGGAAAGGAAAAGAACATCCCTTAATGATAATTCCGAAATGAAGAGCTGGGAGGCAGATGTGGATCTTATTTTAAATGAAAACTTCGGTGTGAGGGAACTCCAAAAAGTGAAAATGAGGAAAAGCACTGCCCCAAGCAAGGACGAAATAAGCCTTGAAATGCTCGAACACGTAGGTGACGAAAGCCTGAGGGGAATACTAAAATTATACAATAGCATATAGAGAAAAGGGGAAATACCTGAAACATGTCATTATTGTTTCAGTGAGGAAACCAGGCAAGATGCACTGCAGGCCTGAGACATACAGGCCAACTGCCCTCACAGCACGTTTTGGTAAAATGGAGGAAAAACTGGTGACAGATTAGTAGCCTACTTAGAAGGAAACAGGCTCATAGATGGAAGTGGGTTCAGAAGAGGTAGGAGTGCAACTGACCACATTGCAAAGACACACACAGAAGAACAAAGAACACATGATAGTGACCTTCCTGGACATAGGAAAAAAAACTACGGAGAGAGGGATTATTATATAAACTGAAAACCATGGGTATTGTAGGAAGAACGTACACATGGATCAGAGATTTCCTAAGCAAAAGAACTATGCGAGTCCAAGAAGGGAAAGCCTTTTTCTAATGTATATCCCATTACAAATGGAACTCCATATGGGAGTGTCATTAGCTCATTCTTTTTAACATCATGATAAATGATCTTCCAAAGGGGATGAGTGCAGGAATAGGCATCACATTATTTGCTGATGACTGTGCCATATGGACCAAAAGCTGAAACCTTGAAAATGCCACCAAACCAATCAAAGATGTCCTTCAGGGGAATACAGAAAGAGGAAGCAAAAGTGGGGCTTCAAGTTCTCCATTGATAAAGCTAAGGGAGTGATCTTCACAACACAGAAGATTCAAAAAGACATACAATTATATCGATATGACTAGCAGATAAGGATAGTGAAAAAAGTACAAATTCCTAGCTATAATATTTGATAACAAGCCCATTTGGACGGAGCTTACTGAAAATATTATAGATAAGTGCAAAGGAAGAATCAACTTACTTAAAAGTACATCTGAAATCTCCTGGAGAGCAGATAAAAAACAAAACCAGTGATAAAGCTATACAGAGTGCTAATCACAACTATTAGCGAGTATGGCTGCCAGGCCTGTAGGTCAGCATCAAAAAAAAGGAGAAATCTAGACTCTATCCAAGTTTAGGCATTGTGTATAGTTTATAGTGCCTTCATTACTGTGCATGTAATGCCTATCATGTTTAGAATGAAGCTCCTAGACTTACCTTTTATGCCAAAGTACTAGGTAGAAGTGATAACACACCGAGCTAATATATACTGATTGCTGAGAATTAAGTGGAGAGCGGGTAGGACAAAAACTCAAAAATCCTCCAGGTAAGTAGGGTAAATAAGTGGATAAAAGGAACTCAGTGAAAAGAAAAGCTTGAAAGAGGCCACAATCAATAGCTATGGGAAACCATCCCTCTCCCCTTAGATAGACATGGAATTATATAATAAAATAAACAAAAAGGAGAAAAATTATAACGATACATGATATAGCAAATCAATATATCTGTGTCAGATGAATACTGTAAGTGTACATACAGTACTGTATGTAATGCTGGTTCCAAACAGGAAGGAACGGGGAGAGTGGGAACAGCTTTGTGTGCGCCTGCATTCAGACTCAAGAAAGCTATAAGCTAACAGGGATATTGATGGCACTAATCTGGGCCTTAGATGTGGAGTCAGACAGGACAGCCATGGCAGCTGACTCCTTATCAGGGCTGCAGGCACTATACAATGGCAAGTCTGACAGCAGAAACAGTATACTTAATGAAATATTACTGCTAACAACTGAATTGGCACAACTGGATAAGACCATAGTAAAAGCATGGATCCTGGTGCATATAGGAACAGTTGGCAACGAATTGGCCAACAGGCAAAAAATCCTATTAAGCATGAATGAATTGACCTAGAGATCCCCTATTTAAACTGGAATTTAAACACTTCATCAAAAATGAGCCAAGGAAGGAGTGGCAAGAACTGTGGGCACATGAAATGAAGGGGAAAAAATTCCATTAAGTATGCCCAATAGTTGAAAATGTTAATGTTATCCAAAGTCCTGAGAGGAAGAGTGAAGTGGCTTTATTCAGAATTTTAATAGGGCATTGTGGATTAAAGTAGTAATCTATTTCTAATCAACAAGCATAAGGATGGACTATAAGAAACATGTAATGTCCAGGAATGATGGATCATCTCTTATGGAATTGTGAAGACTGGATCAGTGAAAGGAGATATTCATATGGAAAAAACGTAGAAACCTTAAAGTAACATTTTTTTCTTTGTAACACCTATACAAAATACAAGGAAAATGGCTAGTCTGCAATTCTTTAAGAATAGTGGGAAATCTACAAAATCCAGTGAATGGTGGTAATAGACTCGGGAAGTGAGTCTGCTGCACCACTCCCAAGAAGAAGGGCCAGGGAGAGGAAGCTTAGGAAACTGCAAAGAGTGAGAAAGACTCCTGGAGGGAAGAAACAGCAGGAGAGTTTGGAAGGAAGAGCCAGAAGGCGGAGCTCCAGCCAGGGGAGAGAGACAACTGAGTTCTGTTTTGACAGACTGTTTCCAACCTGAGTGGAATGGGTGAAAGGCAAATCAAAGGGACCAGGGAGAAGAACTACTCAAGCCCCAGAAGGAGGGCTATGGGTTCCATTAGTCAAGAGGGAAGGGTTTGGGTCTAGTGGGCCACTGGAGACTGTGAGCAAGATTAAATAAGTAGATCCCACCCAGGAGGTGTAATTTTATTTGAAATACTGTGGGCTGTGTAGTTCTTAAGAAGCCTAGACCAGGAGGAAACAAAGGCAAGGTGCTTCTCTGGCCATAAGGAGGCAGCTGACCCTATTACATAGAACAACTGAGCTTTACTGAAATATACCAGATCTCAACAGGTAAGCAAAAGCTTAACATTTTTGCAGATTGCAATCCACAGAAACTAAAGAGAGACAGAGGTATTTCATGGTAAGGCATATCTACTTTGATGATACATTCAGAGCATGTGCTGGCAGATCCCTTTGCAATTGACTTTATTGGGGCTCCATTTGAGCACAGAGGTTCACTTGTATATGAGCCACTTGTACAGAAGGACTGGGGGTCATAGCGAATCTGAATTACTTTTCTGTCCAGTTGAAAAACCCCATCTGATTAAAGCTATTGTTTATATAACATTCTTTGAATGCACAAAACTCATACTAATGCAATGTAAAGGCTATTACAGCAACATGACTGGGCCAAACTATACATATGTTGTATTTTCTATCCCTGTTTCTCTGGTTAGAGATATAGCTCAATAAATAACTGTTTATGTACTAAAGTCCATACCATCCTATATCCAGAATGTGTAACATAGTTGACTTAACATTGCACTAGGAACCTTAACATTTGCATTTCTTGACTTTTTATCCTAAACCAGGCAACTTCAATATTATAGAAAGAATCAATTAAAATTTAATGGTCTTGTTTTATTAAAAAAAAGTTCATATGCACGATATTAATAATTAAATGGCTCTAATTAGGCTTTAAATGAATTCACAGCTCATTAATGTGAATGGAAAGAACAACTTTCCTCACTGAGATGAATGGGGTGGGGCAGCGTAGAAGTCCAGTCTTCACTCTTCCCATTTTACCTGAGAGTTTTCTGCAAGTCTAGGTTAATGGAAGAGATGCACATCCATTTTCTTTGGAAATGAGACAACCAAATTTCGTTTTTAAGTTTAACTTTAACATTTACAGAATGCAACAAAACTGTGGAGAAACCCTAAAAACTTGTGAGATTCTCCAGTTTTTACAACCTCAATTTTCTCTTATCCTGACTATTTAGAGAATTTTGCTGGGTATATTTCAGTCAGCCAGTTGCAATCACCCTTGTGAAAGTTGCTCCAGCAACAAAGAACAGCAGCCACTACCCCACAGTGCCTTTGGGCAAGGCAGGGAGAATGCCTAATGATCTCACAAAAGGGGAAGGCTTTGTTAGGCTGTGCTGGAAAAATATTAGTGACTTCTTACTGAGCATGCTCCCAAACATAGCATGGAAGCTTATAACCATCTAGCCAGATAGTAGAAGTTTGCTTATTTCAAATACTGTGCTCACTGTGCCTTGAAAAGGAGAGAGAAATGCATGTGATGGGAATTGTAGGTCAATATTAGTACATTATGTGAACGAGAGATGTATCGGCTTCTATTAATTCTCTTTGCAGTCCTGCAGAATCTCTTTGCTGTTTTGGTATGTTCTGGAGTAATCCTGAAACATGCTAGTCTTATATTGGTGGCAGGCCTTATGCTGAGTAAAAAGCATGTGAGGATTAGAAATAGTATTTTATTTTTTCTGGATACAAATAAAGAGACTGATTATAAAATGTTGTTATATAACCCAGAGAGGATTAAAGTACAATGAAGTGATTTAAGTTTTGCAGTGTTGCCAACTCAGGATTTTATCATGAGTCTTGAGAAACTTCATTTTTTTAAACCGTCCTAATATTCTGGGGTTTGTCTGACCTGACTGTGCACAAAAGTGTAAATTAGAATTTTCATGCCAAACCTGTGCACCTTCATACTTTAAGTATTCTTAAACGAGGATGAAATCAATCTTTCCGCATTGGTTTTATCATCCTACCTGCTGTGGTTTTTGTGCAGCAAACAAAGTCACTAAGCAGGTAATGGGATCAGTTCGACCCCTCAATATTAATCAATAGGGAAAATGAAAGTACTACACTACCAAGGTCTTTGGAGGTCTCTTGGACCCCAAACAAGTACAAAAATTTAAATAAAACACAATAGGCAAACCACTGTCTCTTAGACTCAGACTTTAAGGCCAGATGGGACCATCATGATCATCTAGTTTGATCTCCTGCGCATTGCAAGCCACAGATCACCACCTATCCAATCCTGTAATAGGCCCATAACCTCTGGCTGAGTTACTGTAGTCCTCAAATCATGATTTAAAGACTTCAAGTTACAGAGAATCCACCAATTACATTAGTTTAAAGCTGAAAGTGACCCATGCCCCACGCTTCAGAGGAAGGCGAAACCCCTCCGGGATCTCTGCCAATCTGACCTGGGGGAAAATTCCTTCCTGACCCCAAATATGGTGATCAGTTAGACCTTAAGCATGTGGGCAAGACCCACCAGCAAGACCCCAAACACATACAAATATTTAAATAAAACATAATAGTCAAACCACTGTCTCTTCTTTCTTTAAGTATTCTCAAGCTATGATGAGGACAATCAGTCAGTATTGGTTTTGTCTGTATAGCGGACTTTGTACTTTTAGTGTAGCAAAAATGTCACTCAAAAGATATTGGTGTCAGTTAGATCCCAAATTAATTACTGTATGTATTCCAGCATCAGATAGAAATGATGATGATAAAAACTATGTTTTTTGTTTTTTTCAAAAATGCGCCAAAAGGATCTCAGGGGACTGTGAGATGTCGGATAACACTTGCCTCATGTATCATCACAATTGTTCAGCCAATTGAGTTTCTTTGAAGATAACGTTGTCAAACTGAATCTCTGGGACACCTATACTTGCTATGAAGAGCTTCTGGGGAAGCCACAATTGTCAGATACGTTTTCTGGCAAGCCCACACTTGACAGCTACTGTTGCTGGGGCAAAGACTCGTTGCACTCTGCATGTCTGAATGCATACCGTGTTTGGATTTTGTTGAATTACACACAGCATAATAAATCCCTGAGTAATAAATCTCAGTGACCTGGATACCAAAATGGTGAAACCACTGGTGCAGGTAAGGAACATTGCAGCTGTGCCTCAGGGTTCCAGAGAAGCAGCATCTAGTGTGCTGGGTACTGAACCAGAGCCTAAGAAACCGGAAGATGTTACATTTGTTTCAGAGAATGACAGAAAAACACATCAAAAAAATGTTCAAAGTAAAACCCCAAACAAAGTAAAACCTGTGTACGTTCAGAACATGTCACCTATTTGCGCCATTTGTTCACAGTAGTAGGCCATTTACGGCCACTTTGCTGTGCTACCTAGTTTCATTGTCTAAACCTGGGGTCAATTAGACCTCAACACCTGTATAGTTATAGCATTTTTAAAATGTGTTTGATCATAGGGCCTCTCTCTTTCTCTTCTTAAATTGGGGTTTTCCCTCTTCATGACTTGGCCCTCTGGCCAGGTCACTAATATAGTCCTCTCCTTCTAGGGTAACAGTCTTTCCAGACCAGCTGTCCGGTGGCATTTCCAATGCTCCTGTGCCTGCTAGGGGAACCCCCTGCCTACCACACCGGGTTCCATTCCAGGGACCCTATAACAAGCAACCAAGATCTGCACAGTCCTACCCCCTACTTCTGTTTCCCTGTGCTTCTTCCTACCTTGCCTTCAGGTTTTCTTTCACCACAACTCTTCTGGGGTTGACCCTTCTTCCAGGGCTAGAACCACAGTGCTTATTCTCCCTTTTGGGTTTTCTCCTCCCCTTCTCTCTGCTCCCAGAGAGTTGCTGCAGACTCTCCCCCTGCAGCCCCCTTCCTCTGCAAAAACTTCCCAGGCACTTTTGCTGACAGTATGAAGGAATTAATGGGCAAATTATTCAGTGATGCCATTGGGACAGGGGTAAAGTACAGTACAGAAGACACAGGATATGTCTACACTGCAATTAAACACATGCAGCTGACCCGCGTCAGCAGACTCGGGCTCATGAGGCTCGGGCTGCATAACTGCAGTGTAGACGTTCGGGCTCAGCCTGGAGCCCGGGTTCTGTGACCCCATGAGGGGAGAGGGTCTCAGGAACCTGAGCTCCAGCCTGAGCCCGAATGTCTACACCACAACTTTACAGCCTTGCAGCCCAGGTCAGCTGCAGGTGTTTGTTTGCAGCATAGATATACCCAAGGGGCCGCTCTTTTACCCCTGTAAGACACAAAGTAACTTGTAAGGAGGAGTTATTTTAACTTCCGATTTTCTTTCAGGATTCCCATTTTATAGAGATCAGAAATAACTGCATGATGGCAGCAACTGAAATTATATTTTTTATGAAATAAAATATTTAAATTACAAAATAAAGGGGGTACAGAGTCAAAACACATTAAAGGAGAGGTAATTGTGTTTTTTGTACACCTGAAACTTACACCGGAACAACACAGCAATTAGGACTGTGGACTAATTACTTTTTGGTACTGAAATTTTTCTTAAAGCTAAATGTTTGAGCTTGTTTTTTCAATGAAAACCCAAAAACTTTCATTAAAAATTGACATTTCCCTTGCAAATATCAGTTTAGATGAAAAAGCCATTTTTCTTAAAAAAAAAAAAAAAAAAAAAAATGAAAAATTTCAACCAACTCTACTTTTTATAACTATACCCCCAACCTTCAGTTCCATGGATAGGCTGTGCATGCAGCCCTAACAATTATTATTTTTAAGTGGTTCTAGGACACCAGATAAGTGCTCCATGAGAACAGGCACCTGCAAGAGGCAATTCTCAAAGGAGAATTCTATATAGGAGACCATTTTGCATGCAGGGACCTAAACTCATGTCATTTTAACTTCTGAAACACTAACAACATTCACCTGTTGGCCACGCCACTCACGAGGCTTATAACCAAAGTGCAAACAAAACCTTACTCGTAACAGTGCTAAAGGAGGCTAGAGAAAATGTTTCAACTTACTTAGTTAATTTGTTATAATACCTTGAGCTTCCTTTCTGAAAAGTAAGCTTTATATATACAAGCCACTGAAATACAAAGTAAAGCAGCAGATATAGGTATGTACTTGTACCAAGATAACACTCTTGCGTTTTTAGATCATTTTCAGCCAAATAGTTCCCATAATACTTTACAAAAAATTAATTGATATTTTAGGATGGGAAATTTAGCATGTTGAACATATTTCTAGTAAGATGTATGTGTATCCCCCTTAGCACTTTGCTTGTATACTGTATCCCTTTTCTCCACCCTCTGGTCTGAGACAGTACATTCTTAAGACAGAGACAGTGTGTCTTATTTGGGAGCACATTTTGGATGCCAGCATAGACTAAATCAATATCTGCATATTGTGTACATGTGCTAGTGAAATGACGTGAAGCCAGTCATATGACAAACATTGCATTTATTATGCTCTTTTGACTACCTCATCTGCACTCTGCCCACGGGGCCTACTTCTAACAATCCACGAGCATCTTAAGGCAGCTGCAATTAACATGTTCCATAAAAATATTTCCCCGAAATATGGGGCTTCCCCTCAACACAACCCCTAGTCAATGACAGGTTCAAGTTTGATATCTTAACCATGAAGGTCAAAAAATAGCATATAATTGAAAACTGAAGATTACCAGCTTTCAAATGAAACTACTTGTGTCTCTCTCACTTGTCAATATATGAAACCTAAAATCATATTTAGCAGAAAAGTACACTGTTTTTTTGGGATAATTTCATCTATCCTCCTGAGGTGTACAATTTGACTCAAGAGAAACTGGTTTTGCAGACAGAAAGACATGAAAAATGTTGTTTGCAGCATTGTTGTAGCCGTGTCGGCCCCAAGATACGAGAGAGACAAGGTAGGTGAGATAATATCTTTTATTGGACCCACTTCTGTTGGTGGACAGGACAAGCTTTCAAGCTTCACAGAGCTCTTCCTCAGGTCTGGAGAAGGTAGCAGAGTGTCCAAACTAAATACAAGGTGGGACAGATTGTTAAGCAGAGGTTCTCACATGTAGGAGACCACTTAAAATGAAGTGGAAAAATGCACCATGAAACTAACAATATAATCAACGATATTTTAATCCTCTGGACAGATGACCTGAACTCCCTCAGACTTCCACCACAACTTCAACCACCACCCCCCATCCAATGAACTCTCTGGAATACTCGCACTCTAGCATCAACTTCCTGGACACCACGATCAGCTTCAGCAATGGAACACTACACACAACTATATACAAGAAACCTGTGGATCACCATACTAATTGCCACACATCCAGTGACCACCCCAGATACACTAAGATATTTTATGTACAGACAGGCACTCAATTTGCTCCAAAGAGGAAGTCTGGGATACACACCTAAACTCACTAAAAATCACCTCCACCAAACAAGGACTCGCCCACCAGAGAAGTAGATCATATCATGGAATGGCCACCCAAAAACCCTGGAAGAACCTGCTTTAATACAGAAAAAACCACACTGACAGCACACCCCTAAGTTGTCACCCACCACCCCAAACTAGAACCCATACAGGGTATCAAATAATTACAATCCATACTTGATAGGGACCACTTCCTGAAAGAAATCTTTCCCAAACCTCCTGTTGTAGCCTTCAAACAACTGCACACCAACCTGCCAAGCTCATCATCAGAAGCAAGCTTCCCACAGACCAGGACATACCAATTCAAAGTGGAACCAAACCCTACCAGCACAACAGACACAAAACCTGCAAGCCTGGACACAAAAACTGCTACGAGGATTAATTACTCCCCCCGCAAAACACACCTTTTAGGATCCATGGGTCCTACACATGCCTATCACAACATGTGGTGTACCTCAATCAGTGTATCAAATACCCCAACAACTACTATGTGGGTGAAACCACACAATCACTAAGCTCTCAAATGAACTCTCTCAGAAAAAATGAGAGAAGACATAAAAGACAAAAACACCCCATCACCTGTCAGTGAACACTTTTCACAAAGCAATCACTCCATGTCTGACCTCTCAGTCCTAATCCTCAAAGGAAACCTGCAGAGAGAGCCTGGAAATTTAAATTAATAACTCTGCTGTACTCTAAAAAACATGGACCTAACGGAGACACTGGCTGTATGGCTCATTAAAACAATTTGTAACACACACTACTGCCTGCTAACCCTTAATTGCCCACTTCATTCTAAGTTGTCTCCTATAGCATGCATGAACCCCTTATGCCTAACTATCTGTCCCAACTTCTATTTAATTTGGACACATTGGTTACCTTCCCCAGACCAGAAGAAGAGCTTGAAAGCTTGCCCCTTCCACAAACAGAAGTTGGCTCAATAAGAGATATTACCTCATGAAAATATTAATATTTTAACAATACTTGAAAATATTTTTTCTGTGCAACGAGGCACATGCAGAGTACATGATGGTGCGGAAGAGGTTTGACTGACAATTATTTGGGATGGCCTGCATTACTCTGTGTCAGACACAAATGGTTTATTCAGGCCATCCCAAACATGTCAATAAGACTTCTAATATAAGAGAATACATAATAGTCATACATTCTACATACACAAACCAATGAAATATCACCACCTCGGGGGTGAAATGTGACATCAGCTTAACAGTGTAAACCAACTAATTAAAACTCCAAGGATAATTTTAGGCAGGTAGAATATAACTAGCCAATATGGAAATTGGTTAGGATGATGTGGATCAAAGTCCTTTCTGCAAGTACTACATGGAATTTTTAAAGACCACCAACTACCAGGATCTCTGTTTTACATGCCACTCTTAGGACGGCAGCCCCAGCAGTAGAACCACTCAACTGTGCTACAAGGTTTTGTTTTTAAAACATAATGGCAGCTCTGCAGTAATCAGCTAAGTGGAAACAACTAAGGTCTTGTCTACACTACCAGGATAAGTTGACCTAAGTTACGCTACTCCAGCTATGACTATGTGAATAACGTAGCTGGAGTTGACGTAGCTTAGGTCAACTTACTGTGGTGTCTACACCACACTGCATTGACAGGAGACGCTCTCCTGTCGACTTACCTTATTCTTCTCGGGGAGCTGGAGTACCGGAGTCGACTGGAGAGTGCTCTGTGGTCAATTTAGCAGGTCTTCGCTAGACCCTCTAAATCGACCCTGCTGCATCGATTGCAGCAGCGTTGATCCCTGGTAAGCGTAGACATGGCCTTAGTAATTCAATGTGCTGTTAACCAAAAAAGCTGTAATTGTAAATTAGGCACATTTAGAAAACAGTGGAATGTACTAACATAACTCTACAAAAAGCTTCTAGGTTAATTACCAGCCCAGTTCAATTCTACCAGCGAAGTCACATAAGTACTAAAATACATGTTCTTTATAAAGCAAATTGACATATTCCTTCAAGAGTCTTCATAAACTGTTATAGTTGCTATATAGCACATGAAGTTTTCCCATGATTTCTGGAAAATACAAAGCAAATATTGCTGCTAGATAGTCTTTATTTTCCTTTAACAAAAAACACAAAGGCACAAAATTCACTTATATATTGTCATTATTATACAGGTATAAATAACGCTCAGTATTCAAGTACAGTCAAGTAGAGACTTCCTATACCTTATGTAAACACAAACTAATTTTGTATATCATGTGCCTTCGGCCCATCTGCACATAGGTAATGCCAAAGGAGTTACAATACAGCTTAGTGCTGTTTAACTGCATTCTGTCAAAAAAGTTAAGACAATGACTAAGCTGTTACAGTTATAATGACACTTTCATACTGCTTAAGCTGAATGCCTAAAGACATTTTAGCCTGTAAACATCTAGATATTTAAAAGTCACTCAATCAATTTTAATGGGTAAACATTAAAAAAAAATTCTAAAAGTTCACAAAACCAAAACTCCACTAGACAAGTTGTTGCCAATTACTGCAGCTTATGTTCAATAACCTAAAACTTAGTATGCATTTGGTTAAGTGTATGGAAAATAAACCTGTAGGTAAATTTTAGTTTTCAAATATACAAAACTAAGCTAAAGCGACCTGTGATTGTGTTAGACTTCAACCAACTGTACATTCTGCAGTGCATTAGCTCACTGAAAGAATACATGCTTAATTTTCAATATCCAGTAGTGCACATAGCTTCGACGTACTGTGGTAGTGAGGCAGTCTGAGCTCAAGAGTGATTTTAATTTGTACCATTTTCAAAAAGCCCACCTGAAGAGTAACAACTGGCATGAACAAAGCTAAAAGAACTAGCTACAGAAGGCACTTGAAGTACTTATTCTGCTTCCGGGACAGACTCATCACTTTGTTCAGTTGGAACAGCGGAATCTATTTTCGTAACTGAAGGTTCACTTTCATTTGTTGTTTCTTCTTTCACAGCCTCTTCAGATAATTCAACCCCTTGCTGCTCAGTACTCGATGCCTCACCATCTATCTGGTCTGCCTCAATAATATGTGTAATTTGTTCTATGGGTTCTGAGGGAAAAAAAATGATTAAATTAATCATTTGATCACTTCCAGAAATACTGAATACACAGTTGACGTTTGTAAGGAAGTGTGGGACTTAGACTTGAACATTTTCTAATCACAGGTTTAGGGTACTGTCACTGTATAGAAGTTCTTTATAAATACCAGGACCAACTTGCAATGTGTTGATATTTCTCTAATGGTAAGGCCAAAAGTAAGAATTTGCAGAGTTTTGTGGGGGGAGAGAAAAGTAGACAATGGGAGGAAGAGATATTGAAAATTCAAAGCTATCAAGGTAGGCATTTATATATTCTAGCACATTTGATACAAGATTACACACAAGAATGTTACTATAAATTGCAAATTTAAGTGCTCAAAAATTATCAGAATTAAGGTTTCCTATGCAACCTTAATTCAGTACCCTTGTGCATATGCATTATGATATAGTCTTTAATTACATGTTCACATACCATTTTTTCCACAGGACCCCTGCCTCATTCCATGGACAGGACAGCCTAGGATCTGATTTTTATGTGTTCACATACCATTTTTTCCACAGGACCCCTGCCTCATCTCTTGCAGAAGCTAGAAGGTGTGTAATATTTATAGTACTGGAGGCAGGGGGGTTTAGGCCTGCCTATAACTATAGGCCCAACCCCTCAACTACGGGGGAGGAACCAATGAGCCCAGACTACAGTTGATTTCTGGGGACAACAAATGAAAAAAACAGGCATGGGAGTGAGATCAGAGGTAAAGAATAGAGATCCAGAGGGGGACACAAAGCAGAGAACCCCAGACAGCACCCACTGCTTCTCTAAGGAGTTTAGGAAGTTAGTGGACACTGCCCAGAGGAACTCTGCCCAAAGACGTAAGCGGAAAAGGGACTGAAAATAGGCCCCATGGTCACAGAACACCCCTCTGTCTAGCTTCCTCCTCCTGGAATGATGGATGGCCATCTTGGCCAGCACCAGGAGGAGGTTGATAAGGAGGTCCTGCAACTTTGTTGGGCCACGGATGCGGTGTGCATAGATCAGGAGGTGTGGGAAAAAAATGTGGCCAGAACCGGCTCCTCCAGAGCCTCTTGCTGAGGAAAAGGGGCTGCAACCTGATGTGCACCAGGGTCTCCTCATTGCAGAAGGGGCAGGCATCAGGGGATTTCGTGAACTGCACCACGTACATGCCTGTGCTCACAGCTCTGTGGAGGAGCCACCAACTGATATCTCTGGCAGGCTGTGGGACCAGACTGGAATATAGGCTGGCCTGCCAGGGTTCTTAACCCTCCTTTGGTGGCAGCAGGTCCTGCCACTTGGTGTCAGGGCAGGACACAAAGGTGAGGATGTGGATAGTATGAAGCATGAGCACATACAGATGTTCTCTGGGCAGGGTTTGGAGGCAGACTAGCTGGATGCTGTGCAGTTGGCTCAGGTAGCATGTTGGGAATGGCTGGGGAGGCTTGCAGGATAAGGGTCCAATGATGAGTTTCGGAGGGGCAGAGGTGAGGGATGGGAGGGAAGCACCCTCCTGCAGGACTCGCTCGAGAAAAGCGAGAGAAGCAGGAAGCAAGGCTGCCCTCAGCTCCTGGAGTGCACAACAGGTGATGTGCGGGATGGAAAGCCCCATGCACTGGCCTACGGTTACAGGGTCCACCTAGCCCCTCTGATCAGAGTCCAGGTGTGTAATGAATGAGACGGGGATGCAGGAAGAGAAAGGGTGGTGTCTCAGTTAAGAATGCTGCCCTGGAAAACACTGCATTCTATCCCTGCCTCTACACAAAGTTCCTGTGTGGTGCTAGGCAAGTCACTTAAACCAACTTTTCACAGGTGGTTACTAATTTTGTGTGTTTTATTTTCTGTATGCACAACTTGAGATCCAGATTTGAGTCTGATTTGCAAAAAGACTGAGCACTCATAGCTGCAACTGAAGTCACAGCTATACTCTGATCATATGAACTGTTAAGTACTCTGAAAAATCAGATCCTAGTCAGCTCAAGTTGAGCACTGAAAGTTAAGGTCAGAAGTGTCCACTAATCTCCAAGCTTCCCATCTGTAAAATGGGGATATCACTTCCCTCTCATCTCTCACAGGTGTTATGAAGATACATTAATGTTTGTGATGTACACAGATACTACAGTGATGAGCACCACAGAAAGGTCCCCTGAGCAAATTAATAATTTTGTCTTCAGAGGAGAGTTTCAATACCGCGCAGTAAAGGCATGGGGACACTAACTGAACAATGAGGAGGAAACAAAATATTTAATACTTCTCATTAGCTGGGCATCATTTAACCTGCACATTGAATGAGGCAGGGGTCCTCTGGAAAAAACTATATGTGATCATATAATAAGGCTGTGACAGTGTACCCCATAAGGCTTTATGGGGAGGGGGTGCTTATAAATGTATGTATGACATAACTGGAATATGTTTTGTGCTGCCTGTGCCAGGTAACATATCTCCGTAAAGGTTATGGTCTACTATATCTATTCATCCTATTTGTACATATATATATATATATATATCATTTTCTACTTGAGGTTAAGAATATGGGCTGTATGCTTGCTTGGTTTCTAAGTAAGCTTTGGGAGGCATTTGGTCAGCTTCTTTAGGAAGGAATTCGCCAGGTTAAGTACCTGATCAGGAAACACTTGGGGAACAATGCATCTTGGAATGCTCCAATCCACATAAGAAGTCTTCCTGGAGACATGCAAGATACCATGTGGACAATGGCTTCAGCCTGTAAAGACTGAGTCATGCAGGGACATGTGACTTGCCCAGGTGACTCCAGGACTTTGCATAGGAGGGAGGAGGGGGGTCTCCACCCACAAGAGAGAGTCTATTTAAACCTGGGGGAGACCTCTCCATTTGGTCTTCAGCTGGCTAAAGAAGGAGCCTCTCCACCCCTCCCAGGATACTTGAAGGAGACTGAAACAAAGGACAGTAACTACAGGGGGTGTGAGTGATTGCTGGACCCAGGCTAAAAGGAGATTAGCCTGTAAAAGGAAGTGCTCTGGAACTGGTGAGGAAATTATCTGTATTTAGTTTGATTAGACATAGATTTGCGCATTTTATTTTATTTTGCTTGGTGACTTACTTTGTTCTGTCTGTTACTACTTGGAACCACTTAAATCCTACTGTCTGTATTTAATAAAATCACTTTTTATTTAGTAATTTACTCAGAGTATGTATTAATACCTGAGGGAGCAAACAATTGTGCATATCTCTCTATCAGTGTTATAGAGGGCGAACAATTTATGAGTTTGCCCTGCATAAGCTTTAAGCAGGGTAAAACGGATTTATCTGGGTTTAGACCCCATTGGGAGTTGGGCATCTGAGTGCTAAAGACAAGCACACTACTGTACGCTGTTTTTAGGTAAACTTGCAGCTTTGGGGCAAGTGATTCAGACCCTGGGTTTGTGTCTGGAGCCAGACGGGAGTATCTGGTTCAGCAAGACAGGGTGCTGGAGTCCTGAGCTGGCAGGGAAAACAGAAGCAGGGGTAGTCTTTGCACATTGGGTGGCAGCTCCCAAGGGGGTTCTGTGATCCAACCCGTCACAAAGGCTATCACAAGGGAGCAAATTAAAGTTGGACAGACAACCTTAATTCCGGCATTTCCTAACTTCTGAGTGCTCAACTTTGCAACCTTAATATTCTTTTAATGTAGTTTTTTTAAAATATAATTTACTAAGTCTTTAAGAAAGCAAACTATAAAAACAAATTCCATTATATGGCATCATACTGACACTCATGAGGTTCACCAGCAGCGTTGGAATCTTTAAAGCCACCACACTGATCTCTGCCACTTGAGCTAATGTTGTAAATGGTAGCAGTAGAAGGTACCACCAGACTCCTTGTTGTTTTTGTAGATACAGACTAACACGGCTACCCCCTGATACTTGAGTAGAAGGCTGTCATCCTCTACATGGATCAGCACCAGAGTGGTAAGATATACTGATGGGGGGTTCACAGATATTTGCTGACCACAAAGGAATGGGGAGATTCAGGCATCTTGGATTCCATTCCAGGGTCTAGAGGGGAGTGTGGTCTAGTGGGCACAGGCTTCTGCACATTCCCTCCAATTTGACTCCTTCTGCTCTGTCCCTCTAACCAGTCCCTGTCTAGTCTCTTCCCCACTCATCTCATCATCCCAGCCTCATTCTCATTGTCTAATGAGTCTAAGACTCCACTCCTCAGGCTTCTCATCCCAACCCGTTTCCTGGCCCAGACAGTCTGTTTCATCTCCCAGTTTCTCATTCAATCTGTCTCTCCGCTCCTCCTTGGCCTCTAGTCCTTCCCGCCCGCACTGGTTTCCCAGTCCCAATTATTCTCCCCAGACTCCTCATCTAGTCTGTCTCTCTTATCCCCACCCCACGCCCTGGCTCCTTGTCTCAGTCTCAGTCTCCCAACTCCCAGATTTTCTTCTATACCTCACTTCAGTCCCTGTCTCAGACTTCTTGTTCGAATCTACTCCTTTCTTTGCCCAGTTCTTATCCTCTCTGCATTCAAGTCAGGTAGCTTTCTCCTCCATGGGCTCTGGCCCCAGGGTGGGTGGGAGTGCCATTGAACGCACAGGAGACACACCCTTCCCCTGCTATCACAGTTCCAGTGCCCAGCCGCAACGTAGCCTGGAGATTTTAGCAGCTCCCCCAAGAAGTCTGAGCATGTGTGAACTGCAATTTTTCAAAAGCTTATAGCAGCCAAATTTGGGTGGATTTTCAAAGGGAAAGCAAAAGGCATATTCTTGATACAGAGACCACTCTCCTGCCAAATTTCAAGCCCCTGAATTGAAGCATAGGGGCACACTAGAGGTCTCAAAAGAAGATTCCAAGAATGTGAAAAGGTAAGTAAAAAGTAAGTTTTTATCATTTAAAAATAATTCTGGCAAAGGGCTGAACTGTTTGGGCTGAAACTTTCAAAAAATATTCAACCTGAGGAGACACTATGCATAAAAAAATTCAGCATAAATGCTTAAAAGTTGGCAAAGTTACATGCAACTAAAACCAGGATCTTATAACAGCTCCACCTATTATATAACAAACTCTAATGTTTAAAGCTTTCATGTGCAAATACAAGGATTTAATTTTACATTATAACAAATTGGTTATGATTAATGTCTAAAGTCATTCAGATCTCTAACAATTTAAATGCTAGTAAAAGCTGTAATTATAGAGGGCTAAAACTCTGAAAATGAAATTGAAAAGGACAAAATATTACAATGCAAATATCTTATTTAGTTGAAGTCTTTGAGTATTAGCAATTAGCCTTGATTGATTTAATTGAAGGAAAATACACCTACATATATCGGCCTTCCACACAACTGTTGTAGATTGCTTAAGACAGATTTTAATATGTCAAAGCCATTACCATATTATAGCACTCTTAACAAAAACCTGATTCCAACAGCCATGCATTTCTTAACATCCTTGCTTAGCATTTAGTATTTAACAAAAACATGTAAACAGAGCCTTCTTCACAGTCAGCTAATGAAGTCAACTGTCCTACCTTTGCGGTAGGGAATGTTTCCCACAACAACCAGCGAGCTCACAATATTATGATTTCAGTTTGACTAAGGTGGTAGGCATTTGTTATGGGGGAGTTCACAAAAATCATGTAATAAGTAAATACCAAGTGGAAAGGAATCCCCCTACAACCTAACGTGCAACTAGTTATTTTTTAAGAAGCTGTGGTAGCAACACATGAAACCAGATTCTTAGATTTTGAGTGTGGGGAGGAACAGCAGGAGGAAGGAGAGGGAAAAAGGAGAGAACAGAGAAACAACCTATTGACTAGTCTCTCAAATTCTGAAGCAAGAGGCTTTTGTAACACTTCTGCAGCAGTGATGGCATCCAGCCACCTGTAATTCTACACTCAAGGAATCCACCACTAGCAGGAGAATTTCAAGAATTATGGCTTTTCATAACTCTGTTCACAAAGGCTTAGAAGCAAGGGAATTTAAATCTTTCTGAACTAGAAAAATCAGTATATGATTAAATGGTTTCAAATTCAAAAATTCTCTGAAAACCTGGGTTATCAAAAGTGAAACAAGTTTATTTAATTCAATTCAACCTAGCACTCCACAGGATGTCAATTCTGTATGACAAGAATGGAGCAGCAGAATTACAGTTCAGGGATATACATAAAAGATGTGTGAACAAGTTACTGTATACAAAAGCTTTTCTGCATTGTACTGTGCTTTATCCGGTATTAACAGTATTTCACTCTAAATAATAAAGGTCATCCAAAAAGTTTCAAGTTCGAGTCCGGGGATGCATATGTCTTACTCACTAAGAGTGAAGTGTGACACAGGAAGGTAATATTTGAAAGTTTTCATTTAGTTACACACAAAGCAAAATGTCTATTTTCAACGCAGAATGCCAGGTTTCAGTTTTATAGACCACATGACATCAGTATTGTGTCATGTAGTCAGCTCCATGGTGTCACATTTAGATTGACTGGCAAACCTCATACTACCAAAGTGCACATTTTGGGGAGCTGTATGGAGTCTCTTTATTAAGTGAATTTTAAATGTTCAGAAGAACCAGCCACCGGTTAAATAAGGATTACTGGGTTAAATCAACTCTTCAACTCCCAGCTTTAAAGAGTCTCATGCCCTGACTTGCAAACTACAGAACTTTTACTAGTAGTAAAAGCATGAGGGGCAGTGCATGCGTCACCTAGCTTGGAAACATTCTGAAACAGAAGCATAACACTAACACATACCCCAACCTTCTAATCATTTCTTTAGTAGTTCCTTCCACTGACAGAAGTGATCTCAGAACCTTCATTTGCTCTTTTGCATTGGGCAAACTCATTGTTATTTTTATTATTCTTGGTACAATGCAGGATAGCTTAGGAGTTGACAAAAGCAACCAAAGGTCTTAAACTAACTCAAGTTTTTGACCTTATATGAATTTTCTCAAAGGCTAGGTTTTCTTCTCCACTGTAGCAGACCCAGTGAAATAATCTGACTTTTAAAAATCTGCACTAGTGAGGTTTGCACTTTCCAGTGTCTCAAATACCTGCCTGAGGGATATTTGTCTCACAGGTATTCCGTGTGCATGGCTTTTATACCATGAGGAAGGAAGGAATACATGCATTTTAGTTTTTCTTGAAGGAGAAAGCCTAACATTTACACAGCAATTGCATCCATATGCCCTTTGCAGTTTTGCCAAAGAGGTAGATGAGAGCTCCTCAGCAAGTCAGACTGAACTGAGTAAAAGGGTCAACAACTTAGGACATTTTTACACTGAAAAAAAGTCATATTAGAAGTAATTGAATCCAAGAAAAGCTGATTCATCTCCTCAGTCCTCTGTGCCAGTGTCAGGAGGTCTGAAGAAAAAAAGCACATAAGACATTTGGAGGCAGAAATACTATTCTTCCAAAGAAAATATCTTACGGGTTTAAGAAATGGTGCCCTAGTGCTATTCTTTTACAGAGCTAGAGGATGTTAAGCCTTACTGGTTAAGAGACAAGCCAATTCTTTGCCAACAAAGTTTGCTTTCAGATCCAGTTTCTTGATCAGTCATTCTGAGCTGTCATTCAAACCAAGCTAGATTTATTCCCCTATAGTAGTTACTATGTTTCTGCTGCAAGTATCTCAGAAAACATATCTGACATTTGAACCAGTGTCTATTCTTCTGGAGCATCTGGTAGGTAGCCAAACAATGAGGTCAGCACTTAGTCTTAGAAACATGCATGGTTGTCTGCTGAACTTCAGTCTACATTTCTGAATCTCCCTTTTGAAGGGTAGGACTTTTTTACAGGTAAAATAGACGAGCCAGGAAAAATAAAGATATCAGATCATCTGCCACATTGGCCTATCTCCTGGCCTGCCCCAACTGCCATTAAAAAAAAAAAAAAAAAACTTTGAGCATCTTTTTGTTTATAGTAGTCACCTCATGGAAGAGGTGACTGGTGGAAGAACACTTCATGTTGGGTATCTCAAAACATCAGATACCTAAACCATTGTCAGATCAGCAGTTTAGGAAGGGTCAGATGTGCAGTCATCCTCTCCTGCTTGATGTGCAGTGAGGACTGTGCCTGCCGACCGTTAGCTGCCCTGCGGCAGCGAAGACGTCCTTTTCGCTATACCGCCTGTGGGGGCTTTGGTGTGTGGGGACCCCCTATCCCCTTTGCAGTGAGGCAGGATTTCTGTACTTTGGCAGTGAATTATATGGGATGTGCCCATGTGTGGGTGTGTATACAGATTTTTGAATTTAATGGTTTTTATTCCACTTCTGATATGCAAGAAAACCAATAAAATCTCTATGGGGGAAAAAAAAAATCAGTCTTAAGATAGGATAGGGGACCTAGAGCTCATATGAAACTCCTTGACTTTCTCTACCTTTCTGGATTATTTGTTCCAATATTTTCCAGCACTGCAATCACCTTTGATTGATAGGTCTTGGAAGTTAAAGTTTACATTGAGTTAATGGCATATCAAAACTTAATCTCCTCTCCGGGGTCCTTCTAACAACAAGTTTCTAATGGATAACTCATGTCCCTGTCAGACAGAAGCCATGGAACTAGAACCAGAGCTTTATTGGGGCAGAAGTTTTACTCCAACTGTCCTCAGGGAAAAAGATTTCTGTCCCATTTTTGAGCACTGAAAATGGAAAAAACAGTGAAAAAAGGAAGTTTAGGATGGCTTCTCAGCAGCTAGTATGGCTTATCTGCTTTCTCCCATCCCTTAGTAAATGGACTCATTTTTATCTCCCAATTTATAATCCTATCAACCCTTGGAACACTTGTATGGCTCTGATTAATTTTACATGTTCCTTTCAGACACATTAGCAATATTACAAGATTACTGGGTTCTTCTTCAGCCTTACACTATTTTTCCTAAAGACAACATGGCTTTAAATCCTCAAGATACATTTTTGCATCCAAGGTGGTCAGAGACTTCTACATAAATCAATGTATTTTGCTTCCACTGTTTCTTCCAAGACATGATCTCCTTGGGGAGAGGAGATTAGATATCTCTGTTGTTAAAATGATTCAATTTTGTTTTATTTAAAAACTCAAATGTAAAAGACTGTACACTTGGGGCTATGGGTGCCTTTGCCATCAGCTAAATGCACAATACAAAAGCCAATTACAAAAATAAAATCAATATAGCAGAATTCTTCCACACACCAGTCACTAGTCAGCATATTACATATTATGTGCCAAACAAAAATCCTACAATCACAGCTCTACCCAAATATCAACTCAGAGGAACTTTGTAGGATGCTTGGATCAGATCTGAGTTATTTTAGAATGAAGCTGTGTACCAGGGGGGTTGGGGGGAGGATGCTTTCCCAAAGGACCCAAAGGTTCAAACTGAGTAACTATGCAGATCTCAAATTGTGGCAGTATGGTATAAGGAGACAGGAAGGTCCTTGGCCATTTAGGTTTAGGGCCTTATAGGTCAAAACCAACACCATAAACTCTGCCTGGAAGCCAATAGGCATCCAGTGCAGATACCGGAGCACAGGTGTCACGTGTTCGCCACGAGATACCACACTTATGAAGCAGCTTCCAAACAAATGTTAAGTATGACCACTTTGAAGAGCACATTACAGTATTATAAAGTACAGGTGACAAAAACATGAAACAAGGACAAGGTCAGCATCAGAGAGAGGACTGCTATCTCCTAATCAAATAGAGAGAGGAAAAAAAGTCCTTATCACTGCCACTAGTTGATCATCCAAAAGCTGCTGGTCATCTAATCAGACCGCCAAACTACAAACTTTGGTTACAAGTTTTGAAGATTCACACAATCAGGGGTACTCATAACTTCCACCAGCTCGTCTGCTTCCTTACTGCATCTTACCATTAATTACCCGAGTCTTCTCAGGACTGAGTCTCAATCAGCTCACTCTCATTGCACCCAGATACTAGGAAAAAACACTGAATCATACTCTCTGGATTGGTGAAAAATAAAGTTGGGTGTCACTAACTCTAGCAGCCCCATATATGCAATGAATAAGAGGGATGAGAATAGGGTGACCAGATGTCCCGATTTTATAGGGACAGTCCCGATATTTGAGGCTTTTTCTTATATAGAAGCCTATTACCCCCCACCTCCTGTCCCGATTTTTCACACTTGCTATCTGGTCACCCTAGATGAGAAAGTAGATCCTTGTGGTATACCATGACAGCGCTTGGGGAGAGAGGGAGGGGTAAGAGCAAATCCAATACTATCTTCCATGATCTATCAAGAAGAAAGAAACTAAGGCAATGAAGTGCAGCTCTGTCCATTCCCTCCAGAGATCCCGGGCATGTTCAACATCACCTCATGATTTAAGGTACTGAAAAGCTGATTGAGGCCTATCTTAAAATGAACACCTGATCTGTTTGCATCAGGTGGTTGTCAATGCAATAAAGCATTCTGTGCCATACTCAGGTTGGAATCCCAGTTGCTCAAGGTCAAGTAAATCAGAACCACAGATCTTCCAAGATTTGTCACATTGCTGCCTTTCTACAGTTTTAATTGGATATAATGCTCTATTTTTGGTTATCAAATATTTTCAGTGTCAAGATTTGGCTTTTTCCAACAGGGATTAAATATGGTGCACTCAACAGAAACATTTGGAGACACAGAACAACAGCTGCTGATCCCAACTAACAGGACAAAGAGAAGACTACACATGATTACTTTAAAGCACTCTGTGATCTGTCTTCAAATGAAACCAGATGAGCAAAATGGATAAAACTGTGCTTTGTAGCTTCTTAAAAATTCTGTTGGAGATTTAGTACTAAAATGACTCAGGTTTTAATCTACTAGAGGGAAGCCAGCTACCATGGTTTCCCTAATGAATTTCTCAATTACTGAGATATATTGAGGCTGCCATTTGGAGCTCAATTCAAACATTTACTAAGCACTAGTCTTTTGATTCAGATGCAAGATAAGATGGTAGGCATGTGAGAGCAATTTGCTCAACTAGTTTTCCTCAGGAATATCTCTGCTGGCTAATCTCTATCGAGCTGAGATCTGCAGAAGCAATTTCATGGAGAAAAGAAGAGCAATCACCTTAGTGTTTTAGTGTCAACAGGTACTTTATCCCCATCCCTCTAGGTCTGTGACCATAAAAGATTATGCAGCAGGCTAGTGAATACTTGAACACAAAAGGGGGAGGGGGGGGAAGAGAGGGGCAGGGGAGGGAATTGGACCCGGTCATCTTTACTGAAGGTGGTTAGTCATTTTGCCCATGGGACTGTGGTTTTGCTATGTTGGTAATGGCATTAGCCTTACTCCAAGGCTATGGTTTATCAGGGTTACTGATCCAAATCATGTTTCTGAATGGTGCCAACATTTTGGTAGAAGTTACTTTCCTGTTGCCAACATCTATTGTAATTATAATTAAATATGCCACTTTTTGCCAGGAGAGAACCGTCTTAATAGGTGATCTGCAAAAGCCTTGCTTACAGTTTATACCTCATTAAAAGGAAAGCTTAGTAGCTTAAGTTTACAGAGTTACATTAATTAAACCCTTTAAAATAAGTATGGGTTAAAACGATCTGTAAGCAGAGTTTATGCTATAAATTAGATCTGACAAAAAATGGCTTATTGAAAATGCTTTATGACAGATTCAGAGAATATTATTTTCATAAGAGAGGGCTGCTCAAATGAAATGCCTTGACTCAAGTCATGGTCAGTTTGTGCATAATGACAAAATTACAAATTAGCATCAACCTATAGTGCACCATCTAATATGGGTACAAGAAAACATTTTCTTTTGGATAGTACAGTTAGAGAATTAATATTTTGTTTTATACATCTATTATAATGTATTAAAAGACAGTAGGTACAGTATTTATCTAGTATATTATATGGCTGAGATTTTCAGAAGATAAGGAAATTAGATGCCCACATTCCAGTAATAGTGGGTGTTGGGAACCTAATTCCTTCTTCTGTAAATCCCAGCCTGTTTTAAAAATTTAGTCAGATGCACATAGATTATACTTTCAGACTTTACTTATTGACAATTAACTTACTGACAATCTGGATTGCATGTTTTGTTTTAGAACACCTTAATCCTTTTTCATTTATATCAATGACTTTCCTGCTTATCTACATTCTGACTCTGCATTCTACACAGAGAACTTTGGAAAATAAGAAATGGTTAATACAAGGGAGGGATACTTTACAATTTTATCTGCAATAGCAGCAGGAAGATCTGGGTCTGCATTCAATAAACAACTCAACGTTTAACTAATATAACTCAAGATCACACTGGCAGGGGTGGCATTTTTGTAGAAATTTTGGTGGTGCCCAGAACCCGCCCCTGCCCAAACTCCGCCCCCGCCCCACCTGCCCAAGGCTCTGGGAGGGAGTTTGGGTGAGGGAGGAGATCTGGGATGCAGGCCCTAGGCTGGGGCAGGGGATTGGGGTGCAGGCTCTGGGCGGGAGTATGGGGATGGGAGGGGTGCAGGGGTGAGGGCTGTGGGGTGTGACTGCAGATGAGGGGTTTGGAGTGTGGGAGGGGCTCAGGGCTCTGTCTGGGGCTGGCAATGGGGGGTTTGGGGTGTGGGAAGGGCTCAGGGCGAGAGTAGGAGTGTGGGGGGTGAGGGCTCTGGCTGGGGATAAGGTGTTTGGGGTGCTGGAGGGAATCAGGGCTAGCGTAGAGGTGTGGTGGGGGGGTGAAAGCTCTGACTGGGGGTGTGGGCTCTGGGGTGGGGCAGGGCTGGGGATGAGTTTGGGGTGCAGGCAGGCTGCTCTGGGGCAGGGGACAGAGAGGACTCCCCCCCCCAGCCCTTTCCCTGCCAGCAGCAGCAGCAAGCTCTGGGGGAGGAGCCCCCCTTCCCTGCCCCCCCAGCAGCACACTGTCACTGCATGTGCTCCTAGGGCCTCTCTCAGGTCCAGGATTCTCCCTCGCCTCCGCCGTGGTGGGTGCCATGGGGTGCTGCGTGCACCTCCTCCCCTGCTGTTGCCCCTGACTGTAGCTTCACTGGGGGTGAGGGATGGGGCTGCCTTCTTGCCCAGCATGGGGCAGGAGTGGTGACTGCGGGGGGGGAGAGGAAGGGGGGAAGAGATGCCCTGTGCTGCTGGAGGGTCCCATTGGAAAATGAAAGGGTTTGAGGGGGAAGGGCAGGCTCAGGGTCAGTCTGCCCTGGCAGTGGAGCAGGGGGGCACTAGGACCCTGTGGCAGCAGTTGCTGCAGGGAAGCAGCATGGAGGAGGCAAAGACAGAGACGCTGCTCTCTGGAGACAGAGATGCTCTGCTCCAGCTGGGAAGGCGGGGGGGCAGCAACTCGGGGCCATGGGACACTCAGGGGAGGCATGGGGGGGCAGCAGGTGGGGCCGGGGGGCGGGACACCCGGCCCCAAATATTGGTGGAGCTCAGGGTTACCATACGTCTGGTTTTTCCC
>NW_020664413.1:40352135-40374043 GCF_002925995.2 Terrapene triunguis
GGCTCCAGCTGCGCTGGGGAAGCGCCGGCTGGGGGTGCAGGGTCTGGAGGCTGCCCAGCAAACCGTGAAGCCAGTAGCGCTCGGGCAGCCCTTTTCGCGTGGCTGGGAGGGAGGAGGGGGAGTTAGGGCGGGGACTTTGGGGGAAGGGGCGGAGTTGGGGCAGGGAAGGGGATGGGAAAGGGGCGGGGCCAGGGCCCGTGGAGTGTCCTCTTTTTTTATTTTTTAAATATGGTAACCCTAGTGGAGCTGGGCCTCTGGGTTCTGAATATTGCTGGTGCTCGAGCACCACGTGGGTATGGAACTCGCCGCCTATGCACACTGGTAAAACCAAATTGATGGCCATCATGATTTTCATGATTAAAAAAATCAGTTGAAAGATGATCCCATAGTTAATACATTTCAATATAGGGAATATTAATGTAACATACCTGAGAAAATACAAAGAAAAAATACTTCTTTTCAGAGAAGCAGAATTACAAGGTATCGTCTTTAAAGACAGTTTGCTTCACCAGCAAGATTTTCTCTCTATGAAGACTGAGTTCACAGATAAAAGCAACTACACCCTGGGCTGCTTTAATTTATGCTGGGGACAGTTACAGTTACAGTCAGCTTCAAGAGCAAGTGGGGCCTGTAAACAGCTACTTTGGAGTTCCTTCACTTAGTTGCACCCAATAAATTCTGGGTGCAGCAAAGGATTGAGCCTGAAACCTCTTGGCTAAAGAGATTAAAAGGTAGGAAAGGTGGGAAGACTAATAAAGCCAATATGGCTCCATCAGGAGCTCTTTAATTATATGAAAAATCAAAAAGGAATCCTACACAAAGTGGAGAGATGGACAAATTGCATGAGTTTCTTCCTCCTTGTTGTTAATATTAATTGTTAAGCATCTGGCCACGGTTAACCTTATTAGTGAATGCTGAAGCAAAATTGGCATTAAACACCTCAGCCTTTTTGATGTCATCAGTTATTAGGCTCTCCTTCCCCGTTAAGTAGAAGATCTACACCTTCCTTAGAGTTCATCTACACTGCAACGTAAGACCATGCTTGAGCCCGGGCTGAAGCCAAACCTGACCAATGCAAAAAGGTTAAAAAAATTAGGCATGTTAGGTTCGAGAAAAGAAGACTGAAGGAGGTCCTAATAACAGTCTTCAAATATAAGGGCCATTATAAATAAGATGATCAATTGTTCTCCATGTCTACTTCTTGTCCTCCCTTCAGCTTAATCTGCAGCAAGGGAGATTTAAATTAGATGTTAGAAAACCCTTTCTAACTATAAGTGTAGCTAAGTTCTGGAAGAGATTACCAAGGGAGAATGGGAAATCCCCATCACTTTTAGGAACAAGTTGGATAAACCCTGTCAGGGACGGTGTAGGTTTTCTTGGTCCTGCCTAAACTCAAGGTTTCTTCCAGCCCTGCAGTTCTATGATTTTATGATTAAGTAGGATTGACTAGAAACTGGAGAACACAACAAGGCCCTGAATAAGGGCTAAAGCAGCAAGAGGCACTCCCACATCAGAGCCACTGAGCAGCTCCTTCGCTGACCAATCAGAAAGGAACTGTCTGGAATGTTCTGGAGCCTCTAAGGTTATGTCTACACTGCGAAGAAAAACTCACAGTGCCAAATCTCAGAGCCCAGGTCAATTGGTTCAGGCTGTGGGATTAAAAATAGCAGTGTAGACATCCCAACTCACGCGGGAGCGCTGGCTCTGGAAGCCAGAGAGGGTGGATGGTGGTGGAGCCTGTGTCCCAGCTCGAATGGGATGTCTACACCTCTATTTTTAGCCCCGCACCCCAAAGCCGAGGAGCCCGAATCAATTGACCTGAACTCTGAGACTCCATGCTTCAGGTTTTCCTTTGCGGTGTAGACATACCCTGAGGTACGTGAAGTTGGAGCATATTCAGTAAGTTAGAGCTGCAGGTGCCTCACTGGATCAAATTTCTCAAGACCTAGAGGCAGTTTCCCACATGACTCATGCTGAGGCAGGAGACATCAGTAATGAGAATTCTGTACAAGTGGTATTTTTAGAGAACTGCAGCACTATTAGCAAGTAATTAGACACTAATTGTGTGTGTTTTTAACCAGTTTAAGCCATTAAAGATCTTAATACACCACTACAAAAAACCCCACATTTATTAATCTGTCCTCTGTGCAATGGCAAAGATGATCACCCTGCCTCTTCATGCCACATACAAAGTGAAAGACAATGCCACTCTGTCCCCAACATGAAAAGATTACAACGGAAGGGAGTTTTATTTGTTAAACTACTAGAACTATTTCCTGTAGTCAGCTGCCTTTTAAACCTCTTCAGCTAAGCACATAGTGACATGAACTGCTCCATACTCCCCAGCCCCACATGCTTGAGATCTTGTCTGGTTTGAACCAAACCGTAGAGAAATCCATACCTCTTTAGTAAGTAATCAAAATTAAGTCTAACTGAAGATTCTTTGGTTTTAATTACAACTATTTTCTAAACTCTCCTGAAAACATTGCATCTTCTTGTTGGTTGAACACTAGACACCTACTGTATTTGCAGACTATAAAACTTCTCAAAAGGAACTTTGTTAAATTAAAATTGACAATTTGTCTTTGAACTCTTGATTTTAAGCAAGGCAGTTTTACTAGATTTTCCTGCCCTGGGGAAAATAGCAAAACTAACTTAAGGAACAAAGGCAGGAATTTCAACCCACCTCAACCAAATGACCTGCTGAAAAAACAGTGAAATTTAACCACTTAGGGGCAGATTGTTTTGTTAACTATGCACGTAATAGACAGTTTAGGTTTGCTATTTGTTTATCAATGATAAAAAACAGGGATTTCATTAGGCAGTATTTTCAAAGGGAAAATAAACTTGCCAGACATGAGTGAAGTAAGACTGAATTTTAAGGAGTTGTATGGCTAAAAACCCTTCAGCAATGCAGATGAAGAGTAAACTACAAACACTAAGGAACAAACAATGCAAAATACACACACTACAGGAGAACAAAAAGGTTAGAATACTTTAAAAACTGCTGCACTTTAAGGAAAAAAGGCTGAACCAAGAAGAGTAGTGACAAAAGGATTTCAATGAAAATTAATAATGGCAAGCTTCACAGGATTAGTACACACCTTCCCGTGGTGGATTCTCTTGAAGTTTTACCCCTCCAGAATGCAAAGGTTCAACCGTAGTCAGCAATTCTGTTGGCTGCCTCTTTTCACAGCTGAAGTCTGGGAGTCGTGGAGCTTGCGGTCTAGTTTTTCTTGCAGGATTCAGGAAAAAGCAGTATGCACACCTAAATGCTGCACAAAGGTTTACAAAAGCATACACAATAATAGTCTCACTAAGTTGACTTCAAGTCTCAACATACTAGTGTTCTGATACATATTTCCCAAGAAATAAAACTTTGAGTTTCCAAAAAATAAAGCAACGTGACAATATTAAGACACTAAAGGACCTTTGTTTTTAAATTAAAAAATAGTTTTAAAAAATTGGTTAATAGAGCTATGTAGCATGTCTTCCAACTTCAGGCTTAAGAGCATCACCACCAAACCTACTCGGGCCCCTCTATACTACTTCGATTTTCCTCTGTGCGCTGTTGAATGCATGTTCACTTTCAGCTCTGCTGCTGCTACTTGTGAACATTTCTGGAAGGCATTACTAGGGGTGTCACAAACATCAACAAAACATGCACCTCATGATACACACAGTATTGCCAAATGCATAAACTGAATCTTTTATCTATGATTTGGAGTCATTGTGTATGGAAGAAAAGTATACTTAAAGACTTATAATATAAGACCATTCTCTTGTTTTGTTTTATAAATAGTCCAGTATGGATATCCATTGCCTTTAAATTATTCTGTCAATTACTACTCAGGCATTTCCTTCCCTGAGGGCTACACCTTGATGTGGTGGGAAGACTTGAGAGTTCTCATGACCTGGAGAGCTATGCCAACAGGAGTTTAACTTCTGGTAGGACCACTCCAGCCAGCCAGGTCAAAGACTAGGGACCAGACAGAAAGCAGTCCATTGCTGGATTAGACAAGACTCCTAGCCCCAGTAGGCAGCTCGTCTAGGAGAAGTCATACTCTGTATTAAAACCGGAGCTAGCCAGTCATGGCCCACAGACTTTGGTGGAGCAGCCACTTTCTTCTTCAGGCTGCAGCGACCTTAGCAAGTGAAATTGGCACAGCCCAGGCACTAGGCTGTGGTGACTTTGGCCATCAATGGGATCGGCTTATGATTGTCTCAATTGTTTCTCCTGCACCTCACAAAGTGCTGCATCTTTGTTTGGCAGACCATCTGCACCGACAAAATGACCAAAAAGGATGAGAGAATTACGACCAACTTGCTACTACTTTGAAAAATTCTTTGTGTAGGTCTACAGTCCTTAAATGTACCTCATCCATCAAACTCGATGGGAGTCTACATTATTACTTGAAAAATAATCTGCTCTCGTGGCATTTAGTAAGGAAAGCCACATTTGTGTTGGAAAAACATTATATGCTGTCCAATAATTTAAAAATACACTTTTACAAAAGACCAAACAAAAGTCCCTTTCTTGCACATTTTGACTGTTTGTTGCTCAGACTGATACACAGCATGCATGCTGTAATATCAATCAGAAATAAAATAATATATTGCCTATTGTGCTGTATATTTTCTCCCAAACAGAGAGACAGACCCCCATGCGCAATGGAAAGAAAAGAGAGATGCCTGAAACTATTTCTTAAACATTAGACTTACTGTAGTTTTATTTTGCCTCTTTTGTACATCATCTGTGTTCAATAAAGAACTGTGTCTGTCTTAAGTTATTGTCAGCCATAAATTGACATATAACCTCCAGGGCTTGTTCCTACTCCTGTTTTGATGCCTCCCTGAGATCTTCTTGCCAAAACAAGATTTTCTTTAAGTTCTGGTAAAACGGAGCACTTTAATGTCAGATAGTTTTTAGCTATAAAACCCTTTTGAGAACTATTCATAGCCCGTAGTGATTCTCAAGGATGTTTTGGAAGAGGCTTATTTCTCCTGAATAGTTTTACACACACAATATCCTTGGCCTAAAAGTTGTAATAAAGTACTTTTTTAAAACTTAAAATGTATCCTAAGCTACTGAATAGTAAATTACCATAAGTGGCATTTCTTAGCTTGTACTAAGTACTTAACTAGAATCAAAATGTTACAGTGCTGTAACAGTCTCTAATGAAGTACAAAACATATATTTGAGAAGTATTTTTTTTTTTTTTTTTAAAAAGAACAGACTATGCAAGTTAGTTCTTACCAATGTATTCAAATTCCTCCTTCAGAGCCATACCATTATGAGAAAAACACTGTTGACATATAAGGGCATACCTTAAAAAAAAAAATAAAAAAAAAATACAGGTGTTAAGTTGAAGCTAAGTATTGAGACAATGGAACTGCTGTATAGTATTTAAGCTGAGCAACTTTTAATATACTTAAAATATTAACAAGTAATGCCCAATTCATTTATGAAAAATGTACTGTAAGCAGGGTCTCTTCACTTATACATCAGCAAAAGACAAGTTTTTAATCATAATCTTAAGAATTAAACCAAGATGGCTAGCGCTTAACCGGTCACATAGCTGCAATTTAAGTGTCTAACTGTTTCATACTAGACTCAATAGAAGCCACATCAAAAATACTGGTAATTCAACTTTTATGGTGAAATACAATGATCTGATTAATAGCTCCTCTAACAGAGTTAGCAGGCCAGCTCAAGTGGGTTTGGGACACCTTCAGCAGGCAATTAGTTATAAGCAATTAAAAATACGACATATGAAAAAAAATTAAGAGTCTCGGATGTTTTTAGGTGATAGTTTAATTCATTCTCCCACTCACGCTTCAATAAGGCTTTTCTTTTTCACTAGAGCACTATCATTTTAAAACTGCTCGTGCTAGAGTTTACGCTCCCGAGAGTGGGGTAAAAGAGAGTTCAGTTCATTAGGAAAACTGTATATAAAGCCAGCAACAAACATAAGCAGCAGAATTCTAGAATATCTAATCCTGCACAAACAAAAACCAGACTTAACTCATTGTACATGTGCTTTGTTACTTACTATCATTAGCAAAATGTTACCTGTTCTGTGGACCATCACCAACTAAGTATTCAACAACTCTATCCAAAGCTCCCCTTTCTCGAGGAAGAATAGGTCTTGCTAAAGGAGGGCCTGGTGGATGGAGACCTAACAAATGAAGTAAACATAATGAATTGACTTTTAACTACAAAGTCCTACTACATAATGCACTAGTTTTACTGTACATGCTAATACAGTGTATTAATATGTGCAGTATTTCCAAACTGTCCCATTTGTGAAATCCACTAGGGAAGTTGTACCACTTTAGTTCAAGCTCAACATACCTGGACTGCAGCTAGTTTTCTTTTTTCCAATATGTCATTCTTAAAATGCAATTGCTCTTGCTGTTTGAATGTTTCAGTTTTATCAGTTACTAAATGTGGAATCAAAGTTATGATTTCTAAATCACTTATTTAAAACTACTGGTAAGTTTAATACTAAAGTTACTGTTGTTCAAAAGTGAAATCTTTGAGGAAAAGGATTATTAAAAAAGCAAAAATCCACCCTTGCAAACTGAAGAACATTTGAAGGAATGTGTATGAACACACAACATGCCCAATTCTCATTTATCTTAAGGCCCTTTAACACCATGCTGTCAGCGTAAAGGGGTGCTTACAGTGGGTGTAAATATAAAAGCACACACTGGTGCTTGTGTATTTGCTGGAACAAGGGATCTCACCTCAAAACACTTTTGCTCTCACTGCCTATATTAGCCAGACTAGACAGAAACTAGGGGGAAAATGTTCACCTGCCCCTCAAATGTAGATTACCAAAAATCCAAAAGGTTAGACAAAGTCAGTCTAGATAGCTCAAAATTAGATTCTTAAAAATATAATCTTGCATATCAGCATCTTAATACCAACAATGGACAACAGATTCTCTCTTAGTACCAAAATGGCATTACTTAAAAATAGGTACTGCAGCGAACAGATGAAGAACCCAAGATTGAACACAAAAATGCTGTTATAAAACAAAGAAATTAATAAACCACTGCATGGTGATGCTAAAGAGTGATCTCGTTTAGCATTACAGTAGTTGGAGAAGGCTATTGGTGCATTCTTCTCTGTTAATTTAAAGGATCAAACAGAAAAAAATTAAAGTAAATTTATGACCCCAAACTATTTTAGAGGGCAAGTCTTAACTTTTTGCATTGCCATTAATATTACAGGAAATTTATGAACACCTGTGGTAGAAAATCTATCAACCGTTGCTTCAATGAAGTTTCATCTCTAACAGAGATACCATATTATGGATCACCTCCCTCCCATTTAAAATCATGAAATCTCCCTTTTGGAAACTTTGGCAGTTGATGCAACATGAAAAAATAGTGATGAGGAAGAATTTATGTACTTTTAGTCATCTTTCTTAAGTGTTTTGTCCTCTCAAATGAATTAATCTCACAATCAGATTTTGCTTCTTTTTGTCTCCCCTCACATATAGAAATAAGACCACCCAACTCTCCATAGACCAGAGTTTGGGAACAGCGGGTCTGCTGTACAAGACATAGGCAACCTTAAAAACCTGCAAATTCTATTTCCTGTAGCTTTAACTCTTCTCTTCCTTACTCCTGAAGTGGTCAGCCACATTATGGAAAAATTCATGTCAAATTAACTTTTCAAATCTAAGTAGTCTCAATTACACAAAACCAGTCAAGTATTAAAAATTATTATTTCATCTCCCTAAACTCACACATTAGCGGTCAAGAGTCAAAATTTGGCCAAGAGCTTAACGAATAACAACAACACAGGTACCCTGTGATACACTGATAACAAATACTGGACAGATTTTACTACTGTCATTTCCAGCTGCCTCCTCTGCCATTACTGGATGCCTACATAAACACACTGAGTAGCATTCTATGTTTTAAAGAGAAATTTGCCTCCAACCCAAAATAGTTCTATGCCCTGAAATTTGCAATTCTCTAATCTTCAGAAATAAATCTTACATTGCCATATCATTCTTCTAGTGTCCCATAAGTGAGTTTGAAAGTTTGCCCAGACTTTATACTGAAGATTTTTTGTTCCAAATTTTAGAAGTTCATCAGTCAGCAAAACTCAAACTGCTTTTGAAAACAGGGTAACAATGCAGGTGGTGAGGATGAACAGCTTTGGCTTAGACTTCATCCACACTTAACTTTTATGTTTAATAAATCTGAATTGAAAGCATTTATTAGTAGATTAAAGCTACAACCCAAATGCTGATTCATGAATAACCAATTTTAAGGTAAACAAAAGTTAACTAACATTAATTACAATGTACTGTTACAGTACCATTAAATGTCAAGGCCCTAAAATTGAGACATCCCTCAAAATGCAACACAGGAAAATTTCTGATGAAGTTTTTTTGGTAATGATTCACAAACAAACAATGCACTTTGAATGAAAAGGGCCTTTGAAAACCTACGTTTAAAGACAATAAAAAATGCTGACAGAAAAGGGTTAGTGTTTTCCATAACTCCCCACTCCTGCAATAGATTAAGGGTTAGAAAAGTGACATATGTGTACTGAAATATAGAATGAAGAACTGCTAAATGGTAAAATTAAGAGCTTTGTAAGCTATATTTTAATAATTTGTAATTATGGATAGTGAATGGGTTTAGATGAGGTAACACTTAGGCTTTGCCTGGCATAAGTGTGGTTTTGCCAATTCTTCTTTGATATAAATTGCTGTTTTGTTTAAAATATTATTGCTGGCAAGATACATAATGTGTCATGTTGGAAGATGTAAATAAGAGATACAAATATGTAATGATAAATATAAAATCCCAGTTTTCTGGGAAAGCTAGGAACAGGGTGACATAGAATGACATGACCCCAAAACTGCAAAACCAGCAGGAAAATTCAGAAGTTGGGTAATTGAAGTTTGCGCGTGCATATTGTATGGGTTATACGCACACACAAAAATGAAGGGGTGATGTGGTAAAAGCCTAGTGGATAAAATTAAGTAATCTGTAATGTAAAAACGTATAAAAGACTCAAGTCAACAAAGCCCAAACTAGAGAGACACTGCACCAGAAACTGCAGGAACAGGACTGAAGGACTAGACCAAGAGATCAGAGAAAGTGATGATCATCATGGAAGGTAGAAGAACTTTCCAGTGCCCTGGAATGCAGTAATTTGGGCCCATTTACCTATTCCATCTGGTCTGTTATTGGCATAAGCATACGTTCAGACATTATAAGTGACAATACTTCTGTCTGAAATTGTATAAAGGCAAAAATTGATTAAGCCTAAATTGGGTGGACTTGTGACTCAGTTTCCCACTTTAATATCCAACATTGGCATCCCTGGGTGGCATGAGTCCATGATGTCTTGTTCCCACTTCTGGCTCTTCAAGATTATGAAGGCTCCAGATACTATCAAGGCTTGGAAGGCTGTAGAGAACAGTGCCCTGGCCTCCAGCCATGGTGTTGTCCAACACCGAGACAAGAAAGTAAGTTCTCATAATCATAATGGAAGAGTATGTTAATATAATTTGCCACAGAGGGATTTGATAGAAAAGTCTTACCCAAGGAAGAACCTTGGGACATAGTTAAAAAGACTTAAGAGTAAAGTTGGGAATAATAAGAAATATAAAAATTCCCATGAACTATATATGGAAGTAGTATATTTAATAATTTTGTGTCTGAGGGACAAGTTAAAGAATGCTGCAAACAGTTAAAAGTACAGAATAGAGAAGATGTGGCTAATGATCAAATGACAAACTACAGTATTTGCTCTTGGTAAAAATCACTGAGCTATGACAGTGAGAAACTAAGCACAACACAGATTATTGTGCAGTTATGGAAAGACAGAACACACAGTAATATGTCCAAGAATATAAAGTGCAGTCAAACTATAGAGAATTTAAGGAAACGTAAGGACATTGGTACTAGTGAGGACTTGTCCTATCTGTACCTTTGGGAAGAAGATAATGGCTATTCTGATTTGTATTCCCCCTCAACCTATAAACCTTTTTGCTAAAATGCTGGCCAGTAGTAACATTAAAGATTATAGACCTCTCTCATTGTTAAAAGTTTGTGTTAAGTCACGGAAGGACAAATTCAGTGGTGGATGCCACTCACCACAAGGATCCATGAAAATATGTTTGTTTGTGCTAGAAACAGAGAAAAAGGTTGGGAGGGGGCAGTGTGGGAGGGCGCTCTGGGCTGAGCCTGGGGCAGGGGGTTGGGGTGCAGAAGGGGGCTCTGGGCTGGGGCAGAATGGTGGGGTGCAGGGTGTGGGCTCTGGGAGGGGGCTCAGGGCTGAAGCAGGAGGTATGGGGTGCTGGCTCTGGAAGGGGGTCAAGACTGGGGCAGAGTGTTGGGGTGCAGTAGGGGGTACAGGGTGCTGGCTCTAGGAGGGGGGTCAGGGCTGGGGGTTCGGGTGCAGGAGGGGGTTTCGGGTGCTGGCTCTGAGCAGGGGCTTAGGGCGGGGCTTGGGATGCAGGAGGGGGGTCAGAGTGCAGGAGAGGGTTTGGGGTGCTGGCTCCGGGAGGGGGCTCAGGGATGGGGTGTGGCCTCCCGCTGGGCAGCACTTACCTCCAGCGGCTCCCAGTTGGCGGTGGGTGCAGTTAGGCTAAGGCAGGCTCCCTGCCTACCCCAGTCCCACACCGCTCCTGGAAGAGGCCAACCCGCGCTGTCCCTCTGTGCAAGCCCCACCCCACACAACTCTCCCGGCCAATGGGAGCTGTGAGGGAGGTGCTTGCAGGCAGGAGCAGCGTGTGGAGGGAGACTCCGGCCCCACCCACGGGGCTGTGGGGCTGCGCTGGCCGCTTCTGGGAGTGGCGTGGGGCCGGGGTAGGCAGGGAATGTGCCTTAGTGGCAGCCACACTACGCCACGAGAGATTGCGATCAACTGGGAGATCCTCTAGGATTGACCAGTCGATTGCAATCAACTGATTGGTGACCACTGTTCTAGACTAATACATAGTCTTACTTCAAAAGGCAGCTTTGCATATACACACAGACTAATGTATTATCATAATACATATATCTGATGCAATGTATTGTATTTTCCTAATAAAACAAAAAGTAGGTTGAAAATCAGAAAAAAACAGAATAATACTTTTTGTAAAACTCGGGAATTTTTCAGTAAAAATCTGTTTAAACTGAAAATGAAGGGGCTTATAAGTTATATGTTTATTTCGTAATTTTTTGTTTTATATATTGTAGGCACCTGTGTTTTGAAGAGCTCAAAATATCGGGGAAAAACACTTATGAATGGCTCAGTCCTCAAACCAAATACAATCTGAGTTTATATATTTGTGGCATAACTTGCCAATTGAGGAGCATCAAAAACCCACATTAATCAGTTAAAAATGTTTAAAGGGAAAACATAATATTGTTAATATTTTGCAAAATGGTTATTGGAATATTTTCTAAAATGCTTTTTAAATTACTAAATTAAACTGTATTAAAACAAACTGTAATTTTTAGGAACAACAGGCTTCTCTTGGGAGTTTATAGCTGAATATACAGAAATAGTTGCTCCTTCATATAGTTTACTTTAAAAAGGTAATAGTTGGGAATGGAACCCACAAGTGACTGAAGCAGTCACTAAATTGAAAGAGGTATTAGCCTCAATTCCAGTGTTGGTTCAGTCTGACTATTCACAACCTTTTGTGTTGGAATTAGCTGCTACAGAAATAGCACTGGCAGTCACCTTGGGTCAGCATAGGAATTCAAAACTCAGACCAACTGCTTATGCATTGAGATACTAGCTCCTGTAGAACAGAAATATACCTGGTATGAAAGACATGTTAGCTACATTTGGGATGATAAGCATTTTGCTTATATTGTGGGACCATCATCTTTAATTATCAATATACACCCCAGTCCAATTCTTGTTATTTGCCCAAGTATTAATGGAAACCCCGAAGAGGGCTAATCAGTCACAATAATGAGGAAGCTGAAAATCACACTATAGCTATAGGTAATGTGAAATGCAATGGGTACATATATATTGACAGATGCTTAACAAGCTTTAAAAGGTATCCACATAGGGAAAATGCACAGCCTCATTACCAACAAATATCTGCTGGACTGGTATAGGAATGAAACAACTAGTCACAGAGGTTAATATCCTCTGGAATCTAGCTGTGGTAACAATGTCACCTCTTAATTATAATTACTATACAAAAGGCTATTTTTTAAAGTCTTTCCCCCCACTTTCACTGCCAATAAAGCATCCTCAAAGACTCCAATTTTAAGGAACATGTCCAGCCATGTACCTCACATACTGGAAGACACATGGATGGTGGCAAGCACCTCTTCTGGACTGCTGCACAGAGGTGCAAGCCAAATGGATCTGTTGATGTGATGCCCTAGGAGCCATGCAACAAATCTGTGGTATAGATCATAATAATGAAACAGAAACCCAAGAAAGAAATCTCAACTGCCAATACAGCTGAGTACCTTGAATAGACATAAAACATGTGGGAAATAAAGACTACTGTGTGGTTATACAACAGTAAAAATACAATCATGGAGGGAAAGTGTGCCCATTCAATCAGCTCAATTGGTATTTTATTCTTAAATTCAAAACTATAATTGAATTACTCAAAATTATACCTATACTCAAATTTGTTGAGCCAGTAACAGGAAAAAGTCAACTAAGCTTTGGCACTAAGGCTATGCAATTACTTCCTAACTTTAAAATACCTATTGTAAAATTAAATCTGCACTTAAAAGTATTTATTAAAATAACATACAAACCATAGAATTCACATGCAAGAACAATTAAATACAATAGATAATTAGATAGTGTGTTACAGCCAGTTACTAGGACCAAATGAATACAATTGGGGAACATCCAGATATGGCATTTAGTTTTAAGATAATATTATGGATACAAGTGTTGATAATTGTAGTAATGCTTATAATGTGTTCAAGATAAAGTGGATTTGTGGCTCAGTTTCCCACTTGAAGCCCAACAAAAATCAGTTAATCTGATGAAAGCTATAAAAATGAATAGTTATGCTTTCTACCATCTTCAGTTGGCTTGAAGACTCTATCCCATCCTTATGGAGGATGACCAGTTATACTGTCTTTATCACCTCCTCGCTGGACTACTGCAATGCAATATACTTGGACAAGAAGCCATCAATGCTTAGGAAACTCAGAGTATAGACTGTTGAAGCATGTTACCTAAGCAACATGGGTTATGATGAGCACATCAAACGTGCTCTCTGCTCTGACACTGGTTTCCCCACAGACTATCCAATCAAGTTCAAGATCTTGGTCCTTATCTTCAAAGTTGCTTAATGGCTAGGCAGAGAATATTGAAGAGACTGCCTAAAGCACCAGAAGGAAGTGCTCTCTCAACAACTCTGCTCCTCAGGCACAACAGAACTTACTACCTTTAGTATTTCTACTTTAAGAGTAAAGCTCGCCTGTGCAGGAGATAAAGCCTTCTTTGGTAGACAGTTCCAGACCGTGGAATAAACGCCCACAGGAACTAGCTACCACCACAAACCTGAGCATCTACCACTTAAAGTGAAATGTACCTTTGCCTTCCCTAACAAAACATAAAGCAGCATGTATTCATGTATAAGTATATAATACTAAACTGTACAAGATTTCACCCCGGGGGAGAAGGTGAGAGAAAAAGTTAACCACACATGACAGATGTTCATCAGATTGCTCAATGCACTACTGCAAAAAACTCTCAGATACTACAGTGATGAGGGCTGTATAAGAACCTGAACAGAACACAATATATGGAAGAATCATATTAATGACATGCTGTGTCAAGACAGACAAGCGCTATAATTATACACAGTAATGAGGGCAACCCAAAAAAAGACAGTTACCTCTTTTTTTGTAACTGGTGGTGTTCTTCGAGATATGTTGCTCATGTCCATTCCATTGTAGGTGTGTGCGCGCTCGCCACATACACCAGTGCTGGAAGTTTTTCCCTCAGCAGTATCCATAGGGGACCAGCTCTGGCGCCCTCTGGAGTGGCACACGTATGCCGTGGTATAAGGGGCGCTGCCGGCTCCCCCCACCCTCAGTTCCTTTTTGCCGGAAACTCCGACAGTGGGGAAGGAGGACGGGTCATGGAATAGACATGAGAAACATCTCGAAGAACACCAGTTATGGAAAAGGTAACTGTCTGTTCTTCTTCGAGTGCTTGCTCATGTCCATTCCATTGTAGGTGACTCCCAAGCAGTACCACCAGAGGCGGGTAGGAGTTCATGGACGTGTCGATTGCAACACAGCTCTGCCAAATCCAGCGTCATCTCTGGCCTACTGAGTGATGGCGTAATGCATCGTAAACGTGTGCACTGAAGACCATGTGTCCACAGATGTCCTGGATGGGGATGTGCACTAGGAAGACTGCTGAGGACGCTTGAGCTCTGGTCGAGTGGGCCTTCAATATAGGCAGCAGTTCAGCCTGTGCTAACTCATAACAGAACCTCCGGATACAGGAGGTGATCCAGTTCGAGATCCTCTGCAAGGACACTGGAAGACCTTTCATCCTGTCCACTGTCCCAGTGAGGAGTTGGGTCGACCTTTGGAAGGGCTTGGTACGCTCCAGGTAGAACGCTAGGGTGTGCCAGACATCCAAGGTATGCAGCCGCCTCTCCTCTGCGGTGGAGTGCAGCTTTGGATAGAGAACCGAGAGAAAGATATCCTGGTTAACATAGAAGTGGGACACCACCTTAGGCAGGAATGCGGGATGGGGTCACAGCTGGACCTTGTCTTTGTAGAAAACTGTATAAGGAGCTCAGGAAGTAAAAACTTTAATTTCAGATACTTGTCTCGCCAAGGTAATGGTTACAAGGAAGGCAACCTTCCATGACAGGTGTGAAATGGAACAAGAGGCTAGGGGCTCAAAGGGAGGTCCTGTGAGCCTCAAGAGGATGAAGTTAAGGTCCCACTGTGGAACCGGATCCCAGACCGGTGAGAAGAGTTGCTCTAGGCCTTTTTGGAACTGGATGGACATGTCCTGTGAGAACACTGATTTTCCCTGGTGTGGAATGCCAATTGCATCCTGATAAAGGAAAAAGCAGGGCCTTGATGCTTAAGGTACAGCAGGTAATCCAGGATAGACTGCAAAGACCTTGTTGGGGAAATGCTACACAGGAGAATCGCTTCCACTTTGCTAGGTAAGTCGCTCTGGTGGAGGGCTTTCTGCTTTCCAAGAGGACTTGCTGTACCTGGCTGGAGCAGGCCCTCTCCTCCGTGTTCAACTATGCAGCAACCAAGCCGTGAGGTGAAGGAAGTGAAGGTTCAGGAGCTGCCCGTGGTCTTGTGAGAGAAGGTCTGGGCAGTGGCCATAGAGGGGCCACTGCCAGAGCCATGAGCTTGCTGAACCAGTGTTGGCGAGGCCACGCTGGAGAGATCATGATGACCCGTGCTTTGTTTGTTTTGACTTTTGCTAGGATCCTGCTGATGAGCGGAATCGGCAGGAATGCGTACATCAGATCCCCCTCCCACAACAGAAGGAAGGCATTGGAGACGGAGTCCCTGCCTAGGCCCTGGAAGGAACAGTATTGTTGGCACTTCCTGTTCTGTCTGGTGGCGAACAGGTCCACTCAGGAAGTTCCCCACCATTGGAAGAGCACTTGGACGATCTCTGGATGGAGGGACCACTCGTGGGGAGAGAAGAACCACCAGCTGAGGTGATCTGCCAGCACATTCCAGATCCTGGGGAGGTGCGACACCTCAAGGTGGATGTTGTAGTGGATACACAAGTCCCACAATCGGAGTGCTTCCTGGCAGAGAGCTGATGAACAGGCTCCCCCTTGCCTGTTGATGTAGATCATCGAAGCTGTGTTGTCCATGAGTATCAGTACCACTCAACCAGAAAGATGGGGCAGGAAGACGCTGCAGGCTAGGCAGACTGCTCTGAGTTCCCTGATGTTTATGTGCAACATCAGCTCCTCTGGGGACCACGTCCCTTGAGTTCGCAACGTGCCGAGATGCGCTCCCGAGCCAAGGTTGGAGGCATCCAATATCAGAAATACCAAGGGTCGAGGGTCGAACGGAACTCCTGCCAGCACCACCCTGGGGTCGTTCCACCACTGCAGGGAAGCTAGTATCTTTGGTGGGATTGTGACAACCTTGTCCAGATGGTCTCTGGACAGGGTGTAGACTGTTGTCAGTCACTGTTGAAGGGGTCGCGGCCTGAGCCTTGCATGACAGACAACACAAGTACATGCTGCCATGTGGCCCAACAGCCTGAGGCAGACCCGGGCTGTGGTGAGGGGATACGCAGAGACACTGGCAATGAGACTCGTCATCTTCTCGAATCAGTCTTGCGTCAGAAATGCTCTGGCATAGGTGGAGTCAAGGACCGCCCCGATTAATTCAATTCTTTGTACCGGGATTATCGTTGATTTTTCCTCGTTTATCAACAGGCCCAGGGCACAGCACGTGACCTGCAGTGCTGAGACATCACGCTGGATCTGAGACCTGGAGCGGCCCTTGATGAGCGAGTCATCGAGGTACGGGTAAACCTGGATACCCCGACACGTGAGGTAGGCAGCCACCACTGTCATGCACACAGCCTCGGGGCTGTAGCCAGACTGAACAGGTAATGAGTGGGACCCACCATGAAACACAGGAATTGTCTGTGTCCTTGGAATATTGATACGTGGAAGTACGCGTCCTTCAAATCAAGGGCGGCGTACCAGTCTCCCAGATCCAGGGAGGGAATGGAGGCCAGGGAGATCATGCGGATCAGTGACGGTGGCCTGGCAATCTACGCCTCACGCTTCTTGAGTGGTGCCAGTCCGTAGAGCGAGAGCAGGAGTGTGTTGGCTGCTGAAACAGGGAACTTCAGCCCAACCATGGTGACCAATACCAGCACTCCGGTGACTGGTAGCGAGGCTCTCAGGACCATCGCCTTGGGTTTCCGGAGCGGTCCCGAACACTGGGGGAATGGCTAGGTGGGTCCTGGTTTCGGGGCTGCAGGGACGGGCACACCTCCATGGGCCTGCACCCTGCCACTGGCAATCGGCGTCTCAGGCCTGACGAGCAGTGCCCTGAATGCGGAGACCAGTGGGCGCTCCGTTGGGCTGGCCTGCCGATGTCCAAGGCCTGATAGCTCCACACACACTATTACTGAAAAATTGCTTACTTTTTAATTTTTACCATATAATTATAAAATAAATCGATTGGCACATAAATATTTTACTTACATTTCAGTGTATAATATACAGAGCAGTATAAACAAGTCATTATCTGTATGAAATTTTAGTTTGTATTGACTTCACTAGTGCTTTTTATGTAGCCTGTTGTAAAACTAGGCAAATATCTAGATGAGTTGATGTACCCCCGGAAGACCTCTGCGTAACCCCAGGCATACATGTACCTCTGGTTGAGAACCACTGGTCCAAACTATCTATCTAAAACTACTTAAATTATCTAAACTAACAAACTACTAAACTATTTACATAAATTTAGAGTAAAACCACTAAGGGATGAGATTGCCTAAGCAACAAGAGGTTCCATCAACCATCACGGGCAGTAAGAAGGAACTTAAGAAGGGCAGGGTCGGTGGGGCCTTATGCCACCACCCAGCTCTAAAGGCAGCACTTTAAAATAGTGTTAAATATAAAAAATATGTTTTTAATTTATAAGGGGGAGTCGCACTCAGAAGCTTGCTGTGTGAAAGGGGTCACCAGTACGAAAAGTTTGAGAACCACTGTTTTAAGGTCACTGAGGCAAAACACTCCCATTAAAAAGGAGTGGGCATAGCTGAATACAGATGTGAATATAAAGCTTTAGAACACTCTGACAGCATATATAGTCTGGAAGAAAAGAAACTGAACACCTAAAATAGTCTAGTAATAATACTTTAAATGGAGGACTGAATTTTTAAGTATTATAAGACTCTCCATAACATTTTATATTGCAAGCACATTTACTTGCTACATGTTAATAGTCAATGCAGAGAAATACATAAAGAAACCTAGAGATATTAAACATGAGAACATGCTCCACAAGAGCATCTTCAATCACTTGCATACTAATAACTCTCAAACCATGCATCTTAGTCTTCATGCTGTTATGGACAACAGTAATTAATATAAACATCAAAAGCAATCATTGTACGAAGACTGGTCATTTTTGCAAAGCTTGGCAAACTCTCAACTACCTGCTGGTTATTAATTTTCAAACATATGGGAGCTCTGTTGTGGTTCATGTTAAATTGATTCTCTTCTACAAAATACAGTAATAAAAATGAATGAATATTCTTACTTTAGAGATAATTAAACCCATTCATATTTGTTGCAAGTGATGCATAAACTAAGGTGGAAAGAGATTTACTCTGATATTGAATTTAGTTTAGACTAAAATGTTGTGGTTTAGAGTGTACATGCACAAAAGTCAGGAAATCCAAAGATGTCTTCCACAGTAACCATGACATCTCACACAGTGTTTGCAATTTCTGTATATGAGAAATAAGTGAATCATCTTATATATACACACATACATATATATATATATATATATATATATATATCACACACACACACACACACACACACACACACACACATATAGCAGAAACTACATATATGCAAGGGAAACATGTCAGTTACTAAAGGAAACAATTTGATTTGTGCATGTAAAATATTAGCCACAAAACTTTCATTAATAGTTTCTTTTTACTTAAAAGACCTAGCAACTGTGCATTGCAATACACCCATTAAATACCTATTTCACTGTTCTATACTTAGAAGCTCAAATTCAAATAAACACAATTTAGTTCAATGTGCCTACATCTTAATATTGCTAAGGAAAATTACACACAGTTAAAATAATTAAATATGAGCAAACATTTAACCAATTATTTCAGCAACCCAACAAGGAGCATATGCTTTAGGTACATGCCAAGTTTAAACTTGTTAAACACTGCCATTAAGTAGAGCTGTCTCACTGCAATACATTTACTGGTGGGAAAACTTCACTTTGGTAACTTAAGAAGCTAATCAGGATTTACTAAAAACTTTCCCCAACACCTCAATTTTGTCTCAGAACCAACATTGGAAGTTTCACCATAAAGATAATTTTCAAGTAGTTAATTGTTCAAGAACAGGGCACTACAATTAAAGTGCCTTCTCTAATCATTCTATAGAATTTGCTACCATCGTAGGTCAGCATAAATTAACTTAATATGGTGAGAAGTTTAAATCCTGCTCCATTTAAAATCTTATCCCACTAAGTTGTTTTAAAGTATAGTAAAAATCCATTTCAAAATTAAATTGCCCAAGTTTCTCCTAACACAGAGAGAGAAAGATCATCAATGTACTGATATATTTTATTACCTAATGTAAGCCAAAAACTTAAAATAATCACTATAAACTATAAACCTTAAAACTAAGGGGACATAAGAAGTCACAGCTAAAAAAACTTCTTGGCAACAGTATAAAGAGAACAAAAACTACTCCACAGAATATGGATTAAATTGCAAAGAATGATACCAAGTATTTTTCATGGAGAATTTCCATTCTGAGTTTTGACCCAGAACTAAGCTGAAAAAGGCATCTGCAAAACAGGAGGCCCATTCAGAAGTGAACAGTTTGAAGTATCTTGTGTAACTCACTATTTTTTAAAACATCGCAACTGTTGCTAAACCCTTTTATTGCACTACAGTACAAAATTAACATGCCATTTTTCGAAAAATCCATCTATCTAGCAGAAAAGATTTTTTTAGGGTACACAGTATTTTACACTATAACTCATGCTGCATCAACATCCCTGCTAGAATAAAAATTTAAATAAATGTCAAGATGCATAATAAAATATGTGCAGAGTTTAGTGAGAAAAGAATGTATACTGAAAGCGTTTTCCTTTTTACCTGATTTATACAAAATCTAGAGCTTTCCTAAACCATGAACATAAAAAGGTATGTTATACTGTTGACTACAGAATACTGCAAAGTTTTATTGCCATTTAAACAAAGAAGCCATAACAGTTAAATGAGCTCAGGCAATAGGTTTCAGTATCACAAGGTGCCAGCTGTAAAGAGTTATGGCTAATTGAATATGGAACTCCTGCTTAATCAGATAACTGCTCTGCTATTTCCAAATGAAATGCCATTTCCATACTGTCTGAAAATGGCCTGTTTTATTGGTAACCAGAGAAAACAATATAAACTGTAAATAACATTAAGTGCTCTGTTTACCCATTCCAGGCATTGAAGTAGCAGGGGATCCAGGACGTCTTGGTAACACATTTGACTGTAAGGCTGGTGCAACGGTTCTTTCTGGAGGTCCACCAGGAGCTGAAGCGTCCCTTTGCAGACCAGGAGATGCTGCTAGTGGACCTGGAACTTTGGGAGATCCCTGTTTAGGACTTACTGGGGTGGCTGCAGAGACATTTCTTTGAGCTGGGGTCCGCTGACGAATTTCTGACAGGAACATGTACATACTGAATTTAATATTCGATACCATATTGCAAGTAACAAAAAAAACAAAGTATTACTACACCTCTACCCCGGTATAACGTGACGCGATATAACACGAATTCTGATATAACGCCGTAAAGCAGCGCTCCAGAGGGGCGGGGCTGTGCACTCCAGTGGATTAAAGCAAGTTTGATATAACGCGGTTTCACCTATAACGCGGTAAGATTTTTTGGCTCCCGAGGACAGCGTTATATCAAGGTAGAGGTGTATTTTAATCAGTAAGAGAAGTAATAAATAGGAAGTCAAATACATGTATACAAGACTACGCTACAAAGACTAATCGTACTCTGATTAAGCATGCATTTCAGTACAAGCAGTTTGATCAAATACACAATCCTATATTTTAATACTAGCATTTGGTTAACAACTGGTATATACTCGGAACAAAGTGTCTCCAAAAGTGCACTAATAGAGAGGTAATTGCTTAGTATACATATTTTAGTGTACAAAATGAGACATTAATTGCTAGAATTAACTTGCTATACTCAAACAGAAAATCTGAACACACTGACTGAAGTCATTTTGCCTGCAACTGGTAAAGTATTCAGTCTGAATTCCCCAGCAGTATTGGCAGTACACACCCTTAATTTTCCAAATTAGAAAATCCAATGGTCCCTTCTTGTCTTAATCTATAATTTCAGTTTGCCCAGTTTCATCCACCCTACTCTAACACCCTATTTTTTTTGATTGTGTGCTTGATTTGTTATTGCAGCAACAATGCATTGAGGGGGAATGATGTACTATGGTGCTCCCTTCCTGCCTTTTTAAGAAAGAGAAAAGCATGCTCAGACTGAATTATAGGCTGGTCATTAATATGGCAAACAATTTAAGGGGACCTCTTCAATCTTCCTCACTCAGACAGAACTCCCAATTACACCAATAGGAATTTTGTTTGAGTACTGCATTGGGCTTTGGGCAGTTACAACCATTTATGGAAAAACTGAATAGCCGCTGACTTAGCCATCCAGAAATTTGTTAACAAAAAAGTGATACAAGTCAGGAACAGCTTTAATAATGAAATAGCATTTTTCTCTCACACAATTCTCTCTCCACTGGTTCCTAATTACCACTGGCACAACCATCTTCAGGCATCCGTGCCTGTCTCAAATACCTACGAAATAATGTACAACACTTGGAAATCCTAAACACAATGACAAACTCCTTCACTCCATCCTTCCCCACAACAATTTCACATTATCCAAACCATGGGCAGTAGGACGCAGGGCCGGCTCTGGCTTTTTTGCCGCCCTAGGCAAAAAAGCCACCAGCCGCGCCCCTCCCCCCCATTGCGGCAGGGGAGGGTGCCGACCCTGGCCGCGGGCCCAAAGTCCCCGACCAGCCGGAGCACCGGGGGGAGGGCGGAGAGCCCGGCCGGGGCTCTCCGCTCTCCCCGGTGGCCAGAGCGCCGGGGGGAGGGCGGAGAGCCCCCGGTGGC
>NW_020664413.1:40374053-40471553 GCF_002925995.2 Terrapene triunguis
CGGAGAGCCCCCGGTGGCCAGAGCGCCGGGGGGAGGGCGGAGAGCCCGGCCGAGGCTCTCCGCTCTCCCCGATCGGCCGGAGCGCCGGGGGGAGGGCGGCGAGCCCAGTCGCGGCCCCGCTCTTGGGCCGGAGCGCCCCGCCGCGCCGCCCCCCTCCAGGAGCCACCCCAAGCACACGCTTGGTGGGCTGGTGCCTGGAGCCGGCCCTGGTAGGACGGCTCACCAGTACGCCAACTTCTTCCTGGGCCACCCCAAGGAAAAATTACTGGGAAAATGTGCCATGAAACCAACGATATACCTAACATACATTGATGATATCTCCACATGCCTTTCACAACATGTGATGTATCTCCCCTAGTGCATCAAATGCCCCCAACAAAAACAATGTGGGTGAAACCAGACATTCACTATGCTCTCAAATGAACTCTCACAAAAAAATGATAAATGACAAAAAGACAAAAACACCCCATTACCTGTGGGTGAACACTTTTCACAAAGCCATCACTCCATGTCTGACCTCTCAGTTCTCATCCTCAAAGGAAACCTGCTCAACACCTTCAAAGATGATCTTGAGAACTTAAATTCATAACTCTCCTAGTCACTAAAAACCAGACTAAAAAGACACTGGTTTTAAGGCTCATTACAATTGTAACACACCTTACTGCCTGCTAACTCTTAATTTCCCACTTTATTTTAAGTACTACATGTGAACCCCTCGTGCTTAACAGTATGTCCCACCTTGTATTTAGCTTGGACATTCTGGTCCCCTTCCTCAGACCCGAAGAACAACTCTGTGAAGACTTGTCCCTTCCACCAAGAGAAGTTGGTACAATAAAAGACTTTACCTCACATATCTTGTCTGTCTTCAGAATCACACATTTAAAAAAAAAAAAATCCAGCTTTATTTATTGCTATAAACTCACTGCAGTAGGGTGGATATTTACATGAAATCAGCAGATAATAGTTTACTAGGCCCCCTTCCAAAGTGGGGAAACTCACAGAACACCAGCGTCCACCAGATGAAAATTAAACCAGTCGTGCACATGACTGATGAAGTGCATTGTAAGCACTTTCTTTCTGATGGTTTTCCTTGTTACCAACACTGATAAATTTTAGTGAATTTGGTGACAACAGCTTATTTGAAGATTTATGTCAGGGGTTAACTGAGATCAAAGGAAAACCGGCCACTTGTTATATTTAGGGAGTGAATTGTCCCGCAAAACCTCAGACTCCACAGATTACTGTATATTCAAATAATTAAACATAGGCCAGCTCTACATTCAAAATATTAAGTTGACCCAGCTACACTGTTCAGTGGTGTGACAAATCCACACCTCTGAGGAACGTAGCTATGCTGATTTAAACCCCGGTGCAAACAGCGCTTAATTCACAGAAGAATTCTTCCATTGACCCGGTTACCGACTCTTGGAGAGATGGATTACCTATGCAGATGGGAGAACCCCTCCCATCGCTGCGTGAGTGGCTACACTTAAGCATTACAGTGGTGTAATTGCAGCACTGCAACTGTGCTGCTAAAGAATTTTAAGTGTACACATAGGCTTAAACAACACTTGTCAGCCTCCAGTGCTGGCCAAAGGTTAACTGAACTCTGTTCACCCTCATTGGTGGTATAGGGGCCTACTGCTCTAGAAAGTATTGATAATTTTTATTATAAGTTGGTGCAATTAAGTTAATTTTAACCATGTTTTACATTCAAGTGCTTCTTCACCTTGTTACACAATTTTTACAGAAAAGGGCAGGTCTAGATCAAGAGGTAACAGTGTGCCTGCTGTACACAGTGAATAGCAAGATCTCTCTCTCCTCTAAAGAGTGGAGACAAAAAAAGCCAAAGAGACTAGACTGAGAACAGACATTAGAAAAGATAGCTGTGATAAACCATTATTTACCAGGGATAAACTGTGCCAAACATGCTTCTCCCACTAAGCTCTCCACCTTCCCATCCCTCCTACATCTCCTTTGTAAAATCCTAAATGAAGTATACGTGTATCATATTTCAGTCTTCTCCCATCTCTCTATCCCATTCTTTTAGTCTTTCCCCGCCTGTGACCTTTTGTCTTGCTTCTACATTCCTTAGTCCAAATCTTTTTTTTGGTAATTATCTTTTTCACCATCCTCCACTATACAGTCCTTCATCTCTCGCCACAGATAGTATTTTTTCACCACATATGCAGAGCAAGGTCAATGTGGCCCTTATTGTCAGGACTGCATTCTGCTTTGTGCTGTCCCAGGGGTTTAGGGCTCAGCCTATCAACCTCCAAAGGTTTTGCAGAATAGAAGCAAGAAGGGAGAAGAGGGAGGAATACTGATAGCTGGGGATACGGAAGCAGTAAAAGCATCTGGGATAGAGAGACTGTCAAACAATGCACAAGGTGCGCAGGAGGAGAATTCTTTTGCTAAAGCAGTTTCACTGCTCTGCTGCTCTTGTGGTGGTCTGCAGGCTTAGGGAGGACAAAGGGGCTGTTTAGCCTGCAGACAAAGCCATCAGAAGGGGGATGGAAAAGACAGAATAAAAAAAAATACTATTTTCAGTGGTGTGTGTATCTGAGGACTGCTTTCATCAGCTGCACCTCAGTCAGCAAGAACAGGGTAGACAATGCTTATATGTCTATCCTAGACCAATTACCACTTCTCTGCTAAACCTCTGAATCTTTCTATTCCTAAAGTACATGCCATAGGCAATTTTTGCTGCAAGGTTTCACAAATGTTTGTTGATTTCAGTGAAAACTATTCCTACTGGGAGAAGAGAATATTTTAGTAGCTGTAGTATTCAAGTCACATTCACCTTAAAAGATCATGAAGTAATTTAATGCTTGGGAAAAAAGCAGGAGTCCCCTTTATTCAGCAAACAGGTATGCCTCCGACAGTGCCAGTACAAGCTCTCTCACATGTCTAATCTGCTTCAACTCTCTAGAAGTACAAATGTTTCATTAGCCATTCAATTTTGGGTGCTCTGAGATTTACAACTAAGAAAAGGACACACTTCCATTATGAATACTCCTAGGCTCACAAGCTCAATAGCTATCAAATGGGTAGGCCTAAATTCTAGCAATCTGGAATTAAGTCAAATCTTTCAGTGGTATATTACTAATTCCCTAATGTTGGGTTTTAAGTTTAGTTGCCCTTCAAGGGGCTCATGCAATAGACTGGTCTCAACAGAAGACCTAGTAATGGTTGGGAGTGTTCACCCCTTAGTGAGTGGTCTACAACTCCACTGGCAATCATACAGATACACAGGAATGAGATTGATGAACTCTGGCAGGAGAACTACCTCTACCCCAGGAATAAGTATGGTAACATGTTAGGCCTGTGTGCCAGAAGGACCAGAATATTTCTGCTCAAGAGCCAGTGATATGTTTGGTCAAGCAAAAGTGTTTTCTGCTGAAGTAGTAGGGACAAAAAGGAAACTAGAGTACTAATAAACAGTTCCAGCAAATAACTGGATTTGGGCAACTAGGCTGGGAACAGCACATGTTGGCATATATTCTTGCCTGTAGTGAGACCTACACCCAAATATAGGGTAACTGCCAGAATGAAGCAGAACTATAAGACAGACTGGATTCTATATCCTCAACTAGTCTTATTCTGAAAATGGAATTTATCAGGGCTGAACTACATGAACACTTATTCAAATTCCAAATTTCTACACTTCCAGAAAACTGCCACAATTTAATAGAATGATTGTGTCACCTGGATCCCATTTTTAATATGGAAGAGAGTTACAAAACTCTTTCCTTTATTTGAATATCTTGCAATCAATCAATTGAGTTTCTTCTGGGTATATGTGCAAACCAGTTATATGAAAACTAAATTCCGCATTGGGAATTATCTGTTTTAGGTCACAAAAAGACAGCCTTGATTTAATTTTTTGGTCTAGGCCACTTAGGTCCAAATTCTGCAATCACTCATGTGGAGTGGTACTCAGACAAGTAGGCAGGCCAATTCAGAGTGGATGTGGTCCATTCCCACTCTCTTAGTATTGATACCTCCTCCTCAATTATTGGGAGTGGACCACATCCACCCTAACTGAACTGGCCTTGTTAACACTGATTCTCAACTCCCTTCTCTTCATGTGTCAGTATATTTATGCCTGCATCTGTAATTTTCACTCCATGTATCTGAAGAAGTGGGGGGGTTTACCCACGAAAGCTTATGCCCAAATAAATCTGTTAGTCTTTAAGGTGTCACCGGACTCCTCATTGTTTTTAATCCTACTGTTTAAGACTAGAACTATTTATTTAAAAAGCAACCGGCATTGCATTATTGCCACACATTTAGACTAATTCTTTTCTCCAGAGAAATGACTGCTATGCAATTGTGGATCCACTAGATCTTTGAAGTAAACAGCTCTTCAGCTTTATAGATAGTTTCCATTTTCATCTATTCAAATATTTTCTTTTTTTTAATCTGTCATGAGTGCAACATTAAAGTTGAGACCAATCTGGCCACACTTTCATCATTACTTATCCTCTTTTCAAGGAGACAGAATTCACAAGTATTGACATTTAAATGATAATTGAGTTTCTGATATCTACTGCACTTCTGACCAGTTTAAGTGTAGAGAAAACTTAATTAAGGTTTGCACATAATTTAAATATGTTGCATTAATTTAATTTAATTTAATTACATTCATGCTGACTTACATTTATCATATGGATCAATTTGAAATTGATATTTAGTTGCACCAATAGTGAATTATATACTGCACAAACCAGTAGCAGATACTGGTTTTGGCTCGGAGCTACTACCTACTTTGAATTGTACTACCCAAGCCAAACCTGAGAAACTAATAATATTCTTCTTGATGGCCTGATCTATAAGGTGAAACACATCTATTAAAGAAAATCAGAGACTAACAAATTTAATACTGGGCTGACAGCAAACTAGTCCAATTTTCACACAGCACTTTGAGCAGCAATGCCTATAAAGAGACTAGGAATATGTTTCCAAGCAGCTTCACTCTTCACCCAGCACTACTCAAATGCTCAGGAGAGCAGTGATGATCTAGCTCTGGTGCATCTGCTGATCTAACTCAAGAAAAAGGATGAGGACTAAAAGGATAAAAGATATGCGGTAGCTCAAACAGAAGTTAGGGCTTGTGACAGGAATCACACTGAAATTCTATGACTGGTGTTATTCAGGAGATCAGAATACAAGATCATAATGGTCCCTTCTGGCGTTAGAATCTACGACTCTATGATTAGGACAGATAAACATAGTGCAGAAGAGAAGACAAAGGCTGCTGCCAAGACATCAGGAAACCAAAGGAGAAGGCTGCTTGTGAAAACAGCACACTGTGCAAAACTTGCTCATTGTCACGACAACGGTAAGCAAGGATGGGCTAGTAAAAAAAAAAATCATGATAATTTTGGAAGATTGAGCAAAAGAAAAAGTGGATTTTATTCAACTGGAAGGAGAATTATACAAACAACTTTAGTGGCAAATTATAATCTATTTCATGTTGTACAAATACCACCACCAGCATTCCAGAAGCTGAGACATGTGAGAAAGTGACTTGCAATAGCCAGGCTGGTTTAAAATTAGGCCTCCTCGAGCTCTTTCCTTCTTCCCAAACAACAGATCACAAGCAAGTGTGGGAAAAGGATGAAAACTAAACAATGGTTTGACTACGTAGGAGTCTTCCAACCAGACTCCCACAAAGCAGTCAGGGCTACCATGCAACCAAAGATGTGGGAGCTTGGCAAGTCTTATATATGTGCTCAGCTGGAAACATGAATCTGTGATTGAAAATCAGATCCCTCTGATTCTAGAATTACTTGTAGTGAACACTAGACCCTGTGCAGCCCCATTGAGTTGACTTGCTTTAAAAGCAAATTAGTCCGTAAAAAAAAAAAAAAAATTCTGGGCAATCTATCTTCAGTTATATTCATCCAACGACACATTTAGATTTGAAATAGTAGCAATATTATTGTAGCATTTCATATTTACTTAATGTTATCAATTTTAACCAGGAGAATAATTTAAGTTTTCCAAAAAGACTAGTGTGTTTATAGCCCATATTTCTGAATTAGAGCCATTCCACTTGATGTGATAAATTTTCCCTTCTCTTTTGGGGTAGGAGAGTGCATGTTTCTCAGCATAAACCTTTTCCTTAATGATTTTTGATACATAATCGTTTTCTATTTCACTAGCATGCATAGTAGTAAAACCTTTAAATGGAAAGGTCTAAAACAGTTAAGAACCGTCAGGTTTTAGTACTCCATAAAATATTCAGGTGATCTCTGAATTTACTTTTATCTCTAAAACATTACCCTGGGAGTGTTTTGGCTAAGTAAAGAAAAATACAAATGAGTCGGTAGGAAATCCAAATCAGTCATTACATAAAAAACTCTGAACAAAACTCTTGACTGCAAACTAGTATTCTGAGGGATTGCCACCGAGAAAAATCTCACATCTGAAGATACACAAGATGCATTCTGGAGCCAGATTCACACTATATCAACATCAAGCAGCATTAAACACTTAACTGGCTGAAAAAGCATTAAATTAATTCATCAAATAACAGACCCACTACTAAATAAAGAGCAACTAATAGGCACAATCCAATACCAATTCCCTCCATACCCCCAAAAATGTAATCCCAGTTTACCACACAATTCCCATAAAAAAAAAAAAAAAAAAAAAAAGACAGATTCCGCTAATGAAATTTGTTGCTATAAATACTGATCTTTCATTAAGAGCAGCAATTTCACAGAGCTAGTACCTTGTCCAGGTCTTGGAGTTCCAGATGCTCCAGCAGATGGCAGTTCAACCTCCTGTCAATTATAGTAATATTATAAAAGTGTAGCATCGAGAAAACATTTTATCATAAATTAGTATTGATACCAGATTCCTACCTTTGCCTTCTTAGATTCTGGATCAAACCTTTCAAGAATTAATTTAGCAGTCTTGTAAGTTTCCTTTTCCATTACTTCTTCAAGCTAGAAACAAAGGTTTCACAGGTCAAGACAGACTTCTTAAAAAAAAAAAAAGAAGATTTCAAATGTTTATTTTTCTATTTACAAGCATCACATTAAAATTTGCAAAAGTGCAAAGCCTAGTCCAACCAAGCATTACTGTGCTCAACCACTTTGATTAACTGCATTCAAAGGAAACAAAATCTAGTTTTAAAAAAATTGTTTCTAACTTGTACTCAACTGCTTTATTGCAAGGAAACACCAAATATTGTTAATTGTTTACATATAATGAGGAGAATAATTACATGCACCAACTTCAATAATGGAATGTGCAAAAATCTATCAGCTATCATTATTGGAAGTTATTAGACATGACAAGCAAATGACAGGCAATTCCTCAGATTTATTTCCTCATAGCACTTAATGCTATTAATTTAAAGAAGGTCGTTAGCCAAGTGCTTTACAGAATAAAGTCTCTGTGCCAATTAACTGCTGTCAGCATCGATTTTAGATTATTTATTAGCAGAAGCAATTAGCTTGCTGCAAATGCTGTGAACACTCACTAACTGGGAGAACAGCCATGGAATTTGCTCAAGTGACTTTAAAGGCTAAACTCCATCTTTACGGTTACATTCAAACTGCTTTTCAGAAACAACTGAACATGTTAAGAATTTAAATAAAAATTTACTGAGTATTATGCATACTTTAGGGAGCATAATTAAAACACTTCATTATTACAGCATTTTATTTACAATGCACTCAAGTGGCTTTATAGCTAATACATGGGCTTAATTAAAAAAGTAATCACTAGTAAAGTATCTTTTTAGCGGTTAATAGCCAACATCAGAGGAAGCTGAACTTTAGAACACAGATACGCATAGTTATGACAAATAGCTAATATGTACAGTGAATATAAAGTATTTTACAGAGCCTTAGATGGACCTTATTCCTTAGATATTCCGGTATCAAATAATATTTTGTTTAGAGTACTATAGTTTCATATTATGTTTGGTTGCTGGTGTGAACAGTTGGTAGCTTAAAAGGTCAGTGGCCACAAAAGTAAGTTCTGTCAAACAATCATTTATCGCTGCTAAGAAATAAATTTACTGAGACTTCAGGACCACTAGTTTGTAGAGGGTGGGATGGCTGCAATTTTCATTTCTCACCTGCAGATTAGTGATAATGGCTTACAACTATAATAGTGCCTTCTTATCCAGATAGATCCCAGAACATGTGTAAATAAAATTTACTTCATTCACAATGGAAATGCAGCATCTGTTTAACAGCTCACAGCAACACTCACAATGATTTAAGACAGGAAATGAAATATTATCCAGATTGTACATTAAGCACAACTGAAACCACTAAATGATTAGGGAAGTAAAAAGCAATCCCCTAAACTGAAATTTGAGCAGGATATTGGGGTTAGCCTACCATCCTTGCAAAAAGTGCAATGGAGCTTTAGTATGAGATCAGAAATAAGGATCTAGAATACACATCCCGCAATAATATTTCTAAGGAGAAGGAGAGGCCAGAAGGAAAATCTCAAAGTGGCTGAAAGATCTCGGAAAGGAAGCTTGGGAAGGAGCCAGTTATGGTGACATATCACTTTAGGAAGGCCAAATGAAGGAGCACCTTTGTCAACCTCTGGCTCCTCCCCCAACTCAGAAGCCCTGAAACTGGGCTAATTACTTGTTCCTCTTCATGCTACTGGAGAGCCGTTAAAAGATGGGTGTCATGTTTTCATTGCTCTTTGGTAGCCACACAAGGGAAGAGGAAACTGAAGGCAAGTAGCCAGCACCACAAGAAGGCCTTTTCCATTTTCCTCCAGCAGATGACCTTAGGAGAGGCTCCACAACTATTTCAGCTCTCCTGTAAAACTGACCCAGCCATGAGAGCTAGTAGACACTAACACTATCCCATCACCAAGGGGAAGTAATATTCTCTCATTATGCCCCTCTGCTTTCCTTTGGGGAGCAATAGGGGTCGATCTGAGGGGTGGTGAAGAAACAGCACAGACTCTCCATGCAATCAAAGGGTTGTAGTAGCCTTCTTCACTCAGACTTCTTGCTGGGAGCACTGCCACTGCAGCTCTAGATTGCTGAAAAGACACTGGGAAAGGTGGATACCTTTCCAAGGCCATCCCTGCCTTCAGTCTCTTGATCTCTACTGCCACAAAAATAGTATGTGAGCAATGAAAGCCTATCCCTGACCCCCGTCAACATCAGCAGGGCACCGACAGGTAAGCAGCCTTGCTCCAAAGCATCACAGTGGCTTATAGGTAGCATAAAATATCTGCCTAGTAAAGTTTTTACATGGTTCCAGTAGGCTACAAACCTGGAAGTCCACTTTCAATGCAAGTCTGCAGTTAACAGAAGTCTGGATTAACAAGGCTCTACTGCAATCTTTTTATGGACCAAGAAGGATTCCCCATTCAAATTATCTGATGCTTTTTCCTTACAGCCGGTTAATGACAATCTGCCAAATAAAATAAATTCTATACCATTTTAAGATTAGACTCTCACCTAGTTATCCTGTGCATGGTGTCTGAAATGTATTGTCTGCATAAATTGCATTGCAAGCCCTCTAGATATGAAGTGTAGTGCTAAATAGTGCTAAAATAAATGAAATATTGCAGAGGATCTTGCAAGAAGTCAATGAGAAGTAAATGTTACATATAAGGATATAAAGGAAAATTTTGTTAGAGGTCAAACCTAATAGCTTTTATTTCTTGATTTCTCTATACACATTCCATTAGTAATTGCCCCAGATCCTAGCAGGACCCAGCATCATGAAAGGCAGCTGCTCTTCATCTTCAAGAGCACGCACATGTAATTCTATGTTCTCCACACCTCCCTTTCAATGTAACAAGACATCTTGGAGAAGCTACAATAGGTCACAGGTTCTATTTTCAACAATATGGCTATGACATCCACTTCATCTCCTTTTCTGTTAGGCGCAATCAATGGTGTCACCAAGGTATCAGTGTCTGCCAAAGATTAGCACATGGACAGACTGCAACTAACTCCAACTGACCCATGCAAGAATGAAGCAATGGGTGAAGTGAAGCACTTCAAAGAGCTAACCAAGACATTGACCTCTCTCCCCTAGGGCATCTTCACCTTCCATTCATCAAGGTAGTAGAGTCAGGCTCCTCCTGATCATCCACATGGCAACTCATTGGTGAGAAATCCCATTCACTGCCAGCTTTTCCTTTCTTATAAGAATTAAGACAAAGATATACTTCACATTTAGGCTAGATTACTGTAATTAAGTGCATTTAGGACTAAAGGTGGAGACTACATGGAAAATCCGATTTGTACAAAATGCAGCAGCCCAACTTCTCAGTCACAAAAACAAGAGTCACAAAATAAGTGAAATCTCTATGTACCTTGATACCACCCTACAAACAGGGATTTTCAAACTATTTCATCATGATAAGCATATCTTAAAGAGATGGTCTCAAGCACCACAATCTCTCCTATTCATAATTGCATGGATGGTCTGCTCTCCAACTGGCAATCAACAGAATTCCTGTAGCAACTACATCAATTTCATATATGGAAAAGGATTATTATCAATGCATTTTAATCTTCTTTTAAATTTGATTTAGCAGCTGAAAATTGAGAACCAGCAGCACACCATGCCAACAGCTAACATTCCATTCCACCACAAATGGTCCAAGTAGTTCAGTTGGAGAACTAAAAGAATCGTATGTTCACCGAGCTGCAAGATTAATTCACATCTTGTATATAAAAAATAAGAGTTAATATAGCAATCCTTTATTAAATGTGAACACAGTTCACTATAAATTTAGTACTCTATGAGATGTATTGTCTAGGACTGTCTCACCCACGCTACCTGTTCATGCTGTGTTGTCCATGAGAACATGAAGGGTATATCTACACTACCCGCCAGATTGGTGGGCAGCCATCAATCCAGTGGGGATCGATTTATCACGTCTAGTCGCGATAAATCGACCCCCGAGCCCTCTCCCGTCGACTCCTGTACACCAGCGCTGCGAGAGGCGCAAGCAGAGTCAACGGGGGAGCGGCAGCAGTCAACTCACCGCGGTGAAGACACCACGGTAAGTCGATCTAAGTATGTCGACTTCAGCTACGTTATTCACGTAGCTGAAGTTGCGTAACTTAGATCGACACCCCTCCCTCCCCCAGTGTAGACTAGGGCAAAGATCCTGACCCTTGTTGTGAGAGAGAAAAGCTTAACAGGCCATAGCCCACAACTCCTGCACAGCTTTGGCAGTTTCATTTCCATGTTTGTTTGAATTAAGCTACCAAAAAGTAAGGAAGCATTTTTGTAAGGACACTATTGTAGTTATGGATAACACACATATGGAGAAAAGATTTGGGGCTTCTAGTTCCGCTGGCTGATGTCATATCAAATCGGACCATATTAGAAGAATTCAAATAGTAGAGAGCAATTGAAAAGAGGGACACCTTACATGTTTAAGGTTAGAGAAGTACTGCTGAGACAGCATCTCCATACCTTGGACATAAAGTCCACAGGAGCAAAAAGATTCTAAGTAACTTGGAGAGTAAAATACATGAGGACCAAATTATGAAGGGAGTCTAGTGACTTTGGGTGACAGACTCTTTCCAAAGCCAAATGATTAGTACTTAAGTGTATGCTTGATAGCACAAGGTAGGAGAATGAAGTGTAATTTTTGCATAAGTGAACGAAGATCTTCCATATCATATTATAAATCAGAGTGGAATGGTTCCCAACACTGCACCATTGTAATGAAAAAAAGAGTTCCTGAGCTTTAAGAATTCTTTCAACTCAAAATCCAGGCTACTAAGATTAAGTGTTGATCCAGGTGAAGCAAAGTACTTGTGAGTGCCAGTTTCAAACTTATTTCGAAGTGTTGTTTGAAGAGCTACATAAAAAAAAGTGGATGAGCTCAGAGAGGGAGAGGCTGATAGGATAGACAAAAAAACATGAAGTATGGAAGAGAGATTTGGAGAAGAGAAAATGAAAGGAAGGAGATAGAGAACACTGCAGGGAGAAAGAAGGAAAAGAAGAAACTGTCAAGGCAATGCAGGAAAAGATGCACTATAATCTATTACAGAAAAGAAAATATAGAACAAAGCCAGAAAGGGAAATAAGATAACAAAAGTAACATTTTTTTAACAGAGTTAATGGTATTACAATTAAATACAATTGTGTACTGTATTTTTAAATTATTGGGGTGTGGTTTTAGTGACATAGCAGCACAGATATTTTTCACCTTGACTAGTCAGCTTAGTCCTCATGCCAGTGGGCTTCAGGGAAGTTTTTCAATCCCTGATTAAATGGATCTACAAACTGATCTAACAGTCCCAAAACCATTGGCTTGATGGGACGTCCAAATAAACTAAAATGAGATTGATTTTCAAATGGAAGAATCAATTTCAGTTATTTTTGGTGAGGGACAAGACCTCAAATTACAAATTGTAAACACATTACAAAAAGATAGTATCCTTTCTTTCCCACCTTATGTTCTATAGTCAGTCTCAGTTAGCAGAGCTGTAGAGGGAATGTTTAAGAGGATATAACGATAGATTTATTTGAAAAAAATTTACTCACTATTTTTTTCTTTTGGGATTTTAGCTCTTCTAATGCTTCACCTAAAAAACAAGATTTATGTTAGTTTTTAATATTAAAAATGTGATAAATATATTTCAGCATAGATTAATTGAATATTTCTCACTTGTGAGAGCCAAACAATATTTTCATTCACTGGCCCCAAGTAATCCCAGTACGTTAGCAAATCCTTCTTGTGCTTAGTTTATTCTCACATAAGAGTTTTAAATAAGCCACCTAAACCTATTGGCAGTTTCAAGTTTTAATTATAAAACCTTTTAAAGCACCACTTAATTAAACTAACTAGTACAGCACAAGTCCTGTTTTGACCTATATTAAAATTGGTGCAACAATAGCAATGTTTGCTTAAATATGTTGATTCAGTTGACTACAGAAAATCTTTTAGTTTGAATTTTAATACAGCTGTTTGATTCCCAGATTCACGTGTTTAATACACTTTCTACAGTGCTGTTGTAGCTGTGTTGGTCCTATGATATTAAAGAGACAAGGTTGGTTAATATCTTTTACTGGACCAACTTCTGTTGGTAAGAGGGACAAACTTTCAAGCTTGCCTAGAGCTCTTCTTCCGGTCTGGGAAATGTACTCAGAGTGTCACAGCTGCATACAAGATGGAAAAGATTGTTTAGAATAAGGAATTAACACATATTTCAAGGGACCATTCAAGGTGAAGTGGCTGTTAACAATTCTCCAGTCATGAGGGTTAGGGGTTAGTGTATTACAGATTGTTGTAATAAGCCATAAATCCAGCGTCTCTATTCGGTCCATGATTGTTAGTGTTTAGCAAAGTTTGTCTCTCTCACCATCTAATATATTTTATTCAAGTCTCATGCATGCTAGTTGCAAATACTAGATTATTTCCAAACTTATCAATGGGATCTATATATTTCATCCTGACAGCATTTCCAAAATATAACAAAATCCCAGTTTTATAAGAGAAGATATGACTACCAGAAGATCATCTCATTACTACAGAATAGAAGGGACAATGTTACAGCCAGCAAGCACATCATCTAACCTTTATCTCTAAGAGAAAAAAAAAGTCAGTCAAATGCATGTGGGATTTTTCCTGAAAGTCAATAGTAGTTCAGTACTTATGGAAAACTCACTGTACTAAGTCAGAATGAATTCCCTGGATACTACCAATTCTCTGCTACCTCCTTTATAGGTGAACAATGCATTCTAACAAGCAAAAAAATATAAAGGTATTTACAGTTATTTTTCCTCCCTTAGTGTTATTTAACAGTTTGCTCGATACAGCTCATTTTGTGGGCTCAAAATTTATTTTGCAGCATCAGTTTTTCACAAAGATAGTACATAAGCGAGAAAAGGCTATAGTAAAAAAAACTAAAATTATGGAATTACATAACCATTATTTAGGCCATCGCAAATTCATAAAAGAAGACGACTGGAATAAGGTTGCATTATCTACGAATTGTTACTCAAAATTTAAAAAAGAGTTTACATTACTGTTTGTGTTCTCAGACGACATTTCAATTCTTGCTGATTTAGTAGGCTTCTTTCATCAAAGCAAAGATATTTTATTTGTTAATTTATAACATCCACCACAAATGTATTTAATTGGGCATACATACATAATTTAAAACAATTTATACAAAGAGACAGCTATCACCAATCCAGTAACCTCATCCTCAGAAAAGAGCAATAGGTATGGTGCAAGGCCTAGAAATCCACTGTTGTTGGGCCAGCTGGGAGGAGTAGTTTCCAGAGTCATAGAGCCCCCAAATGATTAAATATTAAGGCAGTTTGCTCACACACTGTGACACTGACAGACTATGGACTGGTATGTGACCCATAACAACTTAACAAGGGGCACTGAATAGTAAAAAGGGCCATTCCTTGTAGATAGTTATCAAAGCCATGTTAAGTAGACTTGAATCTTTAACATGTTTGCCTGTATTGTTGGAGAATCAAGAGTAGATACTAACTGTATTTGTCTGTGTTTACCTATATCTTGTTAGAAGTTTAACAATGTGATTTAATTAGTTTGTAGATGCTAAAATCCTGTTTCTATCTTTTAATGACGTGTTACTGTATTCTATTGAATCAAAGACCAAAGATATAATATATAAGGTATTGTAGGAAGTAAACTATTTACTTTGTCTTCAGCTTACACTGTCTATGCCATAATGAACTGCCTTGATAGTCTGAATGGTTAATTGCCCTACGTTAATTAATACAAAGTTACCTATGTATGCATAGGAAGCATAAGATTAGCTTCAAAGCAACAACATACATTACCTAGTCTTCATCGAAGGAAGGCCCTTCTGTGACGATTGCTGTCAAGAGGCTATCAGCCTGCTAAAGAACTATAAAGGAAGCTTTGGGCCTGATCCTTTTTATCTCACATCTGCTTAAACTTTGACAGGGAAAGTCTAAGCCACAAGACCTCCAAGGCTTTCAGGTTTACTCTGGGTTCACCCTGGAATTCTCATAGAAGGAAACTCTGCACCTGGACTGCCTATTGGACTATAACCTTTTACATTGATTTCAGAAAGACTTTACAAATCAGCATTCTCACCATCTCTGCTATGAAACAAACGTAAGGTTTTTATACACATTTGTATGTATATTGAACTATATATAACTCTCTTTTTTCTTTTAGTAATAAGTCTTAGATCTAGTTAATAAGGATTGGCTGTAAGAATGTATTTGGGTGAGATCTGAAATATTCATTGACCTGGCAGGCAATGTGTCCGGTCTTCTGGAATTGGTAGGACTAAGTATGGTGAATACAGTTTTCAGTAATCTCTCACTATATTAGACGTGGCTGTCTGGACAGGAGCCAAAGGGTGGATTGCTTAAAGGGGGACTGTATTTTGGCTTCTTGGTAACCAGTGTGATATTACAGAAGCTATTTGGCTACTGGCTTAGTGAATCTAATTATAGAATAAACCACCAGTTTTGGAGATTGTCTGCCCTATTCCTTGCCGTTTGCACTGAGAAAGCATTCTCAATATGACCCTTCCAGGCACCATTGTCACACACACCATTACTGAATTTGACTGCCACAGCAAATTACGAGAGAGAGGCAGCCTCCCAGATAGCCCACACCATTTAAGACTACAGATCAATGACAACAACTCAAACTGCACCCAGAAGCAATATGATGCAAGTACAGTTGAACAATTGGAAAATGTTCCAGTGGTTAATACTATATAACAGACAAGCAGCTACATTCTTCACCAAGTGCAACTTCCCGGTGGTCTTCAACCGCAGCCCCAATGAGCACTGCAGTATTTTTAAAACATAGAATCATAGAACTGGAAGGGACCTCGAGAGGTCATCTAGTCCAGTCCCCCGCACTCAAGGCAGGACTAAGCATTATCTATACCATCCCTGACAGGCATTTGTCCAACCTGCTCTTAAAAATCCTCAATGATGGAGATTCCACAACCTCCCTAAGCAATTTATTCCAGTACTTCACCACTCTGACAGTTACAAAGTTTTTCCTAATGTCCAACATAAACCGCCCTTGCCTCAATTTAAGCCCATTGTTTCTTGTCCTATCCTCAGAGGTTAACAAGAACAGTTTTCTCCCTCCTCCTTGTAACAACCTTTTATGTACTTGTACTTTTATGTCCCCTCTCAGTCTTCTCTTAAATTAATGGAGATATCCTATCTCCTAGAACTGGAAGGGACCGTGAAAGGTCATCAAGTCCAGCCCCTTGCCTTCACTAGCAGGACCAAGTACTGATTTTGCCCCAGATCCCTAAGTGGCCCCCTCAAGGATTGAACTCACAACCCTAGGTTTAGCAGGCTAATGCTCAAACCACTGAGCTATCCCTTCCCCCCACTCTCCAGACTAAACAAACCCCATTTTTTCACTCTTTCCTCATAGGTCATGTTTTCTAAACCTTTAGTCATTTTTGTTGCTCTTCTCTGGACTTTCTCCAATTTGTCCACATCTTTCCTGAAATGTGGTGCCCAGAACTGGACATACTCCAGTTGAGGCCTAATCAGCGCGGAGTAAAGCAGAAGAATTACTTCTTGTGTCTTGCTTACAATACTCCTGCTAATACATCCCAGAATGATGTTTGCTTTTTTTGCAACAGCGTTACACTGTTGACTCATGTTTAGCTTGTGAGCCACTATGACCCCCAGATCCCTTTCCGCAGTACTCCTTCCTAGGCAGTCATTTCCCATTTTGTATGTGTGCAACTGATTGTTCCTTCCTAAGTGGAGTACTTTGCATTTGTCCTTATTGAATTTCATCCTATTGACTTCAGACCATTTCTCTAGTTTATCCAGATCATTTTGAATTTTAATCCTATCCTCCAAAGCACTTGCAACCCCTCCCAGCTTGGTATCGTCCGCAAACTTTATAAGTGTACTCCCTTTGCCATTATCTAAATCATTGATGAAGATATTGAACAGAACCGGACCCAGAACCGATCCCTGTGGGACCCCACTTGTTATGCCCTTCCAGCATGACTGTGAACCACTGATAACTATTCTCTGGGAATGATTTTCCAACCAGTTATGCACCCACCATATAGTTGCTCCATCTAGGTTGCATTTCCCTAGTTTGTTTATGACAAGGTCATGTGAGACAGTATCAAAAGCCTTACTAAAGTCAAGATATACCACATCTACCACTTCCCCCCTATCCACGGGGCTTGTTACCCTGTCAAAGAAAGCTATCACGTTGGTTTGACACAATTTGTTCTTGACAAATCCATGCTGTTATTTAATCACCTTATTTTCTTCTAGGTGTTTGCAAATTGATTGCTTAATTATTTTCTCCATTATCTTTCCAGGTATGAAAGTTATGCTGACTGGTCTGTAATTTCCCAGGTTGTCCTTATTTCCCTTTTTATAGATGGGCGCTATATTTGCCCTTTTCCTTGTCTTCTGGAATCTCTCCGTCTTCCATGACTTTTCAAAGATAATTGCTAATGGCTCAGATATCTCCTCAGTCAGCTCCTTGAGTATTCTAGGGTGCATGTCATCAGGCCCTGGTGATTTGAAGATATCTAACTTGTCTAAGTAATTTTTGGCTTGTTCTTTCCCTATTTTAGAGACTCTGATCCTACCTCGTTTTCACTGGCATTCACTATGCTAGATGTCCAATCGCCACCAACCTTCTTGGTGAAAACCGAAACAAATAAGTCATTAAGAACCTCTGCCATTACCACATTTTCTGTTATGGTCGTTCCCCCCTCATTGAGTAATGGGCCTACTCTGTTCTTGATCTCTCTCTTGCTTCTAATGTATTTGTACAATGTTTTCTTGTTTCCTTTTATGTCTCTAGCTAGTTTGATCTCGTTTTGTGCCTTGGATTTTCTAATTTTGTCCCTACATACTTGTGTTATTTGTTTATATTCATCCTTTGGAAACTCAGTCAAATTACACTTTTTGTAGGACTCTTTTTTGAGTTTTAGATCATTGAAGATCTCCTGGTTAAGCCAGGGTCGTCTCTTGCCATACTTCCTATCTTTCCTACGCAGTGGGATAGTTTGCTCTTGTGCCCTTAATAATGGGTCTTTGAAAAACTGCCAACTGTCTTCAATTGTTTTTCCCCTTAGACTTGCTTCCCATGGGATTTTACCTACATGGGCAATTAAAGTGACCTATGCAATAAAAATTAACAGATTACAAGTGGAAAGGAAAGTGATCCACAAGTTAACCTCACGAAGCACCTCCCAGTGATGGTTAAAATGACCTCCCTGTGGCAATTCCTGGAACTCACTATTAGGAAAGTGTCATATACTTTAGCGCTCAGCTAAACTTAGCAGATGAAAACAACAAGGACTCAGTACCATATAGCCAGTATTTTGGAACCAGTGTTATTTAAATAAAAAAAAATAAAAAGAGTCCTAAGGGCTAAACTAGGTCCAGAGCAGAGAAAGCACATCAAATGTCTAACCAAACAGATTAAGAGATACTAGTGACATGGATCCAAGACACCCTAGAAACAGAGGTCTTAACGTATTCCCAAATGAGGGACTCTTGAAGGAAGAGTTATCTGCATTCTCCTGACACACATTTTAATAATGGGCACTGAAATCCCCCCTACCACATCACCTGAAGATCCAATCTCTCAACCTATTACCACCACCTCTGCCTTAGTCAAGGTAATCTTCAGCCATCCTACTCTCCTCCATGTTCTGTTTTTGGTCAAACGCTGAGAAAGCAAAGAAACCACCACGTGCATCTGATGAAAGTGAGACCGAGCTTCATCAAGCATATGATGGTGGCTCAATTCAACAGTCTCATTATCCGTCCTCCCCCAACAGCCACACACAGAATATCAAGCAGTATGTAAACCATTCACCTTCCCCTGCAAAACATAAATTCCCCCACTACAGCTTGTGGTGAGAGAGAAAAAGACAAGATAAAAGATTGGCCTCCCAGAATAGCCCCCGTCTAGAACAAAAATAGAAACTCCCACCCCACTGTCACTAGGATTAAGTTTAACAGTTGTACTCAGAAGGAAAAGAGTATGGAGGAAGAGAAGTCTGAGCTAGTCTGTTTAGTTTTGGGCCAAAATTGTTCAGTTTAAGATACAATCTAGTGTCCTTTGCCCATTCAAATTCCCATTGCTTTCAGGTAATCCAAGCTCTATTGACAAATAAAATTTGACACTAGCTTTTTAATTAAGGTAGAGAGCTTTGTCCTTCCCATTTTCTGGAATGGTTAGACTTAGTTCATATTGGCATGTTCCAAGTTGCATAAAAATTCCCTCAACACACAGGTTTAACAAAAAGTATTAAGTTAGTCTGCTGAGTTTAAAACGTCTGTAAACTTAAAATATCCAGGCAAACTACACAGATACTGCAGAAAGTGAAAAAAGTGCAACATATTAGCACAAGACACTGATACACTTTCATCTCTAAAGAAAATAATCCTGGAACACATTGAAAAATAAAGCTATAGGTATATTTATATCTAAAATATTTAAGCAGTGTTGAATCAGAGGAAAGATGTTCAAAAAGTTATGTTGCTTAACTTGGTAAATTACAAGGAGTTTCAAATAACCTAAGTACAACTCTTGAATCTCCTTTGAGTCATAAGACACAGAGCCAAATCTGAATTTTCTTTACATGTTTTGCATACATCAGTAAGGAGTGTTGAAGGCAATCTCGCCTTTAATGAATAGGTCTCTTCATGAACTCTAAATGATATGGACAGGCCCGCCACCACAAATGCCTGTTTTTAAATTTTGCCTTAGAATTTATCCTTTTATTAGAACTCTGGCCATCCCTTTTGAACATTCTGAATTATTCTCATGCCACCTATCTGTACTACTTTAAAAAAAAAAAAAAATCAGGAATTCCCATTGCAATGGATAGGCAGCTCTCAAAATACAACATATTAATATTGCATCAAGAAAATGATGCTTGCCTGTCTCACTTTTCCATTTAGAAGATGCTGCTACTTTTTAATAGCATACTATTACAGCCATGCTACAAACAACAATGAAGATTGCGGTAGTCTCTTCAAAAGAAGGACATTAGAACTTATTTCATATAAACAGTCTTTGCCCTTACTCATAGCATGAGAAAGTTAAGACAGTCAAAATACTGCCAGAGTACTTGTACTAACTTTTTTGAAGCCTATATTCAATCGAGCTTATATTCTAGTCAGGGGGCCATATGAGTCTCTCACATAAAATCATAGAGTTTAAGGCCAGAAGGGACCACTAGATCATGTATTCTTATCTCAAAAGTAAATGAAACCCAAAGGAGATTGGACTATTGTATGGCACAGGCCATTTTAGAGATGGGAAGAAAAGAGATTAAGTGACTTTCCAGGGAAGTAAGTGGCAGAAACAGAATTTAAAAGCCTACCAAGTCCCACTTCTGTGCCTCAACCAAGAGGTCATCATTCCTCTCCTGGAAGTTAATATAAGTACCTGTATACCATTATATTGAGTCTCACTCCTACTAATTAGTTCCACATGATTTGAAAAAGACTGAAAAGATACTTACTGTTTCTTTCTGTTCTTTTGGAAAAGAAGAAAATGAGCACTGTTCTTATAAACCAGATTCTGTGGGGGGGAAAATAAGTAATTTTACATTAAGACTAATAAAACAACTCAAAATAGTTGAATTTGAAATGGGAAGCTAACTTCACCCTCAATTATGGAGTGACTAGCACTCCTCCAAAATGGTTTACAAGTAGCCTATTCTGAAGGTTTAATAGAAACTCAAGTTTCACAGAACAGCTAGTGTCGAACACTTTCACAAAAGGTGGCATTGTTCCCCTCCAACATCTCTTGCAAATGTTGCAAAGGACACCAACAGAAAAAGTAACATTACTCCTAGGTCACATTTCCCTTGTAACACCTAGTTTTCAAAGTAGTTTATCTGTAATCACTTCCTTCAAGGAAAGCATCCTTAGCAACTATGCAGAAAATAGTGAAAATCTTCACAAATATATTACAAAGTGGGAAGTTATGAATGATGCTCCAGCATTTCCTCCCATCCCAGCACTGATTTTCATAAAAGGGGGGAGGGATAGCTTAGTGGTTTGAGCACTGGTCTGCTAAACCCAGGGTTGTGAGTTCAGTCCTTGAGGGGGCCACTTTGGGATCTGGGGCAAAATCAGTACTTGGTCCTGCTAGTGAAGGCACGGGGCTGGACTCTATGACCTTTCAGGGTCCCTTCTAGTTCTAGGAGATAGGATATCTCCATTAAATTTATTTAAATTTATTTATTTAAAATCAGTAATGTTTCTATTAAAATATGATGAAGCAAATTATTACTATGTGAAGAGCTAATGAAGAAGCAGCCACAATGGCAATGTCATATTTCATGGGGAAGTTTTAATATATACCCTCCAAAAGTAAATCAGTAAAACCTATAATAGTAAGAATTTTAAAAATAAACGACTGACACATATTTAGTCACATATTATAATATGTAAGGATTCAAGCAAGGACTGATTTTCATGTAGAAACATTATAAATTCAAGGACTATGCTGCTCAAGTAATCTGCTGCAAACAACTTCATTTGCAGGTTACTCCTTGAAATATTTATCAGACATATGCTAACCTGAGGACTAGACTTACCAGCTATACTCAAAAAACTGAAGATTTGGGAGGTTAATGGGAGGGGTCGTACCAGAAAGGTCCACAGAAAACCGTTATTGTGCACTTGCTACATTAAATCTTTTTCCAAGCAGAAGAGTAAACTGACATTATTCTTGTCAGAGTCCTGTAAAATTGAATAGCAGCAGTGATGCTGACCCACCTCTTGTCAGTTTTATCCTGCTGCTTCATAAGACTATGAATATTAGCAGAGACAATGGAGCAGTTTATCTGCACTCTTAGGAAGAAAAAACTGCACTGATTTACATTCATTTTACAGTAGTAAGGTTCCCCTTTCAGGCATAAGGATTAGAAACTATTATTTAAAAAAAATAACTTAAGTGCTACTTAAACTGATGCCTTCAGCCCCTCTTGCTTGTTTGTCAGGAAAATCTACCAACTCCTTAGTGGCAAGTAGATTTTCAAGCCTCACTGAGAATTTTATATAAAACCCTTGCATCTGAAGAAGTGAGGTTCTTACCCACGAAAGCTTATGCTCCCAATACTTCTGTTAGTCTTAAAGGTGCCACAGGACCCTCTGTTGCTTTTTATATAAAACCCTGTTTGTCACAGGCACTATATAAAAATCTAAAGGCAGACACAGAATTAAAGGAAGCCAATAATAAATATTAGAGGTCTGCACGAGGTTAAAGCAAAGAGTTACCAAAAATCATGTTTAGCATCACAAAGAATAAGCAAAATTCCCCTTTCTAACATAACACATTAAACAGCAATATTAATAAGCACATACTTAACATTTATATATTACATTATTAAAATGCTTACAACAATTAATAGTCACAAAATCCCTGAGAGATAAGTTAGTTAACTACTATCCCAACTTTCCAGATGCAGATGTCAAGGTATGTATGTGAAGTGACTGCTGAAGGTCACAGACAACAAATCATTGACAGAGACAGGATTAACAAAGGCATACTATACTGACATTCCGCTTTCAAATTCATGGTTTAATAACTATTTTTAAAATAGTTATAAAGTAGTATAAGGATTGCTGACATATTCCTTATGTGTCATGTGAGTGGCACCTATTCTCTATAAAGTGATGATACAATGATGCATCATATGTCTATAGGGTCTTAAATTGTTTTGGAGAGTATGCTATAAACCCAGAAGCATTATTTCCTTTAACAATTATGTATTTTTCCCCAAGTCAAGTTTCTTTCCCCCAAACCCCACCACCTAGTACTATATGTTGAGCAACCAGATAGTGCTTGAGCAACCAGATAGTGCTATTAATACTGAAGTTTCCACTCTAAATTCTCTTTTTCAGGACTATAAGATGTCCACTCCAGCTCTCAAATTTAAAAGATTAAATGAAGAATCTTGTCAATTTAATTATCAGAGAATTAAACTATTTAAAGTTTCAGCTGAAGGAATGAGACAAAATAATTCTGAATGGAAGTAATTGCAATTTCAAGAAGCGAGGCCTTCTTACGTGCCACTGTTTTCCCCAAGTCTTCAGTTATTTAAATATAGGTATTTCGAAGTTAAACATGCTACATATTCCTAGAACCTAGCTCACTGTACCAGCATCAGTAACATACTCAGACCTTGTGGGAGCGACGTAACACAGTACTGTTATTGAGTGACTGCAAGCTGGGGGAGGCAGACATTTTCCAGTTTGCTTAAGGCAGAAAAATCTCTAGAGTTAGTACTGGATGGTACCAGGCATTCAACATAGGTTCACCTCTTGACTGAGAGAGAAGACATGCTGGCAGCTGCTTGCCATTCATACCTGCCAGAGAAAACTGAAGGGGACTGGATTCAGGAAAAAAAAAAAAAAAAATCAGACACATGCTTCCAAGTCATAAGAGCCTAAATTTAATTTCAAACATTCATATGCTTGGTGGCTGCCTGACCCAGGATTTCATGGAAGCCTATCATTCAAAAATGAAATGTGTACTGAACTTAGAAAAATAGGAGAACAAAAGATCCATTAGAAGATCCATTAGAAGCGCTTAGGGCTTTCTGGGAGGAAGGGAGGAGGCTGCCCCTGCTCCTCCTGAGTCCTCCGGCCCGTGCTCACAGGGCCGCATTCCGAAAGGGAATTTAGAGCTGCAGGCCAGGGCCCCCTTAGCCCAGGGCCCTGCAGCTCCTAAAGCCCCCGCGTTCCAGGTGGCCCTGCCTGCCGGGGGGGGGAAGCTCCCAGAATTGCGGCCATGGGGGTGGTGCTGCACTGCGCAGAGCCACCTGCACACCCGCTGCACCAAACAGGAGCTGCCCCAGGTAAGTGCTCTGCACCTCCTGCCTGCCCCAGCCCTGAGCCTCCTTCCGCACCCCAACCCTGAGAGCCCTCCCATACCCTAACTCCCTCCCAGCCCCCGCACCCCCAGCCCTGAGCGCCCTCCCACACCTTAACTCCCTTCCAGACCCTACACCCCCAGCCCCAGGGTAAGCCAGGGGCACCTCCCCACCACAGTACAGTACTGTACAGTATATAATGCCTTTTGTCTGCCCCAAAAAAATTTCCTTGGAACCTAACCCCCCGTATTTACATTAAATCTTATGGGAAAATTGGATTCATTTAACATCGTTTCACTTAAAGTTGCATTTTTCAGGAACATAACTACAACTTTAAGTGAGGAGTTACTGTACTCATTTCTACACTCATTTGCCATATTTGAGTATGAGAGAGAGGCTGGCATAAATAGCAGGCTAGCTAAAAAGCCTGTTTCACAATACTATCAGGGAGGAAAAAAACCAAAACCTATTCATTCTCTTTTGTCAAAGCCTACTTGAGCCTTCATTTACAGATCAGTTCAGTCAGTGTATTGCTGTACATGTATATTGGTCTACATGTTTTATTTCATGAAATGCATGTCCATTTTCAAGTGAACATCAATATTGTATAGCAACTTAGTACATATTATGAATAGCAAGATTACTACATGTGCAAAAAGCATTTTAAAAGACTTTTGCATGTAGATTTGCTGTCCATAGTCTGCACAAATCAGTTGTGCTATAATATCTGTATTAAAGCCCCAAAAGGCTAAACAGACTTCCTGCCTCTCTGCTCCCACACAAAGGTGATCCAAGGTGAAAATCCTGTCAAGCCTAAGTTCCAGCAGGGGTAAAATTTGAAACTAAACTCAAAAATTTGAAAACAAGACACTTAACAAGCAAAGTAATCAGCTCAAACTAACAGAACTAAAATAAACTTAGCAGCCATTTTTCCTACTGTATATTCAAAGAGTTAACAGCATTCTACGATAAGAAAAAACTCTGTCAAGAATACTCCAGTAGAATAGCTCCTCATGTCAGACTCATGCACGTTAAAGGGACACCATCAACTTTAAAAAAAAAAAATCAATTCAACTTGAACATTCACATAGTTTTGTTAATTGCACCTAAAATGAACTTGAACTGAAAAATTAGAACATTTTTCTTTTCCAGTTTTAGTTTCCAGCATTCTGACTACCTACAAAGTATTTTGTTTGTGCAACTGTTTCAGACAATGGGGTGAGAAAATTTTGTTAAAATCTAAAAGATAATAAAGCCATAAAAATGGTCCAGGAATTTTAGGAGTAGCTGTAGTACCCTAATAATTTAAATATTTTTAAAAGGACTAGATTTTGAGTTGATGATATCCCTTTAAAAACCTCAGAACAGGAGTATAACTTATCTTCAACCCAAATTTAAACTGATTTTAAAGCTGTTCAGATTTACATAACCCTACTGAGTATCATTCTGATAAGCTAAGCATCTTCAGATGACACTTTTTGAACAGAAAAATCTTTCCACTCCAAACCCAGACCCAGCAGAGACATTTCCCTCAAAAACATAAAAAAAAGCATGTGCCTAACTACTCAGATCTATTTTAAAGGGAAAATCCAGCAAGTTGTGATAACTCAAGGGTTGTCAAAAACAAATTCAGGCCCCTGCTGAGATTCACTTTCCACTTCCTTTCAACAAAGAGACAGCAGTTAGGAAAAAGGCATATTTTACTTACATCAATGGAAATGCAAAAAATGGAAGCATCATAATCAGCCTTGCTGTCCATTCATCAGGAAGATACCACAAATATACAATTAAACAAGTAATAAGATAAAGAATTGATGAGTAGAGAAGTAGTCTTCCAACCCATAGCTTCTGTAGCCTCTGATTTTTTTCTCTAAATTCTTCTAATGCTTGGATTTCCTGTAAATAAAGGATTTTAAGTGACTAGTGGCTGAAGTTAACTGATGCTTTATTAGGTTTGTTGAAGTTGAGCATTTCAGTATGACATTTGAAAACATTACAAAAGCAATCAGGCTTTCTGTACTTGACACTGTTTGTCCAAAAGATCTAACAGTTTTCATAGCATGAACTACACCTTAATACATTGGTTGTGGCATGGACCAATTGCCCTTCATTCATGAGCAGATAACATTCCTTGGGCAACTCAAGAGTGATATTAAGAATATATGTATTTTTAGCTGTCTTAATGGAATTTAGTAACTTGGAAACAAGGGGGAGAACCAGCATCTTGGGACCAGACAGCTTTTTGTGTTCACAGCAAAGTGTTCCGCAGTCCAGTTTGACTACTGTTGCTTTAACAGGCATCTGTGAAACTTCAAAATATGTTTTTATATTTTAATAGTACCATCTCCTCCTGTGACAAAGCTGAGCTATTGAAGCCACTTCAATTATTATTATTATTTTTTTAGTACTCCCTCCCATTAATAATACAGTCCTGAATATTTTAACACTGTTTTGTTTTGGGTTTTTTGGCAGGTGGATAAATGATCTAGCAGTGCTTTGTGCTTTTAGTGACAACAGGATTAACCACACCTTCATTAATTTGGCCAATGAAAATACCGACTGGATATTTCAAAACAGGTCATTGCTCCATAAACAGACATCTTTCACAAATGCTGACCAGAATCATACTAGATCACTGAACTGTCTCTTTAGTTATTCTGTCCATGGTCTTATTTTACCACCATAATAAGAGTTGCAACAACCTACACTGAAGCTTTTCGAATGAGCCAAATGAATAGGACTTTCTTCTAGTGACATTTTCTGGAGAATATAAAAATGAAGGCCTAACCATTAGCCTTAATTAGATTCTCCAACCAGGCCAATTTAACATTCATTCACTTTACAAGTTGTTGAAATGTAGACTTAGACTATAATTTATGTAGCTATTTCTTAAGGAAGTACTAATGTTCAAAGTCATTTAATTTTGGGGTTCTGCTCTCTGCTTTCCTTCTCCTGAAACTCCAAGTCTCTAGTACATCAGTGGCTCAAGTCTGGAATCAGCACCATTATAATTTTAATTCCATTACAATTAGGCTTGGAAGGATTTGATTTTCTTTATCAGTAAATGTCGGTAAACATCCATTTCACCGTATGCACACAAACCAACAAAAAATTATTTCCATTGATGATAATCAAAATAGACAGGCAAAGTAAAAAAACGCTGCTTAAGAACTTAGATTTTGATTTAATGATATTTACTTTGTATGTATTGACATGTGATGTTGACAATGTGTGTTTTAATGGTTATAAAGCTTTAACTTTCTGAATCTGTCTACTGAGATTAAATAATTACCTGATCCCCCGCCGATAACTTCCTGCAACTTTATAGTTTTAAATAAATAAAAAATTTAAAACATTGATATACGACAAAATTCTAAAAAAAAAGTTAAAATTGAGTTCTGCCAACACTAATTAAAATGTATATAACCTCCTCTCCTCCCATATTTGTAAAAGCTTGGTGATTTTAAAAAACTGCCCAGATGTTAGATGTCTATTTCTAAAGTAAACAAAACAGGAATAGTGCGGAGGCAAAATACATACCTTATCAATTTTCTCCAACACTTCTACTGTCGAAGGCTTTGCCTGCTTACAAGGGAGGGAAAAGAGGTGTCATTGAACTCTACAGTGATACCCAAGTTATTCTATTTACAACATCCTGCCAGCAGTACTCGTACGTGATAACAGATTAAGAGGTTTTCATTCAAAACCAAAAAATGAAGTGTCCTTTTACTTTGTAGTATCTAAAACCTACTCATTTTAATTGACTAGTTATCCACTTTCCATGCACATTTCTTGCTGACATTAGCTGCTCATAAAGGCTCCTCTCCTAAGCCACACACTAACAAGGATGTGCATGCTGCCAGCAGACCAAGCACTCAAAGACCTGATCTACACTACGCAGGGTAGATCAACGTAAGGCAATTTATGTCGACCTAATTATGTCAGTGTACACAATACAGCCTTGTCCCGCCGATGTAAATGCCCTACTACACCGACATAATAACTCTACCTCCACGAGAGGTATAGAGCTTATGTTGGTGTAGTCAGGGCGACACAGTGTCTGTGTAGACACTGCATTACTTACATTGGCTGTTGGCTGTCTTGTCAATTTCAGGACTAGGTGCTGGAGCCCTGAAATTGACAAGAAAGCCAGGCAGCTAGAGCCCAGCTGCCCCCAGCTCTCTGCCAGGCTGCACCTGCCCAGCTCCCCACTCAGAGATCTGAGAAGCCCGGGCAGCTAGCCTCTGCTCCTGGTGGGGAGCTGTGCAGAGCTGAGAACCCTGGCTCTCAACCCCGCCCCACAGTCAGTGGAAGCACTCCTGGTGAGGACACACATCACCAACAGAAGGAGGGTACTGTGGTGGTTGGTGTCCACACTAATTACTGTGGGGCTGGAAGTCGACCTAACATAGGTCGCCTTAAGTCTGTAGTGTAGACATGCCCTTAGAACAGGGGGTCTCAAACTTCATTGCACCGCAACCCACTTCTGACTACAAAAATTACTACAGGACCCCAGGACAGAGAATCGAAGCCTGAGCCCGCCCAAGCCCAGCTGCCCCGGCTGGGGGGCCAAAGCCCAAGCCCCACCGCTCAGGGGATGGGGGGGGACAAAGGCCTGTAATCCTGGGCCCTGCCACCCAGGGCTGAAGCTCTCGGGCTTCGGCTTTTGCCCCGGGTGGTGGGGCTTAGGCTTCAGCCCTGGGCCCCAGCAAGTCTAACACCAGCCCTTGCGACCCCATTAAAATGGGTTTGAGACCCACTTTGGGGTCCCAACCCACAGTTTGAGAAACACTGCCTTAGAAGAACCTGCTTCAGTGCTTAATTTGTGCCAGGACTTTCCAGGGCTGATCCCTGGCACCTCCAGGCTTAGCAGTTCATAGCCTCGACACCTCTGGGCTTGCTGCCGGTGTTCCCTCTAATTTTTCCCACTCATGTGCGGAATGAATTTTGTTATGTGCACCAATATGGAAGCGGCGTGTGATACATCACCTCCATATTGGTGCACATAATAAAATTAATGTGGCAAGGTGGGGCCAAGGGGCTTGGAGTGTGGGAGGGGGCTCAGGACTAGGGCAAAGGGTTGGAGTGCAGTGGGGAATGAGGGCTCCGGCTGGGGGTGAGGGCCCTGGGGTGGGGCCGGGGTTGAGGGACTCAGCGCAGGAGCAGAGGGTTGAGGTGCAGAGGGGTGAGGGCTCCGGCTGGGGGTGCAGGCTCTGGGGTGGGGCTAGGATGAGGAGTTTGGAGTGCAGTGGGTCTCCCCCGGGCTACGGTGAGGAGAGAGGACTCCACCCCAGCTATCTCCCCACAGCACCACAGGTCCAGGGCGGGCTGGGGAAGGGCACCTGTCCCCCAGCCGCACCAGGTTCAGGGCCAGGCTGGGTCAGGGCCAGGGGAGGGGCACCTGTCCCCCGGCTGCAGCAGGTTCCAGCTGAGTTTGGTCAGGGGAGGGGCACCTGTCCCCTGGCTGCATCAGGTTCGGGGTAGGCCGGGGGAGGGGTGCCTGTCCCCCAGCCGCAGCAGGTCCAGGGCTGGGCTGGAGGAGGAGCGCCTTGGCAGGTCCGGGGCATGGGGAGAGGCACCTCTCCCCACCGCAGCCCCGAGTGCATGTGCGGCGCTAAATAGGCAGCTGCACTGCCGCGCAGCTTAGAGGAATCTTAGCTTGCTGCATCAGTTATGAAAGTAAAAAAAAAAAAAAATTGGTTAAGCTCTGGCACCCAATTGCTTGAGCACTGGCAACTTTTTCATTACAAATTAAGAACTCTGCTGTGCAGGAGAGCTGCCCTTCATTGTTCTCTGGGACTCACCTTTCCTCTACCCACTTCCAGTGCTAGTGATCTGGTGTAAACACACAGTGGCAATAAGGAGGAAGATTGAAAGAGAGAGTGAAAGGCAGAACACCTGTGTAGGATCGGAGACAATTATGAATGTAGGACATGGAATAAATGAGGAGAGGAAGGAAGGAAAGGAAATATATTAATGAAGAGATGAATGAAACAAGGGAGGAGATGTGAATAGCAGCGACCAACCTCACATTCCAACAAAAAAGTCATGTGAACATTGCTGCCTGTGTGTATTTGTTTTAAATAAAAATTACTAGCAATTGCAAACAGAATATTTTCCCCTCCCAGGAGGATTCCTTTCAGGAATAGATTCCATCTTCCAAAACACTGAGTTTTGAGAAATGAAGAAGCATCTCAACTTGTTCATTATCTTGTTTGGGTCCCCCTCAAACTCAAGTAGAGGTGTCAGCCAAATGGCACAACATGAGCAGGAAAGTTATATTTTACCTTTAAGGGCCTGGTAAAACATCCATTATACAAATTTGACAGGTTAAATCTTTAGAGGACAAGATTTATGCGGTATTATTTGGTTAAAAACTCAAGACATTCTTTGGGCATGCAACACATTTGAGAAATATACAGCGAATTCAGGTTAGCTTTAAATAGTTTGCAATTTACAAGTGTTTTTTAAAGGAAGCTTTCAAACTTAGATATGCCAAAAAAACAAGAAGGACCTAGACCAGGGGTCGGCAACGTTCAGCACGCGGCTCGCCAGGGTAAGCACCCTAGCGGGCCGGGCCAGTTTATTTACCTGCTGACGCGGCAGGTTCGGCCGATCGCAGCCCTCACTGGCCGCGGTTTGCCGTCCCAGGCCAATGGGGGCGGCGGGAAGCCGCAGCCAGCACATCCCTCAGCCCGCGCCACTTCCCACCGCCCCCATTGGCCCGGACGGCGAACCGCAGCGAGTGGGGGCCGCGATCGGCCGAACCTGCCGAGTCAGCAGGTAAATAAACTGGCCCGGCCCGCTAGGGTGCTTACCCTGGTGAGCCGCGTGCCGAACGTTGCCAACCCCTGACCTAGACTATGGAACTTACTCCTGCAAGAGGCAAGAATGACCAGACTTCACCATTCATGTCTTTGACCTAACTTTGCCATAAGTTCCTCACACATCCCAACAACAAACGTGTAAACTAAAGACGCTAGTTTTCCTTCAGACTGGGAAGGAAGGGAGACTCACTTCTATTTTTAAATATTTGGTAGGCGCTCTTATACTAGTACATACATGTAAGTCTCTAGACAGATAAAGGATGATATTCTCCTTGATTTATCCACTAGTACCTAGGTTAAAAGGCTCAGGAACAGCAACCATATTACAACCTGTATGTACTGCTACATCTGTCCTGATCCAGTGTTAAGTGATTATTTAGATCTAGAAAAGGATGTCTGAAGGAATCCCTAAGTCGAAAGCCATCTTCACCACATTTCCAACAGTTACAAATTCAAAGCAAGGTCCAAAGGCAGGACAAAGAAAGCAGTAAAAGTTAAGTAAGGCACAAAAACAGCCTATTAGTAAGGACATGCCCTAGGTGGATTCTGAACCCAGGCCTATTCAGCTTTGCAGTTTTCCATTTGGGTAGCATGACCAATGTTTATTTGGTTATTGGTTTTCAATCAGCACATAGATGAATTACTAGAAATGTCAGATTCAGAACAGTTTTTTGACCAAAGTATCATGAACAAATACAGAATTCTATTCTAAACCATATCAAAGTATTTCAGTCTTCTGAACTATCTGTAAAGATTTTTATATTGTAATAAGATTTACTTACCCTCCATCGGGACACTAATCCACCCATTTTTTAATTTGTGGAAATAGGTTGTTTTGGTTGCTTATAACAATCTTCTGATGGAATTCACAGCTAGAAGTAAAGCATTACTGTTTAAGAATACGCCAAAAGTACATTTTAAGATGTTTAAGGTGATATTTCACAATTGCATTCTAGAATATAAATTAAATAACACTGCATACAGGTGTCTATCATCTCCAAATTCTTCACACTATCCTGCACTCCAGCCACCAGTTTTAGAACCTCTTTGTATTGTTAAGTCATTCTACTAATTAGCCTACCAAGATTGTGGGCAAGTTTATGTTTTGCTTTGGAGATATCTATCTACAAGCAAAATACAAAATAACTAGTAGTCAGAGACCCAAGCCCTTGTCTTCATTTAAGTGTCACAAAAGTTATAATTTAGCAAATGAGAATTCTTTAACTGCTATATAATTTAATTATAATTTAATTAGCCATAAATTAATTCCAACTGCAGATTATTTAAAATTCAGACCACATTAAAAAAAAATTGAACTTGTCAAATTCAAATTTAAAGTGAATTGAATACTCTTGTGAAGTGTCAGATTGGCCTCTCTTTGTGCCCAGAAGATAGACAATCCAGCCAGCAGCAGTGCAATGGTGCAGCGATAGGTCAGTCTCCAGGTCCAGCTGTCTGCCAAGACTGACAAGGATTCTAATCAGCAAAAATCGTAATGTAGTTTTTACTATATGGATGCTTCACTGAAACATGGAATAACCACCAAATTACTTCAGAGACCAATGAACAGCAATCATAAACCAACAACCTTCAGCCACGAGCTTGCTGAGATGGGTTCAGACAGAATTACAGATGAAAGATTATATATTTTGCTACCATTTTAGTCCCTCAATTTAGAATTTTTATCTATAAATAAGTAAGAAAAAATTAAGTTACAAATTCCTATTTGTAATAAGCAGGGATTCTAGAAATCCCTTTGCCATGGAAAAACATGGAATTTGCATTTTTACAGAGAATCTTTAATTTTTACATTTTGTAAAAAAATAAACACATAGATATAAACACACACACACATATATATATATATATATATATATAGTAGAACCCCATATATCCGAGCCTCCATTGTCCAGCTCTCCGTATTAACGGAACCACCAGCCGCCCGGGGCTGACAGTGACGGGGGCTTGGGCATCTATGGTTCAGTTGATACAGAGAGGCAGATAATGGAGGCTCAGATAAATGGGGTTCTACAGTCTATCAATAAAACATTGTGTTCAACAGATAGACCTATATATATCATGGCTAGGGAAACTAAAGTTCAGCATTTCATTTTAATTGTGGAAAAAGACGGATTTTTATGGAGTTTTTTAATCAGAGAATTTGGGGGGGGAGGTTAATCACAGAAAGCAAGGATCCCTGGTAATAATCCCAACCCCAAAACAAGGGTTTGTACCAAGTGTTTTGAACTCAGGAGATTGAAGTGACACTGTCTCTAAGAGAAATATTCCTTCATTTTAGCAGAGGTATTAAATTACCATTACTAATTATCTTTGGCCAAATTAAAGATACAGCAACTCCATCTAGATCCAGATTTCTTCTCAAAAAGTTTAAGAGGTTGTCAGAACAAGGTAATAACACAGTACACATAGCACTCACTACAGCTATTACTGCTGTAGCTAAGTACCTCTTCACCATTTAAGAAAACCAAAAATTTCCATGGAAGCCAGAACTATGAGAATGCAGTTAAGTCTTATGTTTCTGAAAACAAACCTTAAAGATGTTAAGAAAAATCAGTATTTGAACTACTGCCAAATTAATGCCAAGAACAGATGGACAGATCAACTTTGCTGCTGCCAAATGACTAATCAAGAGGGGTGAGCTGCAGACAAGGAAAAACACAATTACTTTCTGGGTCCCTTAGATTTACCCTGTGGATAGCCACTACTACTACTACAGAGTCCACAATGAAAGAGTAATATATTTGTTTTTAACAAAACATTTTTTAGCATTAAGTTTATATAACATCTACTTGGCAGTCACATGCAAGGCTGTGTATGCCAAATATGTATTATATACTTGGACCATTCTGAGCAGACACTTTGCCCTTGAACACTTCTAAAAAGAGATGCTGTTTTTGTTGCAAAATCATATAAGAAGGGCTAAGCTACAATATGTCTAATTACTCACCAGAAAGTTTGCATTCTTTAAAAGGACACAGACAATTATATTTAACTTAGCATTATTAGTATCACTTGTCTATTTTGAAACTTATTTGGCAAATATCTGAGAAAGAAAGCAGGCTTGCCAAAATGCGGGTATGGACACATGTTCATATGGACTAGAACTGTGACTTGCTTTAGTGTACTGTTCTGAAAAATCAGACACTTTTAAAGAAATGATTCATAGATTCATAGATTCTAGGACTGGAAGGGACCTCGAGAGGTCATCGAGTCCAGTCCCCTGCCCGCATGGCAGGACCAAATACTGTCTAGACCATCCCTGATAGACATTTATCTAACCTACTCTTAAATATCTCCAGAGATGGAGATTCCACAACCTCCCTAGGCAATCTATTCCAGTGTTTAACCACCCTGACCGTTAGGAACTTTTTCCTAATGTCCAACCTAGACCTCCCTTGCTGCAGTTTAAGCCCATTGCTTCTTGTTCTATCCTTAGAGGCTAAGGTGAACAAGTTTTCTCCCTCCTCCTTATGACACCCTTTTAGATACCTGAAAACTGCTATCATGTCCCCTCTCAGTCTTCTCTTTTCCAAACTAAACAAACCCAATTCTTTCAGTCTTCCTTCATAGGTCATGTTCTCAAGACCTTTAATCATTCTTGTTGCTCTTCTCTGGACCCTGATATCTGATATGAACAGCTAAATTAGGGAAGCAAGTAAATTTACTACTTTATTTATATGACATGTATTATATTTGAAAGATTAAGCATTCCCCATTGTTTTGGTTTGCACATGAAGTACATTATCTGCCAGCCCTTCCAGTACCACTCTTCTTCCCCCATGTCTTTCTTCTGCAGCTCTTTCACAAACAACCATAGGACAGATTTCCTCCAGCTCCTCCATAAATACAATATCCAAGGGTCTAGCTCACTCTACTTCACACATACACCATTAACATCCTAATATCCACCATGACAAAACTTCCCCTTCCCTAGACCTGCTTCCTGCTCATGCCCTCATGTCAATAGCAAGTTACAGCTTATTTCCTCCTCTCTCTGTCTCCACCAGCACGAGTAGACTTCCTCTTTTCACTCCGAGTGATAGTCAGTGCTGTGATAGAACCTACTTCCATAATCATCACATATTACTGAAAATGCAACTGTGTTACCATGTACAGTATTTGCTACCCCAATGCTGCAAAGCAATAATTTAAGTGTCCAAACCTTATCAATTAAGATCAAAGTTATGTGGAAACATTTTACAGTAAATTCCTAAATTGAGAGATGAAAATATGTTGACAGTATCCCTTCAACCAGACAAACTAGCTTCCGTACATTACTTTATAGTAATCAAGAAAATCTATGTGAAAACTGAATGGTTGGGAAAATTAAAGGACTGAATGAGGCAGAAGGGAAAGTTTCAGATTAAGCTTTCTTCTTTTTTTTTTTTTAAGGGAAGCTGACCAGTCAATTACTGAGCAGGAAGTCCCACCCATATAAAACAACTGTAGGAAAAATTAATAGCAAAAATCAGAGGAATATCTGCATGCTTAATTTGGTGTTCTGCTAAACTTGTTTCAAGAATTGTGCACTTACACAGACTGCTTTCTTCAGGTAAGACTGAAATATGAGCATTTTGTCTTACTTTAGAACTCTAATAGAACGCTAACCTTAAAGCAAAGATGACAAAAGTGTCAGACCCTCCAACAGCCCTCCGAGAAAAAATGGTGTAAAAAAATGATATAGAAAGTCCTCTATTTTCAGCTTCAGGTTTCTCCACACTGCTATAATAAATAGGTGTTTTGTAAAATGCAGGTGATCTCAAAAATCAAGTTTAGATCCTTTAATTTTGCAACCTGAAACACTTATGCACAATATTCTCAAGATTTAAAGTCACCTCAATTCAGATAATATACAAAGGGATGACTATTGAGAGTTTACAAAACTGTATGCAAGAGATTCTATTAGATGATTGCAAGGATTTTTTTTCCCTTCAATAGTAGACATATACCGTTTTGTTTGCAATTTTCACCAGAAAACCATTTTTGCCCATAATTCATTGATGCTTTCTCTTGACAATTCATTGCCAATGCAACAACCACAAATGAAAAAAGTGGAAGCTCATTTTGAGTTGATTCCATTCTCTAAATCCAAATAAAATCTTTTAAAGACACCATTAACAAAATATAATCCTCATAGCCTTGACTAAAAAGCCCCAATATGCTTTGTAATTAGAATCACATCATATGATTTGGTATTTATTCCAGCTTTTTTTAAAAAAAATCTTCAAGTACTAAAAAAATAGTCAAGATTGTATAAAAACAGTTGACAACATGTTCAAATGTGGTGCCTAAATTATGTTCTTAAATCAATATTATGTCGTTGATTTAAGAGTAAGTTTTAGACACACATTTTTGGCCAGTATCATCATAAGTTTTTAATTCAAGAAAGCCAACCCTGCAGAAAAGACAATTAGGTGTGGAACAGCCTGAAACAATCCAAGCTTGAGGATGGATAGACCTTTGAGACTATAATGTTAACATTTTTAAAAGTTTCCTTACCTATGTTGCAAAAACCTTAGATTACTAAACAAATTCTTAAAATCAAGTCTGTTTTTCACCATTATGGCTGCCTGTTTTTGCATCTCAGTTTGAGCAATGAAAAAAAAGACTCCTGAACTTAATTTTAGTTGTTTTCCTCCTCAAATTTCAAGTTCTTATAGATTAGCATATGTGCCAGTGTTTGGGTTGCAAACCCTGTAGAGGAACATCTGCTAAAAATCTTTCTATTGATTAGTTTTTTAAATGTCATTGGAAATATCTGATGATGTTAAGTTTTGTAAAACCTTATTTTAAAAACAGATTTAGGATCAAACGGGACTTCAAAGATCAATTAAGGAGTTTACTGGATTCACAGTATTGAGACAGATCTGGGAACTTCCCTGTCTGGTGCAACACCATCAACCATGGTCACTCTGGTTGGCAAAACAGTCCTTAGTAGACTATGCATTTGATGATGAATTAATGAGTGGTTTGGTTAAACACCTTTTTTCAGTCTAGTTTTCTACAGCTGCCCATGAAAACAGACTAGCCAAGAGACACCAACTGCAGTGAGGCTACCTGTACTGAGACAGCTGTACTGGAAACTAATGTAAGCCACTCGCAACTATCTTGTCTGCAAATTACTTATGAAACATGCTCCCATAACACTACGCCACCTGCTCCGTACTTTACAGAAGCAGGAACAAAACCATGGAGGCTTTCCCGGGGTCACCCCCAACGGCACAATTCTCGTGTGCGGGCACATGGAGAACAAGCTGCTGTGACAAGCTGCAGCTCTCCTGTCCTCCTCCAGCCTCCCGGGTCGCCCACCCCCCGTGCACTGGGAGCTCACTGGCAACTACCCGCCCCCTTCCCCAGCTCTTGCAGGGCGCGAGGCCTGCGCGCCAGGGAGAGGGGCCGCCTGTCAAGCCGGTGGCGGGGGAAGTTCCAGCTGCTGAGCTGAGCGCCGCCCCCTCCCGCGGGGCAGAGCGGCCAGGAACGAGGGCCGGGCCAAGGAGGGCGCCCAACCACCGGGCATCCGGGCCGCCTGCGGAACCGCCCCCGGCCGGCCAGCGCAGAGCCCCGGGATACGCTGGGTACCCGAGCCGAGCCCCCGCGTACCTGCCGCGGGCCTGCCCCGCGCATCCTGCTGTCACCTCTGCAGCCTCCCGCCGCCGCTGACGGGGCCGCAGACCGCCCAGCTGCTCTCCCATCAAACACCGCGCGCCGCGCGCAGCCAATCGCCGCTCCCCCCCCCCGAGCCTGGATCACGTGAGAGGGGAGCGCCGCGGAGCTGGGAGCTGCCGGGTGGCGCCGCTGCTGCTGTGCCAACGGCCGGCGGGGCGGCGCGGGAGCCTCGAGCCCCCCGCAGGGCCAGAGTGGAGGGGGCGGGCGGCTGGAGGAGGCACCCGGCGCGGGGAGATGGCGGCTCCCGCACTCCGCCTGGCCTCGGAAAGGAGCCGGGCGGGGCGGGGCGGGGTTGAGGCGTTTCTCGTTCGCTCCCGCTTTTCTGAGCGTTCGCTGCGTTGCGTTTTAGTTAAGGGAGGCAGGGTCCACGCGTGCTCGTGTTTACGGGTCTTTGCCGGGGAATAAATACAATGCACGTTGGTGGGTGGCTCTGTCGGCGCTCACATCTTGACAGCAGCAGCGCAGACTTCCCCACCCGGCCCTGCCCATCTAATGAAACCGCTGTAAAGTGCTCTACACCTGCACTTCCCGGACAGATACGTTTGAGGCCGGAGAGCACATCTGAAGAAGAGGAAAAGACACAGGATAATTCAGGAGAGGAATGTTGAGGGGGTTGTGACTGAGCAAAGTTAAGAAGGAGGAATAGCTAGCTGAGGTCATGCAGGGGGAGCAAAGGTTTGTAGAGTGCAAGGACATGGGGAACGTTCTAGGTATGGGGCAAATGAGAGATATAGGAACATAGAGAGAGAGAGAAAAGGTCAGGAAAGAAATGAATGAGAAGAACAAAGGGGAAGAAAAGGAGAAGTGCACAGCAGAGAAGTAAATAGGGACTTTTTAGGTAAAGCCTTTTAGGTGAGAATGAAGCTTGAATTTGATCTGGTGATGATGGGAGTGACATGGGAGGAGAGGGAGATGACTTCAGAAGCAACATTTTGAACAGACTTGACCAGGGTGGACTGAGATGCAGTGAGGCCAGAGAGGAGAAGCTCACAGTGATCAATGTGAAAAATGACCAGCACATGGAGAGAGGAAGTTGGGGTTCATAGGCAGTCAACTAACATTATCTAGTGCCTGCACAAAACTTTAAAGATGTAAATTATATTAGTGCAAGTATTTGTTAAGGAGTTGCTAATATATCTCTGGAATGAATTGTTACTCTGTCTCTAATTGGGAGCTATTCCTGAAAAATCATGCAGAAGTTTTGCCTAGTGGAATATGTATGTGCACTAATTGTTGGCAAATATAATAGATGCTTTTCAGAGGCGGCATTTTCTTGTGGTTGTAGTTCTAGTAATTGATTTTGAGCCAGAAATCCCTGTGTCCTTTGGTACCTACTTACCCAAGAAACAACCTCTCTCCCACACAGTTGCTGAAAGAGATTTATTAAGATAATTTTGGTAACAGCCCCTAAATATCGCAGGGCTAGAGGCAGGGTTGGGGTTGGGACCTGGACTCCGGGATTTGCTTTTTCACTGCTATATCAGTCGCTATGGCAGGGATTCCAGTCTCTTCCCGCTCCTGGTTCATTGGAAATGTCAGCAGCTAATGAAAGGATGAAAAAGTAATATGGGCTGGGCTTACTCAGCGGACGAGGATCACAAACAGGGTGACCTTTTGGAGAGGGAGTACTATTTCTCAAGCATCCTGCCAACTACAAAGCAGTTATGGTTAGATACCAATTCCAGCTTTGGGAGCTGGTGATATTTTAATTGTATCACTTTCCAGAGGAACAGAAAATGACATCAAAGGAGCAGGTGGCTATAGGATGTGTAGTATCCAGTTGTCTTACAAGCCACTTACAATGCTTCCAAAATATTGGGCAGTGGGGTCAACTATTTCAGTTGTTAGTCTTGCTTCAAGTCATCAGGCTTTTTTTTTTTTTTTTCATCTGATGCTCAGGCTCATGAAAAGAATCTCCAATTCAGAGGGGTAGCATGTCTTCAGAGCCAAGATGCTAGGGAAGAATGATAGTCTCTGAGGCTCCTACAACTTTGTCAGAGGAAGAAGTCCTTCACATCACCTGCCTTCCAGTACCAGGGCATTATCCTACTTGTACTGGTTTCCATCTGCAGTATCTAAAAGAGCAACCTTGTTATCCGGGTAGTGGGAAGCACATTAAAATAGGTCTGCTTTGATTTTATGCCCAACAATCCAGAGCATGTGTTAACATCTACTTTCCACCCTTCCTCTTCTTTCTTTGTGAACTGTTTAATCTTGAAGTATGGTGGATGTTTCCTTGGGGCATGGAGTAGAATCACTATGGATCTGTCAGTCAGTTTGGCTATGCAATCCAATTCCGCTCTATGCTGCCTTCCAACCAATCTATCTTTTTTTCTGAGAAAATGACTAGAGGACTCTAAGATTCTACCTGAGGTTGATGGGGTCATGGATTCCAAGGCTGGATGCGGGATTATTGCAATAATCTAATCTGGCCTCCTGCATAACACAGGCCATAAAAATTTCCCAGAATAATTCCTTTTGAATTAGACCATGTCTTTTTACAAAATCATCCTGTCTTGATTTTAAAATTCCAGTGATGGAGAATCCTCCATGACCGTTTGTAAATTGTTCCAATGGTTAGTTACCTTCACTGTTAAATATTCATGCCCTAGTTCTAGTCTGAATTTATCTAGCTTCAACTTCCAGCCATTGGATCTTGTACCTTTGTCTGCTAGACTGACGAGCCCACTATCAAATATTTGTTCCCTAGTTAAGGTACTTATAAACTGTGATCAAGTCACCCCTTAACCTTCTTGTTAAGCTAAATACATTTAGCTCCTTGACTCTATCACTATCAGACCAGTTTTCTATACTTTAATGCATACTTCATAAACTTGACGCCTCCATCTTCTTTAAAATTAATGCGGCTACAACACTGGTAAGTGGCAATTCTGTAGATGTAAAGGATATGGGAACACTTTCGAGCATTCCTCCAAAAATCCCCACAACCTTCTGTTTTTGGAAACTTGGTGTGCTGATATTAGATCTCTTTTTTTCCGTATTCCCATCTATTGTGGTCATGTGATATACATACAAGATAATCTAAGAAATCTCTTCCACCACTGATCAAGAGTTGTGTGGTTCAAATGCTTATTTCTTACATCAGTGGATAAGGAGGTGCTTGTTCTCAGATATGTGGTTCACTGAGTATATCCCATTGCCCTACATCTAGCTGTCAAAAAAGAATTCTCTAGCAGATATCAGTCACAGAATTCAGGGACAACACAAGATGTCTCCGAAATAGACTGCTGTTTGATTTAGCAGAAAGAATTGAGGAGTTGAAGCTATACAATCATTTAATAGCCTTGGCTCCAAACAGGTGCCATAAGAGGCTGCTTTCATGGCACCAGCGGACAGTGCTTTCCTAAGGGTTCCTGAAGCTCTAACCCAGGAATCGGCTGAAATATTGGACTTTAAAGTTGTCATGCTTTCATATATAGAAAAACTACTCTAGGTCATTTGTAGAGTGTTTTTAGATCTTCATCTGAAACCTGTACAGTTAAGTTAATGGTAACTATACGGTGGTGCGGTTTGATATATGTATACATTTCCGTTTTGGGATGGCTCAAAAATGCAATAGCATTAACGAATTGGAGGAGTTCAAGCCTTTTAGACCAAGGAGCTGGTTGTTTGTCTTGCTGATGTTAGTTTAGTCAACACAATATAAGAGCTCAATCTGGAGATTGAAATAGGGATGCTGGGTCTGATCTTCTGCCAGTCATTTTCCTTTGCTGCTGACACTAGGGAACTCTTCCTTTCAGCCTCAAAAGGTGTTCATAGCTAATCTTATTGCTCATACGTGGGTGTCACAGCAGTAGAGTACCAACTGATTACAGTTGGGGCCCATAAGTAGGACATGCCTCAACTCAAAACTAGTGAAACAGTCAACAAAGAACTGTTGACCAAGATGGATATGGGATGGGATCAAGCCCAGAAGTAAAAACAACCTAGGCTGTATCTAGGCTTTACTTTTTCCTCAGTGAGCTCTGGTCACTTCCTTGAGAGTAGTCTAACATTCCATTGACTAAGCCTTCCCTTTCCCAGGGAGGCCTCTCATCTCACCAGCTTGCTGCAGGCTCCAGATCTGCTTACTAAGCTTCTTCTAGGGATGTTCTCCCCTCTAGCCTGTTCCCTCCTGATTACTAACTGCAGCTGCCGTGCACTCTCTCCTGGCTTGACATTTCTGGCAACGGATTGTGATGGTGGAGCTGATTTAAGTTTGTCTCCAGGACATTAACCTCTTTTTGCCTAGCCTAGTATGGGTTTGTATATCACATCCCCAATATAAATGTACACGCAAAGTGAAGGTAGTATGTTTACAGGTTCTTTGGAATTCTGCAGCCAAAATGGTTTTTATGAGACCCTTCCACTTCTAACAGCAATACACACGTGGAATTATGATGGGTGAACAAGCAGCCATTCCTGAAAACCATTCCTATGTCAAATAATACCATCCATCGATGCGTTGATGACCTTGTGTAAAATGTTCAGGACCAGTTGATAGAACACGTGAAGAAGAGTCAATATTTTGTACTGCAGCTTGATAAATCCACAGTCATAGCCAATATGGCTCAGCGTTTGTGTTTATATAAGGTTTGTACAAGCAGGTACAACAGTTGAAGAACTTTTATTTTGCAAAGAAATCCCAACCCAAACAATCAATGAGGAAATGTTCAAGATCCTCAATAAATTGCATCTGAAGAATTGAGGTTCTTACCCACGAAAGCTTATGCTCCCAATACTTCTGTTAGTCTTAACGGTGCCACAGGACCCTCTGTTGCTTTTTAATAAATTCATGGTGGATGAAGACCTTAACTGGGCTATGGTTGTGGCAGGGCTGTACACTGTGGGGCTGCAGCAATGACAACTAAGGGGGTTGCAGTATGAATAAAGAAAAGTGGCACAAGCAGCAATTTGGACGCACTGCATGATTCAGTGCCACGCTTCAGCATTAAAGTTGCAACCTGAAGTACAAAAGGCCCTCAACGAAGTTATTAAAATTGTTAATTTTATAAAATTCCAGGTAATGAACACACTGTTTTAGTATGCTATGCAAAGAGATGGGCTCTGACCACATAGCTTCTGTTTCAGAGTAAAGTCAGGTGGGTGTCACATGGGAAAATATTTTAATTGTTTTTGAATTGTGAGACAAAATCAGAATTTTCCACCATCTGATAATAGACCTTGCAGATTACATATATAATGAAACTTTTTGACGACGTTAGCTTACCTGGTGGACATATCTGGCAAATTGAATGCATTGAATGTAACGCTTCAAGGTTGGAATAAAAATATACTAGATATGATAGAGAAAATCAAGAGATTCAAGAAGATTTATCTTTGGAGTTGCCACATTGAAAGGGGGATACCAAGATGTTTTCAGACTTTTTTAAAAGGCAAGAGTGAAAGTAATCAAAATGTTGTTATAGATCAAATATTAACTCATTTGTCTGGATTGTATTCCTATTTTAATTAATACTTTCCTGGAATTGAATACGAATCTCTAGATACTGACTAGATTCTAAACCCATTCTTGGTAACATAGGTATCTCAGCTCAAGAAAAGCTCTTAGAATTGCTGAAGACCAAGTTTTCAAATCTAACAATCCAGGAATTCTAGATTTCTGTTAAAGGAGACTATGAAGAACTCAGGAAGGTATGAAAGTGCTGTTTTCAGTTATTTCTGTGGGTCTGGGTTTTCAGCAATAATTTCTCTGAAAAGGAAACATAGAAATCATTTAAACTTGGAAAATGGCTTACATTTGGTGCTATCAGAGATTCCACCAAACATGCAGTTATGCAGTTCGAAACAGGCCCATTCTTCTCATTAAACTCTTAGGCTATGTCCAAACACAAAAACAATCCATATGTTCAAACTATAGTTTTAAAACCCTGGATTAGATCAGCTGATATAATTAAACAAAGTGCATGTAATTGAATAAAGTTGTTCAATCTTCCAAACTCTAGTGTCCTGAGGAAGTAAAAAAACTATTTGTTTGTGGGGAGCCACCAAGTTTTAAAATATCTAGAAGGGAGCCACAGTACTAAAATGTTTGGGAACCATGGACCTAGGGCCATATTGTGGCATTGATTTTTAAGCAGTTCTCTCAAATGAAGTTCTAACCAGAGGCATACAATTATACATCTAATTAACTTGTAGCTGGACAGCTGAGTCTCACATGCAAAATTAAGCAATACTTTTTAAGTGCATGTCTGCTAGTTGATTGTACACTAGAGCAAAGAGGGGGTGCTCTGTACTATCAGTCTTGATTTGCCTTTCTATGAGATTACATATTAAACAGAAAAAAGCAGTGTTATACTGCTAGTGAAGTTAATACAACTGAATACAGAATTATGATCTAAATCCAACCAGAGTAAAATATTCATTAATCTGATTTAAAACTGCCCCCTACAGAATATGTAAATTTTGTATATCTAAATAAATACCTCACTGAATATAGCTTCTTACCAGTGAGGAATTGTTTGGATATGTACTTCCCTAATGCTGTGTAACCAGCCTAATGCTAGTGTGTATTCGCATGTTTATTCAATTTGCATCATAAATAATTAGGGCCCTATCAAATTCACAGTCATGAAAACATGTCATGGACCGTGAAATCTGGTCTTTTGTGTGCTTTTACCCTATACTATACAGATTTCATGAGGGAGACCAGTGTTTCTCAATTTGGGGGTTCTGACCCAAAAAGGAATTGCAGGGGGGGTCACAAGGTTATTTTAGGGAGGGCCATGGTCATAGGCACTGAGTTTTTAATCTGCCAGGGGGGCGCTCCCCCTCTCTCTGCCCAGGCCCCTCCCCCACTCCACCCCTTCCCCCATGGCCCCACCCCCACCATGTTTCTTCCCTTTCCCGCCCAGTTCCTCCCCCTGAGCATGCTGTACCCTCACTCCTCCCTCCGTGCCACAAAACAGCGGATCCACGGCAGCTGGTAGGTGCTGGGAGGGAGGGGGAGGCACTGATCTGTGGGGCCCACTGATGGGCAGGAGGCACTGGGGGGAGGGGGAAGTTCTGGTAGGGGGGCTGCCAGTGGGTGCTCAGTACTCACCATTTTTTCTCATGGGTGCTCCAGCTCCAGAGCACCCACGGAGTCGGTGCCTATGGCCGCAGTATTGCCACCCTTGCTTCTGCACTGCCTTCAGAGCCGGATGGCCGGAGAGTGTCGTCTGGTAGCCCAAGAGCGGCTCTGAAGGTGGCGCCCCACCAGCAGCAACACAGAAGTAAGGGTGGCAATACCATACCATGCCATCCTTACTTCTGCACTGCTACTGATGGCAGCTCTGTCCAGAGCTGGGCTGCCAGCCAGCAGCCATTCTCCAGCTGCCCAGCTCTGAAAGCAGAGCCACCACCAGCAACAGCGCAGAAGTAAGGGTAGCAGTACCTCAAACCCCCTCCCCCCCCACACACACACACACACAATAACCTTGTGACCATCCCCGTGATAAAGGAAGGGAAGGGGTAGTTCCCTTTTATGGACACCCAGCCAGTAGCTATAAAATCCCTCTTAGTAGTTGTTCTCTAATTGCTCTACCTGTAAAGGGTTAAAAAGTCTCACTCCATAGGTAAAAAGAAGTGAGTGGGCACCTGGTCAAAAGAGCCAATGGGAAGGCTAGAACTTTTTAAACTTCATCAAAGGTTCCCCTTTTGTCTGTCTACTGTTGTTCCCCTGGGGAGAGGCAGATAGTGCAACAGCTATGCTGTAAGAAGCTTTGGACCAGGTATGAAAAATCCTCGGTATCATACCTAGAAACTACTCATTTGAAACCCCAGATATATAAGTAGATCAGGAAATGTCTAGGAAGACACAATTAGGTTTCTCTCTTTTTTTTTCTTTATGGCTTGTGGATTCCTCTGTGAATCCTCTGGGGTGCTTTTGTTTTGCTTATAACCTTCAAGCTGGACCTCAAGAAAGCTATTCTTGGTGCTTAATCCTTGTAGTTGATCTTTTAAAATCTATCAATAGCCTGAGTTCCCAGATGTATTTTCTTTCTTTTTTTATTAATAAAATTTACCTTTTTTAAGAACAGAATTGGATTTTTGTGTCTTAAGGGGTTTGTGCACGTGTAGTTTAATTAGCTGGTGGCAACAGCTGATTTCCTTTTGTCTTCTGTCTCCGCTCTTCCCCGGAGGGGGGGTGATAGGGCTTGAGGGTACCCCACAGGAAGGAATTCCCAAGTGCGCTTTCCTGGGCTCTCAAAGGGGTTCTGCACTTGGGTGGTGGCAGCATCTACCAATCCAAGGTCAGAGAAGAGCTGTAACCTTGGGAGTTTAATACAAGCCTGGAGTGGCCAGTATTAATTTTTAGAATCCTTGTGGGCCCCCACTTTCTGCACTCAAAGTGCCAGAAATTAGCCTTGACACCCCCCAACTCCTTTTTGGGTCAGGACCCCTACAATTACAAGACCATGAAATTTCAGATTTAAATAGTTAAAATCATGAAATTTACGATTTTTAAAATTCTATGACTGTGAAATTGACCAAAATGGACCGTGAATTTGGTAGGGCCCTATAAATAATACTTAACACTCTCTCCATGTTCAGAGTACTGAACAAACAACAACTTATGTTTTAAAAGAAGCTTTTTACAACAAAGAAACATTTTAAAATAAACTTAAAATTATCTGTAGCCTTTAGGACAACTTCTTTGGAAGAATTTTTCCCCAGTAACTTAAGAGTTGAACTGTGTTCTTACCCTGCTTCAACAAGGAGCATTTCCCTACATTCATAAAGCATATATGCATCAACAATGTATGTATTAAACAGCATAATTTGTGGTCTAAATAAATATATGGTCCCGTACGTCCATCGAAAAATGCCATTTGGTTAAGAGAAGCTTAGCATTGCTAACTGGGATGTTTACTTAATTTGAGCAATCTCTTAAAAGTAGAGCCTTTTAGGCTTTTCTTTCTCCAGGTAAGGAAAGCCATATAGGTTTAACTCATTCAGAAGCAGAATAAGTTTTGATGTAGAACAGAACATGGACAATCTGATGAAATACTAATCAATGAAAGAGCAATTTGATACTTACATGCTACTGTATGCTGCATTTCTTGGACCACAACTGGACTACTGGATTTTATTCTCCCTTGTGCCAACAGGTGTCACACTGCCACTCATCACCAGGGCTTCCACAAGGGGGAGGGCAGCTTTCACTTGCTGATAATGCATAGGAGCCCAGTGGTGAAAGCTCCCCAAAATTTTCAGGGGCACTGTTCATACCCCTCTACCTCAGTTAGTACTTTACTTTTGGAATGACATTGGAATGGTGTCCGCAAAGCAAAGGACCTGGTGTTGTGTGTACCTTGTGCTGCTACAGCCTCATCTGGGCAGACATTCCACTGTTAACAGAAACCAGCATAAATCAAATCAAATTTAACAATTATGTTAAATTTAAATTATATGCTCATCTGGGAGGGGCTATGGTTCCTTCAGGGTCTTATATAGCATGAACACACTGTTGACACTTAAATGATAACTAGTAATTCTGGTCCTGTCATACAAGGACATTAGCTGTGGGACTGGACATCTCAAGGAGACCCAGTCCTGCCCCCACTGCAGCCACAGGGAGTTTTAACAGAGATTTCAGCTGGAGTCTATAATTGTTGTAGAATCTGACACCTCTAGGTGAGTAGTTAAATCCAACCCAGATCCAAGGTTCTCCACAAGCAGAAAAAGATGGCAACTCCACCACACATTCATTTTCTCCCCACATATTCCCTACCTTGAAAGCTTCTCACTGTTTTTACTGGACCTAAAACAGGCGCTTGGTCTAGATGATCCAAGGGTTCCCTTGAACCTTACCCATCTATAAAGTTTATTTATCCCTCTTCGAAAGGAAAGCAGCATTATGTTATTTTTAGAAAGGGTATCTTATATAGTAGAATCCAAAACAAGACTTCCAATCTATTAAAAGATGAAATATAACCACTTACAGTACAAAATTGTTTGACTTCATTATAGTGAACAAGCTGCAAAACCATAATAAAAATATAGCTATTTAAAAGGAAAATCAATCATAAAATAAACACATTTATCGGTTTAGGATGTTTGGCAACAGTCATGCCATAGCAACAATTGAGTCCCTGCCCCAAGGAAAGAAGGAGCTTGAGCTTAGGGACTGGGCCTGGGGCTAAGAAGCGATCTAGAGGGAGGTCTTTTCAGAAAGGCTGGGAGGCTGGAGTGGGACCAGCAGACAGAGCCGTGCAGTGGGACTGGGATCCTGCGGGTCCCGGAGGACCCACTCTCATATAGCAGTACCTGGTAAAATGTATTTTGTTGCAAGTGGGATTGGGTGGGCAAAATAAATGGACTGTGGTAATTTGTGGGAAAACACTTTAAAACTTTTAATACTTAAATTTAAGCAAGGGATAGAAAGAGATTTGATGTTAATTATAATAGGAGTTAAGTATTTTTTACATAGTTTAAGCAAGATTTGTTTTATGCTTTTAGTGATAAAAACTACATCTGAATTCTGTTTCTATATAATTTAACTGACCTTTTTTGGTTTAGGATTTGTTTTTAGTATGCGGAAATCTGTCTCTCTTGTGATATTTGCAGAATCGAAGGTTTTTGCGGGTGGGAGCGGGATAAAAATGCAAGAAACAATGTGGGAGCGAGTGCGAATAGGTATTGTGGGGCGGGATTAAAAAAAAAATAGCCCCTGCAGGGCTCTACCGGCAGAGCTCCCTTGCTCAGAGGGAACTGGGGAGCAAAGACCTCACACCCTGAAACAAGGGCAAACTCAGTGGTGGATTTAGAGTTAGCGGGGCCCTGTGCACAGCTTCATTTTTGGCCCCCCCCTCAGGACCCAGCCAAAAAAAAAAAAAAAATTTTCTTTTTTCCCCCCCCCCCCCCCCCCCCCCGTTTTTCATTCTTTTATTCTTCATCCTCCTCCTATATTATAAGTAATGGGAAGTAAATGAAAATAAAGTGATTGGGGCAGGGGGTTGGGGTGCAGGAGGAGGGTGGGGGGCAGGCTCTGGGAGGAAGTTTGGGTGCTGGGGGCGGGCTCTGGGCTAGGGCAGGGGGTTGGGGTGTGCGAGGAGGGGTGAGGGCTCTGGGAGGAAGTTCGGGTGCAGGCTCTGGGCTGCCCGGAGGGGGCAGTGGGGCGGTGCTTACCTCTGGCAGTGCGTCTCCCAAAGTGACCAGCACACACACCCCTGGGGCAGCGGCTCCTAAGCAGGGGAGCGGGGTCAGGGGGTCTCCGTGTGCCACTGCCTGCAGGCTCCACCCCTGCAGCTCCCATTGGCCTCAGTTCATGGCCAATCGGAGCTGCGGAGTCAGAGCTCAGGGTGGGGGCAGTGCACGGAGACACCCCTCCAGCTCCGGGGCTGAAAAATGATAGAAAATTTTTTAAATGGAACATTGAACTGTCAAATACCAAATCAAATTTGCCCAGTTTTCAAATGAATTTTTCATGATTTTTCTTACTTCTTGTGCTGGAGTTCCACATGGTATCTAAAAATCAGCTATAATCTTTTTGCTTCCTACAGTATGGGCTTGTTTACAAGTAGAGTTATTCCAAAATAACTATTCCACTTTAAATCCACACCCTAGCTCAGGGGTCGGAAATAAAACTGGCCCGGCCCGCCAGGGTGCTTACCCTGGTGAGCTGCGTGCCAAACGTTGCCGACCCCTGCCCTAGCTTATTCCAGAGTAACTTCTATGTTTAGACAAGCTCCATCACTAATAATATGTTTATTCTTCCATCAGAACTTTGGCCCTGATTCAGCAAAGTACCCCTATTCCCCTACACTTAAGCAGGTGCTTAGGTCTCATTAAAGTCTATTTGCCTGAGGCAAAATAAAATAAAGTTGATTCCCATTAGTTCTTTTAATTTTGCTGTGCTGGTGTAAGCAGAGGATTTGTCCCACCATAGTAGGGAAATTTCTCTATGTATACAGTGCCCCAGCTGAACTGAGTGAGAAAAGGATCCGAGTCCCTGCCCTGATTCACGTCACCCCAGTACCTGCCCACCTTGACTTTCCCTCCTGGTACTGTGTGAACAGGATTCACATCATACAGGTAGGAATGAGCCCCGGGGTTCCTGGTTGTTTACCTCAGTCTCTCCCTGGGCAACTTGGAAAGGAACAAGGGTGCCCCTAACTCCAGGATACTCCTATTCATTACCCTTTTAATCCATAATCACTGCAATTCACTTAAACATATATACAATTTATTTACAACAAAAACCTTTTCTTTGGATATTAAGGACATTTCATGATGTAAGCACTGTGAGGAAATGACTTTGGTAAAGTTCAATGCAGCAGTTTCTAAAGTGCAATAGACTTTACAGTTACAACACATCTATAAGTCCGGTGACTTCTTCCTGAACCTGGATGTGGTGCCATGAGGCTGCTAGTGTGGCACTCCCCCAGGATGCATTTGGACTCTATGTGACAGATCCCGTTCTCCTCAAGCCACAGCCCCCCTCTGGGTCTGGCACTTAGTGGCCTCTTGACTGGTGACATCCTCCTCTGGGTCTGGCATTTAATGCCTTTTCGACAGACTTGGGAAAGGCACCTGTTTCTGCCTCTCTCCCTCGACCGGTGCATACGACTCTGCTGCAAGAGCATGAGACTCATCCCACCAATCCTTGATGCTCTCTAGCACTTCAAGAATGTTGGGGTATCCCAGAACAACTGCATTCACAGCTTCAGAGTTGGCACTCCACCATGTCCCTGAGAGTGACTTGGGCACTGGGCATCCCTTTGGTAGTGAAGCTCTAAGAATCATCCAATGACTGGTTGATGCAGAGAAAAAATTGTACAATTCTTGGACAAATCCAAAAAAAGAAACTGCTTCAACACAACAATCCACAGCAGACTGGCCAACAAGGTTGAGTGAGTGTGTAGCACATGGTATGTAATCAACCAAAGTATTGCACTCTTTTATCTTTGCCTGCATCCCTGAATATTTGCCACTCATATTACTTGCATTGTCATAGCTTTGACCATGACAAAGGCTGATGTCAATCCCATTTTTGGTGAGGAAATCGAGTAGGTATGAGGCAGATTTCTCACCTGTGTGGCTGGTGATGTTTATGAAGGTCATGAAATGCTCAACTTGGACATTGGGTAGCACATAAGGCAAGATGACAGTCAGCTGATCTACACGTGACACATCCAGTGTTGAGTCGATGGACTCTGAAAAATATCCCACATATTTTATCTCATCTACAATGGCTAATAGCGTCTTCTTTACCAGCAGTGCAGTGAATTCATCACAAATAGTATTTGATAGATATGATGTATGCCCTTTTCCATGATTTGCATATTCATTTGGGTCGAACTTAGCTATTAGCTCTAGAACGCCAAGCTAACTGCCATCGTGTTTCGATCCAACACTCGCATTTAAGCTACGGAATGGCAGACCACATTCAGCAAGAAAAACTATGGTTTCAACTATGCTTCGGAGAATGTTCTTCCAATAAGCACAAGCTTCCAAAAACTGGTTTTCCATTTGGGTATCAATTCTGCCACTAACTTTCTTTTGGGCATGGTAGCTGCTAACTGACAATGTATGCTGCTCACTCATTGCATGATTGGTAATGTATGCAGCATTCTTCCATTGAAGCATTGAAGCCTTTGCAGAACATTCCCCACTTTTTGGTATCAGAAAACAGATGGCAATAAAAACAGTACACTTTCTTCTTAGAAGGCGAATAGATGAGCCATTCTCGCTTGCCAATCTGTTTGTTAGGCTTCACATGTTCAAACGTTGATTTGGTCAGATAACTATTTGGATTGGTGTACTCTCGCTTTGACAAAGAAAAGTCAGCATCTAGCTTCTGACATTTCTGTGGGCCCTTCTAAGTCCAATATGCAATGAGATCTTGAGAAGTCATGTCCCACTTGCCTGGATCATTGGAGAAGGATATTTTTGTATTACTATCACTGGGAAAGTCTTCAAAGGAGTGGGGTGAGACTGCAGATAGAGAAGTCACAGGAGGCTGCTCCTTTTTATCAGGCACAGGTGCAGCAGGTTCACTTGGGCTGGTATTTGCCTGGATTTCCTCACCACCAGACTTAGTAGGAGGAAAAAAACGTTAGGAGAGAAGGAGAACCTTTCAGCACTATATCTTGTCTTTGCCGTCTTTCTTTGGTCTACTTCAATTTCTGCCATCCTCCTTTCTTTGACATGGTTTCTATTGTCCAGTGTAGGCCTACTGTGTACAAAGTTAAATATTGCTTGGACCCACACTTACTTAGCCCACAAAGACAAAATCACAACCACCATAAATTGAATTCACAATCTTGATGGATTAATTTGTACAAGCAATATCTAATGAGACAAAAAATTTCCGATGGCCCCGTTACCATTGCTCAGCTGTTACTTCAACATGGAATGGAGGGCCTACAGTAGGGCCTAAAAATAGGAGGGCCTAAAAATAGGCTTTAGCCTCATTAGCCTATGGGTCAATCCGGCCCTGTGTACACTGGGTTCATTGGTAAACTAAGGGCCAAATTGTCCTTAAATGAGAAAACTCCTGCTGGCTTCAATAGGATTTGTACTTGATTAAAGACAACAGGATTTGGACCCAAGTAAATATGATGCTTGAGAGCCAATTCTCCCTGCTACTGAGCATGTAACTCCCATTCAGGATTGCTACGTGTGTGTATAGAGCACAGACAAGTATAGAAACCAGATATCACCCTGACTGTATTTTAATGCCTTATTAGTCAAGCTGGAGGAGATGGGCAATGAGAAGAAAAGTCCTAATTAGTTGAATATATTTTACTGTTAGCTTTTGATAAACTGTTCAAGACTAGAAGGGTAGGTAGAGAAACATTAACATTCTGTGTATTTCGTACTTGTTTCATAGAGTACAAAAGGTTACTTTTAAACACTGTTCTAAACTTACATATAAAACTGTTTTCAGCAAAATACTGAGAACTGGATCTGCTAATAAGCTTTGTCCTGGTTGGAAATCAAATGGAGCCATGCAGTACCAGAATGCCAGAAATAGGACAATAAATGTTTTTGGCACAGTTTCAAAGCTGCATAATACCAGACATAGACATGTAAAAGTAATGGCAAGAACTACAAAGATTATAAAAGAAATAAAATCACAGTTCGTAATTCATACGATCATGTTAAATTGCAGGCTTATAAAGCAATTTGCGTAATAAGAGCCACATGTAATTGTATCAATGTACTTCACTCAGTAAAAGATGATAAATATTAGAACTGCCCTTAAAAGCAAATTTACATTTTGAAAGCTGAAGAACAGTAACTGATTGCTTTGTATTTATATTTAGATGAATAGCTTCTGTTTGTCTTCTCACATACATTGACATAAAATAAACTTTCTTAGGGATTATGAAACTCAAAAGCATGCTGATGGTTAGAACTGGTTTCAACTGTTGACTGTTCTGTATCACAACTGTTACTATTTAAAGTTGCAGATAATTTAAGGCCCAGTCTTGCAATTCCTTCACATGTGGTACTTTCAGTGATGTCAACAGGAGTTCCACATGTGGAGGGCTTCCAAGACTGAGCTCTTAATATATAAATATTTAATGTGTCTGTGAATCAGAGCCTGATTTGAGGACTGCTAAAGCCAACACTCCTCCCCTTTTTTAAAACAAAACTATTTTATTAAATATGGGTAGAGGATAGACCAAAAGAGGAATTTCTCATGTCAAAGTTTTTCACCTGAACCCTGGTCTTACTACTAAATACAGATTTCAAATATTAGAACTGAGGGTCAGTTCAAAACTACTTTGGTTACTCATAGAAACTTAACTTGATTTAAGACTTCTAATCCTTGAATGCTTTAAAATATGTGGGGGGCCTACATGATCTAGCAGTATATAATGCTGCAGCCTAGGATGGTTAGGTTTAGATTAGCAGAAGTTAGGATACATTTTATATGCAATGAATTCTGTTTCCATGATATAAATATAGCACCCTTGTGCTCCCTTGCTATCTGATTTATAAATTACCATTAATCAACCAACAGGGTGGGCTAGTGAAAGATAAAACCAAAGAGAAGGTGCTAATGAATGAAAGATGGAGTATAAGGCGGATGGGAAAGAGTAGTCTTAGATGAACTGTCAGTTCCTTAGGCAAAATAAACCAGAATACTGCAACTGAAATGAACAACTCTGGCTCATTTTTACGAGAGATTGAGTCCCAATGAGAATAAGGGAAATTACCAGGAAAGGTAATAACATAGGTAGATAAACAGAAGATAGTGGCAACATTTAAGGACAAAATATATATTTTGCATTAGGACCAAATACGTATTTTTGTTAAGTCTGAGTTACTTTATAAAGTAATATTTGTCAACATTGTATGATGGTATTTCTTTCACACCAGGAAAACAAATTGTCTTGTGATACATGTGCACAGCTCTCAGCGACTTCAGATCTTTGTGAAGAATAATCTTGTTCTACATATGCACATATATTTTTGTTAATTCCAAGTGTAGATATGTTTTAGATGTGTATTAATTCTGAAAATTAAAAGCTAGCATACAACACAACCTCACTAATTCTCATTCTGCTAATCAACATACACAATGGTTTCAACACAAAAGGTGGTAGTCTCTCTGATTTCTTAGCAAAGATCTAATACCAGAGTGCACTAGTGAGGTCTCAAGAATAAAACATCAATATTATACACAATATTAACAGACCAATATTGTCTCATTGTTTCCTTGTGCTCCCCCATCTGTTTGTAAACTCTTGTCTTATACTCAGGGGTGAAAATGGGCCAGTATGGTACCGGCCTGTACGCAGCGACGTTAAAGCGCTGCCGCGACAGCACTTTAAGAAGGGTCCTTTGCTGCAGAAGCGCTTTAAGGACCCTCCTTAAAGCGCTGCTGCAGCAGCGTGTTAACGTCACTGCCCCTTCCCCCCTCCCCGTGTCGGTGGCCCTGCTGGGAGAGGGGTGTAAAAGGGACAGCTGTCCCGGGGCTGACAATTTAAAAGGGCCCAGAGCTCCAGGCTGCTGCCGCCACTACCGCAGCAGTGGCTGGAGCCCTGGGCCCTTTTAAATCGCCACCGGGCAGCACAGGCCAGGCAGCGCGAATGGGCTGGCTGGAGGAAGCTGACCCCCCCCCAGCCCCGCCCCTTCTTCCTGAGGCCCCACCCCTTCTGGGGGCCCGCTCCAGGCCCCCATACCGGTAAGAATTTGATATTACTTTCACCCCTGCTTATACTTAGATTGTAAGTTTTTGGGGCAGGGACCATCTTTTTGTTCTGTGCATTTACAGAACCTAGCACAATGGGGTCCCTGATCCATGTCTAGGACTCCTAGACACTTCTATAATAAATAAAATAATAATAAATACATTATGAAGATATACAAATTAATACTAAGAACTTATATAAATAAATTAATAATGCTGATTTTGTAATAGGAATTCTTACTTATTGTGCTTGTCTGCTTACTCATTTACCAAATCCAGAAGTTCTCTGTGGCCAAGATTTTTAAAAGTGACTCATGATTTTGAGTGCCCAACTTGAGACACCTTAAAATATTGTGAATCTCAGAAATTACTGAACACAGAACTTTTGAAAAGCAAGCCTCTTTAAAGTGTCCAAAGTTGGGCATCCCAAAATTAAGGCACCCATAATCACCAGTCATTTTTTAAAATCTTGGCTTATGTGTCTGCTTGTCAGTTATATGAATTAGCAGAATTTGTCTTGATTTATGTCAATTATTTCTTCGCTATTATTAATAATGTTTGTATTATAAATTCAAAAACAATAAAAATACGTTATTGCTAGGAAAAGTACAGGCACCACATATATTCCTAGCAATCTATAAATGCATTCCTACAAACTTGTTTATTAGATAAGTCTGGACATAAATTGGCCAGAAACACAGAACTTCATATGAAAAGGACAGAACACTGAACAAAAACAGCATAAATCCAGAGTATTAGACTTAAAGTTAACTGCAAACTCCTAAACATATATCCCAAAATTCACTATCTTTATGATGTTACTTTATCATATAACTGTCTTAGACAGGCAGATCAGCGTTTAACTTGTTTATCTTTCAGTTAAACAAAATTCATATGTCTCTAGGGAAGACAATGCTATAGCATAACCATATAAGCTTTGCATATGAAATTCAATTTTAGCTTTAGTAGGGCCTGTCAAATTGAAAACTGTAGTATAAGGCCAATATCCTTAATCAAGTTCTATCACACAGAGATCAGGCATTTGTTTTTATTCAGTTTGTCCAAGAGTTTCTTAGCAGCTCCTGGGTCCTAAAATAGATACATTTTCCTTTGGTATTTTGCTTAGTTTTGCAGAGTACTTGATAGATATCACCTCAGTTTTTAATTAGAAAAGTCCACATTAATAGAAGAAAAACATACTCCATTGCTTGTATTTGGTGGTTCACATCTGGGAAAATCATGATTGTCTGCCCTTCTCTTTCCAGTAATGGTATGAATTCTTCTACCTGCTTCTTCTACCAAATGAAATCATGTGAGACCTTTCATTAATTTCAACTAGAACAAAAGCAAGCCCTTTATCCCCCGCACATGGAACACCCTTCTTGAACTGATCCATAAAACAACCACACTCTCTTATTTTAAGTGTCCCCTGAGGACACATTACTTCAATCAAAACCTACAAGAAAACAAAGATTATTTTCTATTTAATCTCATTTTATATTTATTTTAACATTTTTTTGCTCCATCACAGGTCGTGAGACTAATTCTTCATACTGGAAAAATGCCTGATGAGTGGCAAAAGAGCACATTGGTCCCTGTCTTCAAGCGTAAAGGAGATGTGCCAGAATGTTGTCATTACTAACCCATCAAGTTAATGAGTAACATGTTGAAATGACTGGAAAGAATTATTGAGAAAAGACTTTGAGAGGAGCTGAAAATCAAGTATGCCACAACCAATTGGGGTTTATTCCAGGAAGGTCAGTAATGCAGTGTTTGCAGCCCAAACATTGCAGGAGAAGTTCAGGGAAAAAACACAAGGAATTGCATTTAGTGTTTGTGGATTTGGAGAAGATTTAGGACAGCGTTCCTAGATAAACGTAATGGTGGTGCCTGCAGTCATGCAACATGCCAGAGATATATGGTCAAGCTATCATGGAGGGACCGTAGTAGTAGTGAGAACCAGCTAGTGGCTACAGTGAGTCATTCACTGTGAGGGTATGTCTACGTCAATGATCAGTCTTAAGTCCTTTCCTATTTGTAGCTGTAATAGAGACCTTGACTCAGAAGATTAGGGAAGAGGGTCCATGAAGCATGCTTTTCACTGATGACATTAGTTTGTGCTATGAAGAGAAACAGAACCTGGAAAGTGACCTAGAACAATGGAGACCTGCATTAAAAGAAAATGGCTTACAAATCACTCAACAAAAGATGGAAATCATGCAATACTTCATTGAGAGGGACAAAAAAAGTTAGTAAAATGAAGTGGTATAAAGTCTTGCAACAGTTTAAATACAGTAACTTGTTTCAGTGTTGAGCCATGATGGTAATGTGTATGAGCATATTAGGATCCACATGAAGAGTGCTTGGTGTAAACAGAAGGAGTTGTCAGGAATTCTCTTCAATAAGTATATGCCATGTGAACTAAAAAGCAAAGTGTATAAGATTATCATTAGGCAGCCACGCTGTATGAGTCAGAATGCTGGCTAGTGAGGAAGAGAGATAAGAACAACTACCAAAATGAGAATGCTCAAGTGGACACTGGGTAAGACAAGAGCTGATAGGCAAGACAATGAAATTATAGAAGCCACGATTCAGGTAACCCCCCGTCATGGAATAGCTGAGGGAGTATCAGTGGAGATGGTTGGGTCATGTGAGACACTAACATGTGGGATATTTTGGCCAAAGCGTACAAGAACTAGTAGTTACATGACAAAGACAGTGAGAAAGGCCTAGAAAAAGTGGCAGACATGAAGAAGGCTGGTGTCAGCTTAGAAGGTGCACTTGACAAGAATACTTGGAGATGAAGAACAGGAGCCAAGAGACAAGGCAAAGACAAAGAATTTGTAAACTTTCACCTTTAGAGCTAAATATTGTCTTCAGATAAGTGCACACAGCTCTATGATTTCAGCGGGAGTTGTGAGTGTTCAGAGAGTTCTATAATAAAAGCTGTGCTAAAGGGCAAAGCCTCAATCCTGTGTCAATACCAAGTAAAACACTTTGGTGAGTGGGGTGGTAAAGCCACACAGGGGCTGGGGGGGAGAATTCTCATCCCTGCCTCCAAGCCACAGAGTTGTAGAAGAACCACTACACAGCTGCCGCTGCTGCAGCAGCATACACAGGAGGTGTCCCTGTCATGCCTCTTCCTGGTCACTCTGGGGATTAGCTCTAGAGGCAGATGCCCCCTTCCGCAATTCGTATGCCGTCACTCTGACTCTGGCCTGCAGCCCCCTCTCGCTCCAGGAACCGCAGCATCTTCTTTGTGACTTAGCCCTCCAGCTAGGTCACTCAGCATTCCCCCTTCCAGGATATATCAAAGTCTTTCTGTCAGCAGTCCTAGGCAGTCTTCCCATTCACTGCCTCAGGTCTATGCCACACCTTTGGTGGCTGATAGGGGAACCTGAGCCCACCCTCCTCTCCAGGTTTCAGTCCAGGGACCCTCAGCTCAGCAGTTCTGGGCTTTCCTCTCCCAGCCCTCTTCCTTCCCTGGACTGCTTCCTACCACTCTGTTTCCCCTTCTCTCTCTCTCTCTCTGAGTGTACCAGCTCCCAACCCTCTCCCAGGGAGTGACTGAAGCCTGCATGCCTCTGCAGCCTACAAACACTCCTTCCTCTTCCCAGCAGCAACCTGTGGAGTTAATTGGCCTACCTGGCCATCTTAACACCTGTCAGTCTTAAGTGGGGTGGACACCCCATCACAGTCCCCTTAGTAAAGGGAATGGCCAGTGAATCCATGTAGCTGTGAATCTAGTAGCCATGCCCTCAGTCTGCCACCAAATCTTTGGTGGAGGTTTATGCCACCACAGAAGTGGGCTCCACAATGTTCCACCATCCATCATAGGAAAACAATACTGATTCCATTGTACCCAGAGCATGCTTCACCCATAGTGGCCCAGAGCTGGATTTGCCCCTTAGTTATTCAAGATGCATGATAGGGATTCTTTCAGTATACACAGACATAGTCACATGCCTTCTTTTATAGAAGACAGTATGTTATGAGGAGTTCATAACAGGCTGGCTTGCATTTTGAAAATCTCTGCCTTTGAAATCCGAATGAAATGATCCACCCAGCTGCAGACAATTAAGACTAGCAGCCTAGTATAATAGGGTGGGGAACTTTTAATGGGTGTTTATAGATTGGAAGCATCAATCCCTCTTTTAAATGAAAGAAGCAGAGGAAGAAATAGTAAGTGTTAAATGATAACTCTGAATTCAGAGAGCCCTCACAAGCAGAAGATCTGTTATCAAAGAGCTGTCAGGATACCACGCCTTCAAGAGAACTCTACTCTTCAAGAATCAGTAGCAAGGGGAGGGGGGAGTTACTTCAAAAAAAAAGGTTATTTAAAAAGAATATTTCATTAGCATTTTTAGCTGTTTTAAAGGTTAAACTACATGCCAGCAAAAGTCTCTAGCATTAGGTATGAGAGACAAAACCAAATATTGCTCCATGAAATCACTACACTAGCATAAAAATAAATACTTAGTAGGCTTAAGGTGAGAATTTAGGGAATTTAGGGCCCTTTTTTTCTCCCCCTTTTTTTGACAGGAAATACTGTTTAGGCATTTTATATAGAGGGTTCTGCATTTGTGAAAGGATAATTTGCTCTAAAATATGTGGGCAACCAGCCTAAATTCTCTAATTGAGTAGTTTGCTCATAACCTAAGGCCATTAGGTGAATGTAAACTGTTACAGGCTTAGTAAAAACAAAAAAAAAGTCCCATTAGGATTTTAGTATTTGTATGTGGTTGTGGGTTAGTGTGACTGTTTCCAAAATCATGGATTAATGAAAAGATCTTTTTTTCTGAGTTTGCAAATAACTGCTTTGAAATGCCCAAACTCAAATTAAGCCAAAGGGTTCTTTATTCCCAACTCCTCCTCCCCCGAAAAGGAAAACAATACTTTTACAAGTTCAAGGCTTTACTATGAGTTCCAAGGTGAATTATCCAGGATAAATCACAGACATATAGGCATTTTTTTTTAGTAAATAATAAGAAAACCTCTCTCTTTATAACTTTTCATTTATTGAAGGCTCCCATAGTGGTGCCTAGTTCAGTTTTGCTCTACAGTTGATAAACTCACCTTAATTTTGGGAGCCAGCTATGAGTACAATAAAAATGTCTAATGCAAGACTTACTTTCTCATCTAATATGAGAAAACTATGGCCCTTCCAGAAGTATAAGTATTTAGCCTCATGCTTTGTACATGTATTTCACTAGTTAATGCTCATGATCACACAAGGTGCTCATAATTCTATAAAGAAGAAGACAAGTTTATGTGCAGATTCTATATGCTGCTAACATTAAATCTTATGTTTTACCTACATTATACATGTCCTTAGTTAAACAGTCTGTTCCTCTTTCCATTCCTAAGTTACCTTTAGCATTTTGTTTTTACTAACCTTCACATATATGCAATATGCTAAGAAATTAAGAGGAACCAGAAAATTGTAATGAAAATTAACATGAATGCGTGAGCCTAAATCCAGCCTACTATTTATAAGTGTCCATCTGGGTAACAGGAAAAAGTATATATATTTGTATTTTAATTCTCCAGAAATAATTCAAAATCATTTGATTTTAAAATAGTTACCTTTATAGTTTTCCATATACCTTCCTTTTTTCACACATCAAACTAGCTATAGTAGTGTTGTGAGTAACCATACTACATTCCATGTTACCATTCCCCTTAACTCTGAACTTTATATGTTAACATATAACTTGATAAGTTATTTCCTCTGAACTAAAATCTGGCTTCTCTTTTATTTGGTTCTAAAGAGTCTGAGCTCTTTGTTATTTTCTTTGTACCAAATGAGACATGTCGCCATTAGAATACACAAGTCCACCTTTTGTTCCCTTGAAACAGAAGCTGAAACAAAAGTAAAGATGACATTCATAAGATAGGATTGCAGTGTCAGGGTCTTGGACACTACCTGACTTTTTCTTATAACAAATTGAACATCTGCCTGAAACCACTTTTACAGTGTTAGACTGAAATCCCTACCCATGAGATGTTTTAGTGCAGCAATATGGGTAAAGAAATATGAACTCCAAAGAAACAAGGTTCTAAAACAAACATGCCCTGAAAGAGACTCGCTACAGGAGAAGAGTGTGAAAAACTAGTTGTGGCAGTGGAACCTGGTGCTAAACATCAAGAGAGAAATCCTGGCCCCACAGAAGTCAATGGGAGTTTTGCCATTGAGTTAAATAGGGCCGTGATTTTACCCCAGGAATTCCCACTGAAGTCATGGAAACTTGCAGGTGCAGCTCAGCATCTCTCAGGATTAGGCCTCAAAAGCACGGTTCTCCCTGCACTGGCAGCAGCTGTAGTGGTCCTAGATCCAAAAAGTGGTACAATTTCCACAACAGTTGGCAGATTTGCCAGTATAGTACAGGAAAACAGAAGAAACTGAGAGGAGAATCTCAGAAGTGGAAGACAAAATGCCCTGCAACAAGGCCAGGTTGGCGTGCTCGGAGGAAGGATATGGTGACAATGAAAAAGAGAGTTGAACATTCTGAAAACCAGGGCTGCTAGGGTAAGCTTCGTATTATACAAATAGTCGGATTGCCCAGGGGATTAAATGAAATAACCCCAACAGCAGCTTCCCCAAGGCATTAAAATTGTATGTAAAAGGGATTAATTAAATAGAATTACATAGCTTGTTCCATCTCCCTGATGATTCAAAAAGATCATAGGTAATTATTATTATTTATATTGTGCCATTGATGTAAGTGACATTGTACAGTAGATAAAGTGAGATAAATACCAAGTCCCTACTCTGGGGACTTTACAAATATAAAGGCACTGTGGGTACAATAAAGTACAGCTCAAAACAAACACAGAAACATGTGATTGTAGAATAGGTGGGTCTTCAGAAATGTACTGAAGTAAGGAGGGATCTTGATGTACATTAAGTGATAAGTTCCTCCAGCCATATCAGGAAGGCATGGAGTGGATGAAGACGACAAAGGTAGCAGTCAGAAGAGAAGTGTGTACAGACCAAATGGAAGCTTATAATGAAAATCTACAGCTGAAGGTTTTGGAATTGGTCAGAAAAATTGGTCAGTTTGAAACAGCAAATACAGTTCTCAGAATCTGAGATGATGGTGAACTTTGGACATGAAGTGAAACAATTGGTGACAATCAGGAGATGCATTGCTGGAATTAAGAGTGTGCCTCTTAAAGTAGAAGGTTGCAACAATGCAAGGCCTGTTTAAATCTGATTGTGCATAATTATATAGGGAAAGAAAGAATCAATGAAATCCCTCCCATACTTCTGGCTTTAGTATGACATTTAAGATACTGATCTGATTCATGGTCAGATGCACATCACTTGAGTTTAACTCACGACCTCCCTCCCCAGTTTTTTTTTTTAGCAGCAGCTGATGGAAACTGGGCTACAACTCTGATCTGGCATTTGTCAACAACAACATAGCTGACTCATGTCACAAACCTTGGGTCCAATTCCACATTCACAACCCTGGCCCATTGCCATCCAGATCAATGCAGCCATAACACCGAACTCAGTATCATTCCAGCACCATTTTAATTTTAAGAAAGCAGAATGGAAGGACTTCACCAATGACCTTAATGCCATTGTAAGAAAGAACAAACCAACAACAGAAAATTATGATGAGTTTGTCAATGTAGCATGCACTGTCTCGAAGAAGCACATTCCATGAGGCTGCAGAACAAACTATGTGCCAGGGCAAATATTCAAGTTATCAGATCAGTATACAAGATACAAGCAGAAATTTGAAGCAGACCTATTCACTGAGTATACCATTGCAGCTGGCAAAGAACTGGTCTCTGCAGTAAAGGTGGAAAAACAGAAGTCAAGGCAGAATCTCATTCAGAATGTGGACATAACCCACAGCAGCATGAAAGCATGAATAACTGTCTGGAAGCTTAACAATGACCCAAGGAAGGCAGAGCAACACTACATTACTGCAGACCAGGTCACACACCAACTTCTAGAAAATGGCAGGGTATGGAACAAACAACCCAAGACAAGGCTTAAGCAGCAAGAAAACTAAGACATATAATTTGGGGGCACAATACCAATGACGAAATTAACTTCTGGAATTAACACCCTCAAGAATGGCAAAGCTACCAGTCTAGATTCATACTGAACAAATCAAACATTTGGGACCAAAGTACTCAAGTTGTTTAACACATGCTCAACCACTTACAAAGTACCCAAGATCTGGCACTGAGCACATGTTGTGACACTCCTGAAGCCACAGAAGGTCACAATGGAGCCGAAGAACTTTAGACCTATAATCACTACTATGTCACCTCTACAAACCGTATGAGCATTTCATTCTAAGCCACCTATCACCACTTGATGAAAAGCACCTAATCCCAGAGCAAACTGGATTCTGCCAAGGCAAATCATGCACTGGGCAAGTGCTGAACATCACTCAATACATCAAAAATGGCTCTGAAAAGTGTGGGAGAACAGGCACCATGTTAGCTGACCTATTAGCAGCATATGACACAGCGAATCACTGAAGACGCCTCACTAAAATATACAACATGATGAAAGATCATCACCTTACATGACTGATGCAATCTCTACTAGAGAACTTACATTTTTAAAGTGAACTATGCAGGAAGCAGAGCCAATGACCGCAATGGAAAAACAGCCTACCATAAGGGAACGTACTGTTGCCAATAATTGTCAACATCTACGCTAATTATTACTTAGTCCCATCTCAGCACAAGAAGTTTTATCTATGCTAATAATATATGCTTTGCTGCCCAAGCCAAGGATCTCTTCTAGACGAAAACTACATTAACATCGGTGCTCCCTGGGCTCTCAGTCTTTTACACCAAGAATCAATTTTGCGCCAACCCAGCCAAAACACAACTGAGTCTCTTCCATCTTTGGAATTGTGAGGCCAATAGACAACTCAGCATCACCTGGAATGGGGTATCACTTGTCCAGTATGGAAATCCTGTCTACCTTGGATGCTAGACCACATTCTCTCCTTCAAGGCACACGTGGAGAAGACAAAAAGCAAAATTAGCATCCAGAACAACATACTCAGGAAGCTTGCAAATTCAAAACGGGAAACCAACTCAGCTGTACTAAAAGACACCACACTTGCACTTTGCTTTTTGGTGGCCAAATACGCATGTCTGGTTTGGGAAAGATTAGCTCATGCAAAGAAGCTGGACCCTGTGCTGAATGACAGCTGCCACTACATCATGGGATCTCTAAAACCAACAAACATGAACAGCTTTTATGTGCTTGCCAGACTAACTCCTCTGGATATTAGGAGAGCAGTCACAAGCTAAATGGAATATTTACGAAAGGTTAAAGATACCAGATGTCTGTTACATGGTCACACCGCAGCAGTTAGCTGCCTGAAATCGCAAAAAAGCTTCCTAACTGCAACAGAACCACTTTAAAAAAATCACTGATGTCTGCACGACTGGAAATGTGGTGCACACGGCTCAAAATACGCAATGAGGACATCAAAATGCACATTGATACTGCCAAATGCCTTTCCGCTGGTGCAGAGAAAGATTGGTCGAGTTGAAGATATTTACATCACCTCCAAACAAGAATTGGCAGGTCAAAAGTAAATATGCAGATGTGAGGTTATTCCAGTGACCCAAATAGATGTGACTGCAGTGAAACACAAACCATAGAACATCTGTTGGTTTGCCGACTCCTGGAGGAACCATGCACCAAGGAAGATCTTGCCAGTTCTATAGACCAGGCCATATCATGTGCCCAACACTGGGAAAAAAAACTATGATTGTGATGGAAAGACACAAGAACAAGAAGTCTGTTCCCACTATCTCCTCCTCACAGCCTGCTGGTCACCAACAGGAGAAGCATTGAGAGCACAGGAAAGACAGTATCCCTGTTCTCAGTTCCAGTGGCTGGAGCCACAGTGGTCCTCAGCTGCTGGGAGAAACAATATACTGCATGGAAAATCCTGTCAGCCCTGACAGCCCTGGAATGGTCTGAAGCATGCTGTCACTATATGGGGATGGCATATGCAGAGTCCACTGAGCACACAGGAGTTGCGAGGTGATGGAGCATGCTCAGTGCAGATGGACTCTTCCATGAATTTAGCTCCCAAACTCTAACAAGTGGGAACTGAGATTGTTCAGAAATTTATAACTTGGTCAAGTTTGGATGGATTTTCACAGGAATGGCAAGAATCACATGTCTGACCCTAGGGTGACTCCCCTGCCAAGTTTCAAGCTGTTTCTCCAGAGCATGTAGGCACAAGAGCTGCTCAACAAAACTGTTGTAAAATTATTTTTAACACAGGCAAAATATATTTCATTAACCTCATTATTGGAAATGACTATTTCTTTAAAGCTGAAACTTTCAAAAAATCAGCTTGAGACAGATACCTGACATAGGAAATTTCACCCTTAATGGTTTCAGTTTGGCAATATTACAACCCCCTGAAAACAGAGTCTTATAATGGGAAGTGTTGGGCAACATTAACTATCGGGCAATCTACACGACCTGTAATGAACTTATAATTCATTTGCAAACAGAATAGTAGTAGTAATCTTGTACAAATCAAGATTTTCCCTGCAGGAGAAGTGAATGAATTTTCATCGTTCATTAATCATTTTCAATGTTATTGTCTTCACTAGTGTCATGACTCCAACAAGATCAGCAGCTAGCTCCATTAGTGGTTCTGGTTTGTGTGACAGTACAATCCAGCCTTTTCATATTCTCACCAGAGCTGTTAATACATTACGATGACTTGTCAAAGAACTGCTTTCTGAGCTGTTCTTTCACACTGTTTTTCAAAAAGTACCCCCCAAGTAAATTAAAAGCAGCAGTATTTTATCACATTATAGATCCTGAACTTTGAAACCAAAAACAGAATGCTGATTTTCTTATTAGTTGCATCAAATACTGTTGTTCTGAATTTAATTCAATACAAAATCAGGCTCACATTGAAAAAGAGTGTTCCTATGCAACAGTGGAAAGAAATGATTATTTGATGGGATTGGGAAATTTGTTAGAAGGGCTCCATCTCATTCCAAAAGAGAATAGCAGACCACGAGCAGCATCTGCTTTCCTCCCCCTTCCTTCTCAGCCTTGATTTCTGCATGTAAAGGTACACTGCTTCCTTCTCCCATCTCCCAAACCCCAATCTGGAAGTCCCAGCTCTATGGTGCTTCAGGAGTTGTCCAGTTTCCACACACATGATCCGGCTGTCTCTCCCAGCTCAAAGCTCAATCCCCTGCGCACACACACACACACACCCCCAAGCCCTGCTGTCTCCAAAGGGAGAAGCAAGATATTACAGGTGGGCAAGTATCTGGTGTGTATGTCGTGGGAATTCTGCAGGTATTCTAATGTTTAAATGAATTCTCTTTGATGGCATTCACAGGCCCTCTTCTGTTTGCATTCTTGACTATCCTAGTATAAAAATGGGAATTTTTAAGTAAACATTGCAGAATATCTGCAGAAAGCCTAAGGCTATGGCTACACTTCCAACTGGAGATATAATTCCCAGTTCAAGGAGACATATCAAGGCTAGCTCTGATCTAGCTAGTGCACTAAAAATACAGTGTAGCCATGGTAACACTACCATGTTAACTAACGGGTGGGGCTACCCACCCCAGTACTGTTGTGGCAATTAGTCTAACTTTTGCCTTCTTAGGAAATTACCATGAAAAATAGATCAATTTATTTTCAATAAAGAATGTTATAAACAGGTGCAAGACAGAGGGGCTGGATTAGTCCAAACAAAAATGGCCTATTGATAAATGCAAGGACTGTTGAGATTATGCTTGTTAAAAAACAGATGATGTAGGTCCCCAAATTAATGAACCAAAATAGATGTGTAGGATATTAGGCCCAATTGGTGGACAAAGTAATGAGGGTATGGGCTATTCTACCCATCACTCCCCTTTTGGGTCCTTAAAGAAAGAGACTTGCGGGGGTGTGGGGGGAAGAAAATACAGAAAGAACAGAAGAAAAGACAGAGAGGCTACTGAATTGAGCTTCACCATCATGGCTGCTCTCTCACCATCTTCTGGGATCCCGAGCCTTTGTCATCCTGATTCTGACCAGACCAGGCCAGAGAGAGGGATCCTGAAGACATCGTCACCTCTACCAGCTCCAGCTGAATCCCATACACTACCTGGGATGAAACAGAATCAGATGTTAGCAGCAGCAGCAGCAGCAGCTTCAGCTCATCTCAACTAAATTCTTCTCTTTTACCCAAAAGAATAGTTATTACGTTTGATACCATTGAAAAGACTATCAAATAAGCCCGGGGGGGCAGGGATTCTTCTAAAAAAAAATTTCCAGGTAAAAAGAAAGGGAAACAAAAATGTTTTTAAAATGCCTTACTTAATACTTATGTTTCAGATGCTTTCACTGTTTTTTCTTTTTTTCTGTAATAAAAAGTTTAAAAGATTTTTATGGGCATGTTCGCCATGGTACTAAGCACGCTAAAGTCTCCATATGCCCAATCATAGGACTGGAAAAGATCTTGAGATGTCATCTAGTCCAGTCTCCCGCACTCATGGCAGGACTCTCATCCCTGACAGGTGTTGTCTAACCTGCTCTTAAAAATTTCCAGTGATGGAGATTCCACCACCTTCCTAGGCAGTTTATTCCAGTGTTTATCCCAGACCCTGTTTAACACTGTTTAATGTTGGACAGTGACTGGGTTAACATCTTTGGCCCATTTATTCCATCTAAGTTAATACAACAATACATACCATCTGAGATGCTAGGTACCTACGTGGGCAGCTAGCCCCTTCCAGCACTCTGACTATGCTTTATTTTTAGAGCATTAGCTCAACCACAGCTAGTGCTGGTATGTCTCCCTATGCTGAGAATTACACCCTCAGCTCAAAGTGTAGACCTACTCTACATTTCAGACTCAGGTTCCATGTGCAAATACTTGAGATTATCCATTTCAAAAAATTTATAAATGTCAGTAATAGTACAAGAAGCATGATTCTAACAGGTACACTCAGTCAGGGAACAGAAACATACTATGTGGCCTATGGCCCAAAAAAAAAAAATTAAAGCATGGGAACCAAGTTTAAGCATATACATGGCCTTATTTTTATTATCATGACCACTGATATGAAGCTTCAGATGCTGAGCACCTCTGAAAGTCAGGTCACTTTTATTAAAGTGTTCAAATAGAGTCAGGGATTTGGAATGTAGAATCTGACAATTAAATGGTCGCAAACAAGCAAAAGACAAAATTATTCTTAGCTATTATTAGCCAAAAATACTTGAATGTAAACAGAAAATGAAAACATGTATAATCTGTTGGTAGACATTTCATAAACAGAAAAAGTAGTAATATTACTGGAATAAGATACACATTATTAATTCTTCACCCATTTCTACAACTATGAACTGCCTTCCCTCTTTTCCAACACTGCCTTTGTGCTGGGAAGAGTGAACCACCAACAGGTTCCTTCCAGGAATGTCTCCAGGATGATATTCATGCCCTGTGCAATGGAGTTGCAGCAGGCCAATTTCATCCTGGTGCCTCTAGAGAGGGTTGGAACTAGCTCTGAATAGATTGTTCCATAAATCTTTGCTGTTCTAGAACCTGATCACATTCTGCCTTCTCCAGTCTTTTCACGTTCTTTGAGATATCTCCCATCTGTTGTTGCCCTCCCAAGAGCTATGTTCTAACCTTGATCTCTTTTTACACATTTTGATATAAAGTCCTTTTCAGGATTTAATATCAACAGTTTAAGCTTTATGAACAGCTTAAGTTAATTTTATTTTAGCTTTAAACTATCAAGTTTCTTGGATTTACATTGGAAAGGGCTTATAGTATGATCAAATCACAAGAACCCTAATTTTAAAATTTGTGGGTTGACATAAATAGTACTTACTAAACTGTCCTGTACAATGGATACAGGAACAGGACCTAACAATTCCAGGGAAGAGGGGAACAGGATCAAAGCCAGGCTTCGTAGACATATTTAATAATGTATTTCTGGTAAAGCAATAAAGTTTACAATATGGCCCGTTTGCAAAAAGGACATTGTTTTGCCATGTTCTTCTTGTAAATTCCTTGTGAGACTCAAAGTGTTATTTTATATGTTATTCATAAAGACAACTGTCAGTTCTGTATGAGTGTACCAATGTGTTATGAGGATTAATCAAAAGGAAATGTGTATGTTAAAATCATGTGTGTCATTAAGAATCCTTTGCCAATAAGGTGGAACTCATATGATGGTCAACAGAGTGAATGCCTAATGCATAAAGTTGCAGTGCATCTTCTGCACTTCCTGGAAAAGTGATACAGAATAATTTCCAAATGCAATTGTTCATGCTTTTATTCAACCAAATATTCTGTAAGAGAAAAAAAACCAAGGGAAATATTGTGTGAAGATTCTCCTCACTGTGCTTTTCTACTGCCCTTCAGTATAGAACATTGCCTTAAACACTAGAACAGCAGGGGAATGGAAGGGGGAAAATAGTATTTTCCTCCCAAGCATTATCAAATAGTAAAAAATCTATGTTGCTGACTACATAGATGCATACTATGTATTGTATTTGAAACCAACATACATTTTAGTTTAATTAGATGATTATAGCTGTAGTCATTTGAATCCCAAATTTCATCCACTGATTGCTTTTGGCATGTAGATATGCAGGGGCCCAAAGCCAGAAGCTGATACATGGCATGAGCCTCCTTGATGACTTCACACTTGTGAACCAACTTCTAAAAAACACATACATGGGATGTCATAACTGAAAAACAAAACTAAGGTTCACTGCACCCTTTATGTTAAATGGGGGAAATGAAATAGGGGAGATAGAGATAATGGGGAGTGTGAAAAAAGACAGCTGGGAGATGGAAGTGAGATTTAAATTGTCCTTCCTCCCTCACGCCCCAAATACCAACCAAGCCTTCAGTAGCACTGTGCATTGTTAAAAGAAACCCTGAAAGGGAATTCTCCAATGTTCTAATTTTATTTTTTATAACAGAAAGTGAGTTAAACACAGCTATTGGGCCAAAAACTTCTGCTGAAAGGACCTACAGGGGTTAATGTTCACTGAAAATGAGAAGATGACCATCACATGAAGCTGGGCTGATGTAAGAGTATTATGAAAGGGAATGCTGACAAAACTCTGAAAGGCTGCTACTGTGTTAAAAACAACAATACAGGGAGCTTTGTTGTAATGCTGACTTACGTAAAGAGTAAATAAAAGGAGAATCATATAAAAATTGAATTAAAGTGATGTTAATGATCAAACAAACCCACAGGAAATGGAGAGAGAATTCTAGCATAATCTCCCATCCCATTGTGTCTATGTATTGAAGCATACATAGCCCTACATCACCCGATCTCAGTCAGTCCATAGCCTGCAACAAATGTGCATTGGTTATTGTTAAGTGGCTAACAATGAGTAAATAATGATCAAATGAGGATTACAGGAAAATGAGGAAACATCCAGAAAGGCAAAAAAACCACAGCCCTAGTATGATCCAGGAGTTTTCAATTGGCAATGAAGTCACTTAAGAAACGTGAAATAAAGTTATACAGAAAGACAGGAAGCAAACCAAGAACTTAATGAATCCTACTGGGCAAAATACTTTTAAAAATGCACATCTGCTTTCCACACCCACCAGCGAGGAAACCATCGGCTCTACAAGCTGAGCTAAGAAGATCATCTGGTGTAAATTTTTATACATACATACACACACATATATATATATACACACACACACACATACACGCTTTGAAGGAAACATTTCCCAAAATTGATAAAATGAACTGCTTCAAAGTGTTATCAGTACTAATTAATAACTTAACTCTGGTAAAGCTAGAAATATTCAGGGCTTGATTCTCCATTCTGATGCACCAGTGTCATGACACCAATAGAACTCTATTTATTTCCATTGTAAAAACTTATGTAACAGATTTGAGAACTGGGCCCTTGGTTTAATGTATCGGTTTCCCTCACATGTGCACCTTAGGATGGCTCAGGGGAATTTAGAGAATGAGATCCTCACATCGTTCCAGTGAGATATAGAGCTGTCCCACAAGGGAAAAAAAGTGGCACCATTCCTGGACTCTGTAGCAGCTTCATTTAAATTAAAAACGTAGAGTTTTAATTAACAGAATGAATAGTATACTCTGTACAGTAGCTGCAATGTTAGTCATGTTTATATACAACATGGTTTATTTTACAGGGACCCCATATTTTAGTTTTCAATATGCAAAAGATTAATTACACAACTGCACCATGGAAATTGTCTTTGGGGGCAGCTGAAAGTTTTGGGTGCTTTTGGCATCTTTGGAGGCAGATTGGGGTTGTGGGATAAAACTGTTAAAATGAGCAGCAGTGAAATAGTCAATAGTGTCGATATTTAAATTGTCATTAGATAGCCAACACCACACTGAGATGGATCCTCTCATTCTGTTTCATTCCTCTTAGAGCTGTTGTCCAGTCTGTCTGCAGATTCTGGAAAACAACAATGCATTGTTTGTAACTGGTATTCAAAGTCATCTTTACAGCCCTGAGGACTAGAAACACAATATTTTAATCAAGACTATAGATTCTTGAGCACAGTTCTGTGGGAGGAATGGGTAATGGGTGGATTCTGTGGCTGTAGTTGCCAAATACATAGAGCCCACACCATGCTCTTTCAGTAGAAGAATGTACCTGAAATATAATTAAAAGGAACAGCTATCTTTGTCTGGTGCCAGTTGTTTTTGTGGGGTTGCCTTGTTTATATTGTAAACAGGGGAGCCCAAACATGTATACTCACTGTAACCTATTTTTAATCATCCATGAGCTTTTCCAAAATAGCAAGAGAATCTTGAATTCATGTAACCCGTCATATGTCATGGGGAAATCTTCCTTTCCCTGAATTTGGCTAAGCAGCATCTTGCTGTCATTAGGAGGTGCAAGATTAAAAAACTCTTTAAAATATCTAAATTAAAGATGGTGGGCTTAGAAATAGCAGAGTATTGAGAAGTAGCCAAGAACCAGTGGTTTTGAAGATTAAGGATATGCATCCAAAAATAGCCACCTTGCAAAAGCATGGAATACTACTAATACAATAACCCTGTCCTGTGACTCTCAGCCCATCCACAATCATACATGCTACCAGGCAGCACTATCATTATAATGCCTGGTCCTGCTTTGTTATTGGTTCGCTGCCCTACCATCTCCCAGGTCTGTTAAAGCTACAGGGGGAGAGTTACTGCTGCTTAGGGCAGCAATAACTTACAATGCAAATTGCACTGTAAATTTTGCTGCCTTGACAGTGCAATGTGTCACATTGAACATTTTACCTCTATGTGGTTAAAAACTAAAGGACCAAAATCTCTGTCCCAACTCACAGCCCTTTCACTTACATGCCACCACTTCAGTGGGACTGTGAAGGATGGAAGGGAGGTTAGAATTTGTCCCTAAAGCTTAAAGTAACAGCAAGGCCATTCTAGATATAAAATAATTGCTGATTTCAAATGTCACTGACGCTGGCCCTGACTTGGTTCACCTTTTGTACACATTTACCATGGACTAAATATTCACACAAGAGAACAGTAGTTTGTTTACACTGTGTTTGGAATATTTTTGAAGGCAGATCACTTTTTTTTTCTACCCTGAGTTACAATTCAGTTCAGGTAAATGTAGACTATCCCTTAGGAAACTAAATATGGCAACTACTCAGAGAGATTAAATGAGATTGTATGTTGTTTTTGTAAATTGCAATTAGACAGCCAACAGCTTCACTTGTAAATACCAGACTGTAAAGGATAAAAGACCAGTGCCTGCTTCCTTCAATAAAATGCCTGTGTTTTTTTTTCCCCCCAAGGAGACAAAAAGCCACACACCTTTTTGCCAATTGTACTGGAAAATTATTTCTGTGGAGCCCCTCTAATTGGACACATCCCATTTATACCATATCTTTCCCCATTATGTGACCGCAAATGTGGTCTTTGTTCCTTAACATGTGAAAAACAGGTGCTGTAGAGTCAGAATGCTTCTCTCTTGAGGTGAAACTTACCCGTCTTCAGGAGGGCTCCATGCTACTGTTGGGATGAGGCTCTATAGTCTGTAAAGGTAGTGGAACAAGAATACTGTAAATAAAGTGCATGAAGTGTTTTACCAGATCATTTTCAAGCCCTGCGTGAGGATATAAAGTAGGTAGGAGCAAGTCCACCCTGCTACAGCTGCCTAAATCCCACTGTGGATATAGCCCCAAAAATCCTATTTTCAGACAAAGATTCCTAGTAATAAAAAAAATCAGGAGACAAAATATGTTATTCACCTGAATCATCCCTGGAGGAAAAGAAAATATTGTTTAAAGTTTCTCAAGACATGTTTCCAATAGGTATTAAGAATTTGAATTTTTCTAAAACATGAATTGTTTTCCTTAAGTGCCTAGAAAACAAGAGCTTTATTCAGGACAATCAAGTCTATTGTTAGAGAGTATGTATGGCTAATTTTATTTAACTCTCACATTTTGTTCTCCACCTCCCACCACCTCCTTGAATAGGGAACCCTCTCTTGAGCAAGTGAATGAAATGCACAGCACCCTCTGAGAGCACAACCAGTGCTGTATTAGCAGAAGTGAATAGTGATGCACTTTACACACTTGTCTCTCGAGAGCCTCATCCAAAGCCCAGTGAAATCAATGGGAGTCTAGAAGGCTTGCACAAGCACCACTCAAGTCCTCAGAATAGGGCATAGGTGTCCTTTTCCATTACTCTTATAGATTACATAGCCTCATTCCAACAGTAATATAAAGCCCTCAGCTCCTGAGGCAAGGAAGGAGAGGTCTGTGATAGGGTTCCCTCACCACCCACAGCACCTGCTCCTAGCTATACTGACAATCAGCTCTGCCAGGTGTTTCATCCTCCTCCGTGGTTTCTCTACCTATCATCTTCTGTCTGCACCCTCTTTCTCTCCCCTTCTCAGAGTGGTAGCTTGCAGTTTCTGGCTTGGCCTTCCAGCCAGGTCACTAAGTTCCTTCCCTTCCAGGGAAATCACAGTCCTTCCTGACCAACTGTCCAGCTGATATCTCCAATACCCTGTACCACTAGCCATAGTGGAACCCACCCCATGCTCTACACTGTGTTCCAGCCCAGGGACCCTATAACGTGCAGTCCAGGCCTGTACTGTCTTAGCCCTTGCTGCTGTTTCCCTGGGCTTCTACCTACATCACTAGATCCCCTCCTCTCTGAGTACACCAGCCTCTCAACTCCCTCCTTTCAGAGAATAACTGCAGCCCTCCTTGCTACTTACAGCTCCTGGGCTTTTTACAAGTCCTTCCTATTCCTGCCCAGCTGTGCCTTACTCTAATTAGTGGCCTTCTTGTAGCCTATATCACTCCCCTACTGGCTGCTTAATTGGTCAATTAGGCTCACCTGGCCTAATTTACCATCTCAGGAGCCAGTGTAGGAATACACCCATCACATGGTCCCTCATGGTTCTGGCTCTTACTCTACTACCCTCACTCACTCACTTTGTTCCTCTACTTCATGCTTCCTTTCTGTGTCTTTTGTACCATCTGGGTAATTAATTAATTAGCCTTTTAACTCTCTCCATCCCACCCCAATCTATCAGTTGAAAGCAGTTCCCACAGTCATGTGTGCAGCGGGGCAACTAATTGGAGTTGTAGTGAGCAGAGTACTGGCCCAGCTTCTGTTGCTCAGGGTGTTTTACCAGAACCCCCCAGCCTGGTATGGAGGGACACCAGAGACCCCTGAGACATGGTCCATCCTGACCAGACCTACACCATCCCGGGCTGCCCCATCTTTGATAACTTGTATTTGGTCTAGGACCTCCTGAAGCTCAGGTATAGGGATAGTCTGTTGTTTGCTCTCTGGACCAGGAGAAGGCATTCAACAGGAAGGACCATGGGTATCTCCTGGCACTCTGTGGGCATTTGGCTTCAGGCCCCAATTTGTGGGTTTTCTCCAGGTGCTGTACACCTCCGCGGAGTGTTTGGTCAGGCTCAACTGGACCCTGACAGAGGCGGTCAGCTTCAGGCGGGGGATGCATCAGGGGTGTCTGCTGTCAGACCAGCTGTATACTTTGGCGATCGAGCCCTTCCTCTGTCTCCTCCGTCGGAGGTTGATGGGGTTGGTGCTCTGTGAGCCAGAGATGCAGCTGGTCCCATCAGCGTACGCCAACGACGTGTTCCTCATGGTCCAGGACCCGGGCGAACTGGTGCGGGTCAGGGCCGGCTCTGGCTTTTTTGCCGCCCCAGGCAAAAAAGCCTCCGGCCGCCCCCCCCACCCCATGGGGGGGGGGCGGCCGGCCGGAGCCGGGGGGGAGGGCGGCCAGAGCCCCGGGGCGAGGGCGGCGAGCCCCGGCGGGGGCTCCGCTCTCCTCCCGGCGGCCGGGGGGAGGGCGCCGGAGGGGAGGGCGGCCGGAGCCCTGGGAGGAGGGCGGCGAGCCCCGGCTGGGGCTCGGCTCTCCCCCCCCCCTGCGGCCAGAGTGCCGGGGGCAGGGCGGCGAGCCCCGGGTGGGGCTCGTCTCTCCCCCCGGCGTCCGGAGCGCCGCGCCGCCCCCCTCCAGGTGCCGCCCCAAGCACCAGCTTGGGTGCCTGGTGCCTGGAGCCGGCCCTGGTGCGGGTGGAGGCCTGCCAGGTGATCTACTTGGCAGCCTCCTCCACCTGGGTCAAGAGCTCTGGCCTGATGGTTGGGGCAGGGTGGCAGACAAGCTCCCTCTCAGCCGTGCTTCAAGCCATTTGGTGGAGCACGGGTCCACTGCTCTATCTTGGTGTTTACCTTTCCATCACGCATCCTTCTCTACTGCAGAACTGGCAGGATTTGGAGGCCAGGGTGGGTGAGAGGCTGCGGAGATGGACAGGACTCCTGGGCACTAGGGCACTGAACCAACTAGTCCTGTCCATGCTCTGGCACCGGCTCAACACCTTGAGCCCAGCCCCAGGGGTCCTGACCTGGCTCCAGAGGATAGCTCTGGAGTTCTTCTGGCCAGGACTGCACTGGGTCTCTGCAGGGGTCCTGAGTCTTCCCCTGGAGGAGGTAGAACAGGGCCTGGTCTGCCTTTGCAGCCATGTCCATGTCTTCTGCCTCCAGGCCCTGCATAGACTCCTTTATGGTGCAGGTAGTCCGACGTGGAGCACGTTGGCGTACGCCTTCCTCCACCACTTCCGAGGGCTCTGATACGACCGGCAGCTCTTTTTTCTCCACCTGAGGGGTCTTCCGCGAGACCTCTCCGAGCTGCCGGTCTTCTACCATGACCTCCTCCGGACCTGGAAGCTGTTCTCGGCAACCAGGTCCATTGTGGCCACCAAGAGGGCGGACCTCCTTGCGGAAACCCTGCTACACAGGTGTGCAGGTGGCAGAGTCCCCCTCGGTGTGCCGGAGGCTGGTCCTGGCAGAAACCAACAGAATCTGAGACCTCCTGGACTACGCCACGGGCACTGGTCGGCGCATGGGGCTCTCCACTCTTCTGACCCCCCTGCACGTGCTCCATGAGGTGGGGGCAGCCTTGTCACCCACCTCTTGGGTTTTCCTTGAGCGGGTACTGTGGGAGGATGCTTCCCGCCCACTCCTCTCCCCAGGCCCTTCTGACCTTTTCATCGGGCCCCTGTCCCGTGAGCCCTCCCGGCCCCGGCTGTTGCACAATCCGAGCCGGCTGCATGTCTTGCTTCTGAAAAGCGCCAAGGAAACAACTTTACATGTTCATGCTGCACACATTTCACTTCCTCACCCTCATGTTCCACCCTGATACCAAATGGCGGGACTATCTACCACCTGTGGAGGGTGAGGAACCCCGGTGGGCAGCCTCTATTCCATCCTGGTCCCACAGCCCACCAGGGATATTGGTTGGCAGCTCCTCCATGGAGCCGTGAGCATGGGCATGTATCTGGGGTGGTTCACCCCCATCCCCGACACCTGCCCCTTTTGCGGCATGAGGGAGAACCTGACACATGCTTATCTCAAATGCGCCATGTTTCAGCCTCTATTCCAGCCCCTCCAGAACCTCCTGTTGAGGTTCTGGCTGCACTTTTCCCCACACCTGTTTATATTCGCACACCCTGTCCATGGCTCCACGAAGTCACAAGACCTCTTTGTCAACCTCCTCCTGACCCTGGCCAAAGTGGCCATCTTCAACAGCAGGAGGAAGATGCTAGACAAGGGGATACTCTGCGACTGTGGGGCCTATTTCCGCTCCTCCCTGGTCTCACACATCCGGGCAGAGTTCCTCTGGGCAGCGTCTGCTGGTTTCCTAGACAGCTTTGAGGAGCAGTGGGCACTGTCCAGGGTTCTCTGCTCGGTGTCCCGCTCTGAATCCCTAGTTTTGAACCTGTGATCCTCACTCCTGACCCTGTTATTCCTTAGTTGTCCCCCTATTCAGTTGGTTTCCGGGTCCAGTGGTCCCTCCCAGGATTTCCAATAAGGCCAGAGACCCCTGAGACCTGGGAGGGTGCCAACCCTGTCATCACCGGCATCTCTGGCCACCTGGTCCCCACTGACACCCCCTGTCTTCTTCTGCCAGACACCACTTCTGCTCAGGCCTTGGGGATAGTGTCCCTGTCATGCCCAGACAAGCGGGTGGGCCCCACCACCACTGTGTGCAGTCAGGCGGAGCCCACAGAGGAGGAGGCAACTGGGCCATCTCCGGACTTGGAAGAGGGTCCACCCCAGGGGGAAGTCTCCCTTCCCCCTGTCATTCCACCCCTGCCTCCCTGATGCCATCGCCCTCGCCCCCTGGACCCACCCACATAGGCTAGCCCTCCACTGTCACTACCACCTTGGAGGGCTGAGTGCTTTTTCAGGGGAAGCACAACAAGTGGAAAGTTTGAACTCAGCACCTCCACCTTGGTGTGGAGGGGGAGGAGGCCCCTGTAACACCATGAGGGGGCTGCTGCAGCTGAGCCCTCCGCTGGCCCCCACCCCCGCAAAGGCCAATGGATGAAACCAACCAAGGAAGGTGTCACCCCCTCCCAGAGACCTTTCCTGAGGAGGCCTTGGAGGGAGTCGTCCCCCCCCCCCCGCCCTTCTGTCATTCATGCCCTCCAGTGGCACCAAGCTAGAAATCACCCCAGTTGCTGACCGGGAGGACCTGTGGTGGTGGGTGGAGACCTGCACTCCATCTTCTAGGAGATCGAGGCCCTGGGTCTGACCTCTGTCTCTCCGGGGGATGACAGTCTGGGTGATGGCTTTGTCGCACCACCCTCTCTTCCTCTCTCCCCCTTTCCCCAGGCTGCCATCTGCACTCTCACTTTTGGGGCACCCCTAGCCTCACCCACCTGCCTGGCCATAGAAGGCACTCCGTTAGAGTCTGCCAGGCCCATTACACCGATGGCCGGTGCCAAGCAGCTAGGCCCCAAGCCTTTTGGTGTGTCCCTCTCTGAAGCGGTATAGCTGCCCCCTTTACAATCTGGGGGCCTGGACCTAAGCAATCCCCTGCCTGCTGCCATGGTTGTGGGTGCCACGCTGGCATTGTAGAGGGCCTCCTTCCCACACCCGCCCCCTTTACCCCCATGCCCGGTCAAGTGGTGCCATACCGGTGGCCTAGCTGCTGGGGCCCCTGCTCCCGGTCCTGCTCCCATCCCTGGTCCCCATCCTGCCCCTTGTCCTGATCCTGTCTCCCCTGCCACTACTCCCACCCCCACCCCTTCCCCTCTCCCCCTGCTTCCCATGTCACTGCCACCCCCGGGATTGTCTTGTTTTCCTTCTCTCCTGACAGCCCCCAGGAGGCAGTGTTTGTATTTCCCTCTCCCAGCCCCCACTCCCGGGCTGCTGCTCTCCCTCCTCTGCCGCTCCTTGTACTGGGGACTGAGGTAGGCTGTGCAGCACCTGAAGAACTGGTGCCATGCTGGGGTCTGCCCCATGTTTGCCAGTCTCTGTAGGTCACAAGGCCATTCCAAGGGCGCAGCTGGTGGACGACCGGGAGTCGATAAACCTGGCCCCACATGTGCTGCAGGATGAGCTGCACCATTTCCTGGTAGACACTTGTGGCTCCAAGGGCAAGGTGCAGCTCATTCGCCAGCCCTGGCAGGACTTTCACCTCACCCTCTGGGCCGTGAGGGCCATTTTGAGGGAGGGTAAGGGGACCAGGAAGCAGGATGCTGCAACCTATCGGCAGACCTGCTGCTTCCATGATTCCCTGATCGCCTTGGGGTTGATTGTGGGTTGCTGCAGGGCCCTGTGAGGGCTGGCGGTGCTCCTGCCCACGAGGATCCTCTCCTGCCCCCATGATGAACCTGACGACCTTCGGTACTCTGAACATCTGGGGCAGCAAGGAGAAGACCTTGCTGACTGCAATTGTGGGGGGTTTTTTGTTCTGCTCAATCATTCCACCATCCTATAGGCCCAAGCTTGTGAGCTGGTGATTGTCTATTGCAAAGTGATTTTTGTTTCATAAACCAGTTAAATACATTTGTCCATATAGGTAGCTATTTTCTCAGCAGAAATTAAAGGTGCTGGGTGCAGGCTCGGGGCTGGGGCAGGGGGTTGGGGTGCAGGAGGGGGTGAGGGGTGTAGGCTCTGGGCTGGAGCAAGGGGTGGGGGTGCAGGGGGGGGTGAGAGGTGCAGGCTTTGGGAGGGAGTTTGAGGGCAGGAGGGGGGCAGGGGTGAGGGCTGTGGGGCTGAGGATGAGGGGTTTGGTTTGTGGGAGGGGGCTCAGGGCTAGGGCAGAGGGTTGGGTGAGGGCTGTGGGGCTGAGGATGAGGGGTTCATGATGCAGGAGGGGGCTCAGGGCTGGGGCAGAGGATTAGGGTGTGGGGGGATGAGAGCTGGGGCTGGGGTTGAGGGGTTTGGGGCATTGGAGAGGCTCAGGGCTAGGGCGGAAGGGCAGGGTAAGGGCAGCCTGCCCTGCCATTAGTGGATGTGGGGCACTAGGACCCTGCGGCAGCAGTTGATGCCGGGAGCCGGCAGAGCAGAGTCAGCCTGAGCTGCAGGCTCCGGGGCCCCGGGGGGCAGCAAGTGTGAGCTGGGGGACACTCGGGGGAGGTGCGTGGGGGCGGCAGATGGGGCCGGGGGAGAGGCCTGGCCCCAAACATCGGTGGAGCAGGGCCCCCAGGCCCTGAATATTGCTGGAGTCCGGGCACCACGAGTGTATATAACTCGCCACCCCTGTCAACAACCCTGCCAGTGCTAAATGGTAGAGGGTCCCCAGGTAGGGTGACCAGATGTCCTGATTTTATAGGGCCAGCCCGATATTTGTGGCTTTGTCTTATATAGGTGCCTATTACCCACCGTCCCGATTTTTCACCCTTGCTATCTGTTCACCCTATCCCCAGGGCTTCCTGATATGGTAAAGGTTGAGAACTGCTGTACAAGTGCAGCAAAGTGAAAATGTTCTAACCACTGAAATGCCAGTGTTTCCCCATGTATCTACCTTCTGTGCAAAACTGAAACATGGCAAAGAATTGTCTGCTAAATGCAAACTCTGCTGAAATTTTCTTAGTCAGAAAAAGAAGATTATTTGGACCCAATTTTACATTTTTAATGACAAAAGTCTATGGATACAAAGTTATCTATTGTCAGGACAATGGCATAATGATGCCAGTGCAAGTCTGTAGAAGTGTCCTGTTACAATGTCAAATAATGACTAAGCGGTATCAGCACATCTTTATGAAAAATGGTTTGATACAGTGGTTTGTACAGTGATAGCTTAAGAAGGCACTCTCTGGTGAATTACAAGCCAATAAAAGTTTAGGTAGATCACCAATGACACTGTCAAATTGTGGGCAAAATTCCACTGTATATGGCTGTTTGCTTAAAATATCAAGAGTAATACAAAAGAATTTCATTACTAAAAGGGTTCCTATATAGCTAGGTACACCAAGAAACATCTAAAAATATATTAATTAAAATAATATTAATACTGAGCCATCATCTCATAAAGGCAAGGAAGTTATGAGTCAGGACTGCTACAGGTTATATAAACTGAACCATTTTGCTACATCCAAAAGCCTGCAGTCTGAATGGGAGCTGGACATTCAATGAGTGCAACATTTGCCCCTTCAGTTCACAAAACTCTTTTCACCAATGAACATGTATTATTTTTACATTTTTAATTACAGTTAATGTCTCATTGAATGCTGCAAAGAGCATCAGCAGTAACAGCAGCCATCTTGTTGAAAAGTAATGTCACTTATGACATCACAAAGCAACTATGAATGTACCACCAACCAGATTGCCTTATTGATAGAACATCTCAACACTTTATTTTGCTAAAAGCCATATCATCTCATGCACTGTAGTGTATACACTGCTCTGTTGCAATTTTATACAATATTCTAGTATACATATATTTTTAAAATCTCTGGATAAACATTCCTCCCTGGCACATTCTGGTTTACGGAACCAGAATATGGCTTCCTCTATATGCCAGTTGGGGGCCCAAAGCATACAGTCTTTGCAAAGCTAACCATATTTTACAGCATCATCAAGAAACACACCGGTGCTTTATATAATTATAATGGCTCCCCTGCCAAGACTCTTCAGGGTATTATAAAGTTCTTTCATTTACTGTGTGGGTAATTCCAAGAACCTCTCACCTGAGGTACTCAGTATCACCCAAATAGTAAATGAGAGAAGTTTATAAAACACAAAAGAGACAGGCAGGGGAGCAGTTATAAATATACAACAGCAGTGTGAGAACCCAGTGGAAGAAACTGTAGACGACTTTCCAACCTGCTTTAATTTTGGTTTAAATGTCCGAAGAAAAGACTTATTACTTAAACCAAATATAATATCACATTTATATTAAATTTGGTTTAAATAATGTATTTTCTTGTGACTATTAAGTCTGTATTAAAGGTGGCTGAGGACTGTTTTACATTCTCTTGTATAGGCCTGCCAGTGTCACACATGATTTCACTTTTCAGCAAGATGGCAACTATCAACACTCAGCTGAAAAATACCCACTACAGTGAAAAATGTGTGATAAGATCCCACAACACTTGAAAATGGTACATCCCACTGGGAAAATATTTATTTTTCCATGAATTGTCCAAATATTGGTTCAGCTGTGTTGATTTTGAGAAGATTTCTAACTTATTTTGAATGATGAATTGGATAACTTGACTGGCAGAACATCTTTTTTTTTTTTCAAAGGAGATGCAGGCTCATGCAATGGAATGGGCAGCATGCTGTAGTGAAGATCTCATAACACACCCACCTGGATTTCCTAAAGAAAATACTTCATTTAATAAACTGAGAAAAGATTTCCAAGGAGCGAGAGCAATCAATCTAGCCAGCTTTCAGAAGTTGTCTCTAGAAGCTTCATCTCCTGTCTGCCTATCAGGAGCTCTCAGCAGAGCAGTGAAAGCAGCTCTTAGCTCCAGTCATGCAAACCCTTAATCATGTGTCTGCCAACAACTATGAAAACAAAGTTTTTTTAAGTGCTTACCTATCCTGCTGCAGCCCTTTGTTTACTCAGGTGAGCTCTCCTGGATCCTCCACATTGGGGATTCAATTTATACATCCCCCACCCCCAACCTGCCTCCTTCTCTGCCATGACACAATCAGCCACCCTCTCTATGCTTTATTTCTCCACACACAATTCCCACTTAAAGCAGCAAAGAGTCCTGTGGCACCTTATAGACTAACAGATGTATTGGAGCATGAGCTTTCGTGGGTGAATACTCACTTTGTCGGATGCATGCATCCGTCACATGCATCCGACGAAGTGGATATTCACCCACGAAAGCTCATGCTCCAATACATCTGTTAGTCTATAAGGTGCCACAGGACTCTTTGCTGCTTTTACAGATCCAGACTAACACGGCTACCCCTCTGATACTTAATTCCCACTTAGTGTGTTTTATCCTCAAATATCCACTACCCTTATCCCATCTACAGCAACCTGGGCTTCCTCATGCTCCTTATATATTTCCCAAATTCAGCATTCCCCCTAAACCAAATCAATGTTCTAACATACCCATCTGACTCCCAGCTTCCACCACTCACCCAACTACCACAAATCTCTCCGTTCACACACACACATTTCAAATTTGCTAGCCATTCTAAAATATAATTCAGAGGCAGAAAAGTTAAAACACAATATTTACTATCCACTGTATTATTCTTGGTGTCAATAAGACAGAAACACTTGTTTTCTTACAGGCATTATGGTCTAGCCAAAACTGTTCATGGATACAGACAAACTTATGCTAATCCTGTTTTATTTGTATTATGTAAACACTTGGTGACTTCCTATCTAAAATGACTTTCTCCTGATGATGCATTTGACTCTAGGAATGCAGTCTAAGGGATATCAGTTAGCATGGCTTCTTGAGAACTCCATGCATATTACAATACCTTGAAGTTTTGTGGTTAACAGTTGCTTTTACAATATTTCCTCTTTTCTTGTTTACTCATTGTTAATTTTATTATACTACTCTAAGCCCTGTTCATTAATCAGCCTAGCCATCACTTCAGTGGCACTTCCTTAAGGGCTAAAATGCTTTAATCTTTGAAATTTAATAAGGGTTCAAATCTCATCTCAGATCTGCCCATACACAGGGTAAAAGTGAAACAACTTATGCATTTTAGCTGGTTGCAGCAGCATAAGATCAAAAGCATAGCAAAAGGCCCATTAGTTTAGATACGAATTCCATACTCCAAAAGGCCTATTAGGACAGATATGCATCCTCTGAAAAAGCTTACTAGGACAGATATGCTTATTCCCAAAAAATTAATCTCCAAAAAGCCATGCTCTGGCCAAAGTGGGAAGTCAAGTCTAAGCTCTATATGTGAAATCCAACATTCAAGGACTTTATATAGATTAATGATAACCTGTATGAGATTTTTGTTTCATAAACCAGTTAAATACATTTGTCCATATAGGTAGCTATTTTCTCAGCAGAAATTAAAGTAATATATATGGGTAATATTCTTTAATAAGTAAGATGAACACAATGTAACAAAAGCTACAGTTCAATAGTTGCTAGTTAACTATTTCAAAACATCATGTAGGAAAGAATGCAACTAAATGGAAATTGCTTATACAAACTGTGAAAAGCAACTGCAGAACTTTATAACATGTGGCATGCTTCTCAATATAATTAAAAACAGATCATATCCTGGTTTTATCAAATGAGCCATTTCACAGGCAAAAGCTCAACTTTTGACATCCAGCTCTTTATTGAGAAGCATGTCATATGTGTCGATCTAAGACCTTGTTGAACTCAGGCTATTCTCCATTGGTGATGTCTCATAGAGAGGGTAAGATACACATTAATTTTTGGATATTGAGAATAATATATCAAAATCTATAAATACTGGTTTCTCCATTGACCTCAGAACAGGGTTCAAAATCCAGGTCCTAAACTGCAGGCATTTCACAGATTGCGACTAGGTTATCTCAGAAACCACCTTACCCCCCTTGATATCCCAAGACAAGTAACTTTCTGGTTCAAACTACCAAGCAATGAGAACACAGCATTCTTGATGGTGTGACCCTGGCTTTGAAACTCAAATTTCTAAGAAATTAGAATGACCCCTGCACCTAATGGTGTTCTGTGAAGGTTGTGCTGGCAAGAATTCAGCTGCAGGATGTAGCCAGTAAAGTAAACGCAGCCCAGAGCTGTCAGTCAAACTGTTCGCTGGGCTACCTTAACAGGTCCATGCATGCACAGAAGAAATTCCTTATCTAAGGAGTGGGCAGTGCACCAAAACCCTTGGCATGCCACCAAAGTAAACTGAGTAAGGCAGCTGTTACACTAACCGCACATTGTGAATTTAATGGTAATGCAGGATAGCGCAGCAAAGCTGCAATTACATGGAACTCAGAAGACCACTTGTAGTCATGAATCGTATGAAAGGCACCTGCTAACCAATGATAATAATGATTGTTCATATGATAGGTGCATGGACCTTTGTTGACTGGTTGATTGTCAGATAGTTAGTAAATATAAGTTGTGTGCTTTTGGTATCTTGTTGGAATTATCCGCTGGGCAGGTTATACCACCATGACTCTGTCTGATCAGCAGAGCTCTGGTGTTCTACAACCTCGTTTCTTCAATAAAGAGCTGTTTATTATTTGCCAAGACTCCACAGGCAGGGACCAGACGGGTAGCAGATGGAAACCCATAGGGAATACGATCACTTAGAAAGTCCAGGCTGTATAGTGACCCCAACTTTCAGACCAAAATGTAAAGCATATATTTTCTATAGGACCTTCCCATAGCATCAGTACACTTATAAAAAGATACTATACACAAAGTTATGCTCTTCTGCCCCTGAAGAATGGAGGGAGTTAAACATTAGGTGAAAACCCAAGATAGATAAATAGCTGTGACAAAATGCTCTAACCACCGCAGCAAGATGTTGCCATACATACAGGCCAAGTATATACTAGATCTCAGCTACATTATTTGTGATTGCAACAATCATAAATAGGATATGAGAAATGGTGGAAAATATATATCTGTCTTTCAGATGTGGCATAAAACTGACATCCTGCCCATTTGTTGACATTAAAGATCCCACTGCTAAGGCTGGATTTTATTTATTTTATTTTTTCACAGAAAAAAAGGGCCATTTTTCATAGCACAAAATGGTAAATTTTGTGGGGCAACGTTGCATTTCATAAACAGATATTTTAATAGACACTGTCAACCAAATAATGCTTTATAAGGCACTAGGAATGATTCAGTGCATGTCTGGAAAAGGTGTAAAGAACTTCTATTTACTTTGAGCTTGTTGAAATCTCATTGTTTTCTCTAGGGGGGGCTTTGTATGTGGGTCAGACATGACTCAGAGACCCTTTCTATCATTTTTCCCATCTTCCCATAGTGCAGCTAAAGCAAGGACCCTGCCCTGAGGAGCAGACCATTGAGAGCAGCAGGGGCAAGAGAGAAAAGAAAACACCTTGTTTACACTACAGTGGTAAGTTGACCTAAGTTACGCAACTCCAGCTACGTGAATAACATAGCTGGATTCGACGTTGCTTAGGTCGACTTACTGCTGTGTCTACAATGCACTGGGTCGATGGGAGACGCTCTCCCATTGACTTATCTTATGCTTCTTGTTCCGGTGGAGTACCGGAGTCAACAGGAGAGCAATCTGCGGTCGATTTAGCAGATCTTCGCTAGACCCGCTAAATCGACACCCAGTGCATCGTCAATCCCTGGTAAGTGTAGACATGCCCTCAGGAGATCAGAAGACTACTTCTAACCAAACAAAATCCCTTTGGCCCCCTTTTAACCTCTGTTTCTTTTTCTGTCCCTGCTCCTTGTCTTATTCACGTGACACCCACATCCACTCACACCCACACACTCTTTGTAGTCTGTCCTGTGCAGAGCTACTATGATGATGGGCCCTATTAGAAAACTCTGTGTGATGATGATAGTTACAGTTTAGTTTAGTTTACATCTAAAACAGGTCAGCTTGCTCTATGTAAGACCCCATTCTACCTGCCCTCTTCACTTTCATTTTTACCTCAGCAAAATCGGTTGAACAATAATATCCACATCTCTCGGGTGTTTCTACATTCATGTACGATATGTGAAAAACTGGTGACATTTTTGAATTTTGTGTTTCATTCATTTTTTTGTAAATGGCAAACAGGCCATTTAACATTTCTTGTGAATCTCATGACAACTATTAAAGTAATACAATTTGATCAATGGCACTTCTCTTTACTCCCAGAAGCTGGGGTGTCAGAGCTGGTTCTTTCCAAATCCCAGTTCTCCCAAACCTCAAATTCTCTCATCAATTTAAATGAGAAAAAAATATCTTCTCTTTCTGTTTGGAATAATTTTGTAATGTCACTGGGCACGATCAGATGGCTGCTGCCTTCCACCTGCAGGCAGCTGCAGGGAGAATTTAAGACAAGCAAAATTTAGAATTTGGAAAACACCAAAACTGAAGTGATTTGTGTGTTAATCTGTGTACAAAATGCTGTGGAGGATCTGTGCATGAAGGGTACTGTACAAATGTCAGTCAGTAATCTGACTGTATTTCCTGCTCATACATATGATGAATATGCTGTTGGGGCTTTAAACTTCCAGCTGAACACTGTTTATTTCTCACATAATGATAATCACAATCACTATGAGGATCTACATCAAGTCCAAGAAAAAAATGACTAGAAAACTCATTCTGGATTGGGCAGCAAGGTGACACTCAAGGAACATAAAAACAACCCCCCACCTTCGCCCATCCCCAAGTAAATGTAAGTAGAAGCCCATTGATAGACACAAGCATCATATGATCATACATCATATTTGGCAGAGGGTTGATATAGAAACCCAGTCCATAGACAGATCCACATAAAGGTCTGCCAAAACAAGCAGAACAGCATCTGGCATAGGCTGGGCTGCCCTTATATCATGAAAAAGTGCCTCCTTTGCCAGTTATTCACTTTTTTCCTCCCAGCAATCAGTGTCAGACCTTTAAAGCCACTATGATATCCTGTCTCAAATCCAACCTTAAGACTCACTTCTACCAGCATGCCAGTAGCACAGTCCCCTATGATAATAGCTTGACAGATGGCAAGCTGAGACTATGGCCACTGATCTGCTTATCTGACTGCATTAACAGAACAGAAACACATTATATCTACAAATTCTGTATCCATCTAGTATATGGGGGGGGAAAGCATGTATTACTGTTCCCCCATTCCATTCCTTTCCCCCAATTGTTGGCTTCATCCACCTGTTACATCTCGTCTTGAACAAAAGCTGTGAGTTCATTGGGGCAGGGACTGTTTTTTACTATATGTTTGTACAGTGCCTTGCAAAGAGGGGCCCTGCCTTGATTAGGACCTCTAGGCGCTACCATCATGCAAATAAATAATAAAACGATACACTGAGGGTACACCACTCAAGCAAAACAAAAGAAATTGAAATAGTCTTGAGTCAAATGGCAAATGCTACTGACATAAGGCCCGATCCAAAGCCCATTGACTACGTTGTATTTCAGATCAGACCCATAGTAACTATGCTTTCCCAATGTGGAACAATTGAAGGACCTACACATGCATTTTTTTAATGGCTTGAGTATGGGGACACAATGGGGGAGTGGAAGGAGAGAGACTGGTACTGGCTTGACAAGGAGCCCAAGGGGATGAGTGAGAGACTAGGATCGACGGGGCAAAGGGCCTGGAAGGAGACTCTGATGAGGAGCATAATATGGAGTGGAGATGGGACTTGAACAAGGAACCTGGAGAGCATGACTAGGACTAGCTAGTCAAGGGAACTTGAACCAGAATGAGGAACCCCACGGGGTGGTTACTGGGACTGGGATGAGGATCTAGGGCTTAGGAAGAGACAGGACTGGCAAAAGGACAGGCTGGAAGAGACACAAGCAGAATTGGGAGAACAGGGACAGAAGGGATTTTGTCCTTTAGAGCACATTCCCCTCTAGATCCTGGAACTGAACCCAGGACTTCTAAGCCTGGTGTAATCAAATATCTGAAACCCAATGAAAAAATATGCATGCGTCATTCCCAGCTAGTTGCTGGTCCACAGCGAGGATGACAGCCTGTCACCGCTGTCAGTTACTTCGTTAGCTCAAGTGGCAGAAGTCTCTGTGGTGAATCTAAAGGTTTCAATGCTGCTGATGACCAATTTAGGGGTGGGTATGAATCCACATGATGGAATTTTTTCGGTTTATTCTTTTAAAGAACTTAGTTTTTTGTGTTTAATTTCCTATGTTAAAAGAATTTTAAGCTTGAAAAGTCAAGTACTCAAAAGTTAGAAAATGCCAGAATTAAGGTTACCTGTGCAACATTAATTCAGACCCCTTGAGCATTTGTATTATCATACAGTCATTAATTACATGATCACATACCATTTTTTTCCACGGGACCTCTCCCTCATTCAGTGAACAGGATACACCTTCATCTCTTTGTGCCTCAGTTCTCCAGCTGTAAAACTGGGATAATAGTATCCCCTCATCTGAAAGGGATATTGTGAACATCAATTCATTTATGTTTGTGAAACATTCAGATACTATACTTATGAGCACCATAAACAAGCCTATGATGAAATTAATAATTCTGTATTCGGAGCTGGGTTTGAATAGTGTGTATAAATAAGGCTTAGGGCCACACATGGAACAATTAGGCTAGAAGAAAATATTGAATAGCTGCTCCTTGAGCTATGAGTGCCATCCATTCTGTGCACTGGATGAGGCAGGGTCCTGTGGAAAAAATAGCATGTGATAATGTAATTAAGGACTGTTTCATAATGCATACACACAAGGGGCTGCACAAACAACCTTAATTCTACAATTTCCTAAATTTTGAGTGGTTAACTTTGCAACCTTCATTTTTTTAATTTAGTTACTTTATGTGTGTGGATGGGCAGGTGCATAGGTGTGTGGTGGGGAAGGATGTAATATATATGTAAATATATTGCAGCTCTAAAGAAAGCAGATCTATTCACTGGCCTGGCTAGCGCTTCAGTAGTGCTAATTTGGGGCCAAGAGACTTTTTTCAATATGTAGTCAATAAAGTAACCAGGGATCCCAAATGTCTATCAGGTATTTATAATTCCACCATCCCACAGACTATTTCAAATACGCTGTTAAAGTGCTTTAAAAATCAAAAGTACAGCACTAATTAAAATCCTTGAAAGCTGCCACTGTCAGAGAATAAAGGATCTTTCCTGCAATAGTGTTCACAAGAGCTCTGATAGCAAAAAAGATGCTATCTGAATTCCAGGCTGGCTTTTCCACCTGTATTAATATTTTGTATGGAAAAATAAACTGCTTTGAAAAGTGCATAGGGAAGCAGGAAATCTGGAGCCTAAAATATGGTAGTATACACAAACTCTTGCTTTATAATTGTGCACAGTGTAGACCATCTGTTTAGCAGTTAAATACACTCCCATTTAAATGAGTAAGTACATTTAATGGACAAAGTATTAGGATCACTGAAGGGTGAAGTTTTATAGTTGCAGTATGTAAATGCCAGAGCGGAACCACTTGTACATTGTTACTAATACACACCTCTAAAATAACTAAAAAATGTACTACTTACCTGCTAATTACTGAAAACTGGCTTCTTTTAAGCAAATTATTACAAACTGGGGTAGATTAAAATGAAAGTCTGATGGTCTCATAGCCTGCATTCCACTAGTGTAAATCAAGCTAGAGATTTGCTAAGGCTGTTTTGGACTCTTTGGGTACCCAGAAAGTGAAATATGAAAATAAATGATATAATGACTTCACTTTGAGTATTCATTGTCATTTCAATCATCTTTTAAACAAGACAGGAGTGGAGAGAGCTTTCCTAAACACCTTCACTAATAAGTTGCCAGCATTTAAACTACAATTAGCTTATAAAATGGTTGATATGATCAAGCCATATGGCTAATATAATTGATTTGTTCATATTTTTAAAATTATGAAAAACAAAGCCAGAACAACAGCATAATAGAGTTTACAACTTTAACTAGAGGTGTCTATTTAGTTAGACAGTAAATAACTGTCTTCTTTATGTTTTAAAGGAAATATTATGAACAAAGGGGAAGATGGATCTAGATAAACCTGAATTATAGAAAATAGCTTTTTGAAGGACTGAGGAAAGAAAATATACTTGATGTTTACATTACCTAAAGAAAAACAAAGGATGCTTAACCAGGTTTAAAAAGAAAACTGATTTTGAATGAATAAATTCAATCTTCTGTGAAAGAGAACAAGCAAATTAATAACGTCTGAAATCCGGGGTTGTGTTAACACCACAATAAACAAACATACTTTTTAAAAACATAACTTCCCACATATTGTGCATGTATAACACTGTCATCACTTAAACATTATGGCAACCAATTCTTTGAGGAACACCCCAGTAGTATAATTTTTCACGGAAGGACTGAGTTTGGAGGGTATTTTTGTTTTGTTTTTTTCAAAGGCTATATACATATAGGAAGAGGCACTATTGGCTCGATTTTCAGAAGCGCTGAGCATCCATAACTCTCATTCACTTGACTGGGAGTTGTGGGTGCTTAGCACCTCTGGAAAGCAGAATATATGTTTATATTTTAAAAGGCAAAAAGACTCCTACATACTTTAATGCAACATTTCCGAAATAACTTTGGCTCCAATTTGTACGCGTTTTCAAAGCCTACCCCTACAACTTTGATTCTTTCTATAAATTCTAATGCTAGTTAACTGTCAAATTGAGCAGATTTTCCCCCCTGCTCATTGACTCATACTCAGCAAAACAGATAGAGACCATAATAAATCTGCACTGGAAAATGTATTTTATGACTGCCTACGCTCTTAAGTTTTTGATTCCCTTTCTTAGTTTCCTTGAGGCTGCACTTTTGTCGTCTTTACCTGATTTGCCACCTTCTCTATGTGAATAGGTTTCTCGAAATGAGATGATTAACAGTAACTTGGTGGTGGAGCGGAGGGGGAAACCTTCATTTTTCATGCATGCCCATTGGTTTTCAAAAGCTTATTATGAAGGAGTGTGGCCACTAGTCTCTTACTGATTTGTGTATGATGGGAAACCTACTTCTGTGAAACACAGGGTTTTTAACCTAACAGAGTAGGGTTTTCATGCACAATTGGTATGGTTCTGATCGCTCTCACATATTGGACAATAAATAGTTTTGCCTCTAAACTCCAGGAGAAATTGAATTCAATTAGGCAAAAGCCTCATTTGCGTTGTCTGGAAACGATAGACATGGCTTTAATGATCACTTCACTTCTGTGAAATTCTCTACCATTGATAGTACGTGAGGTCTCATTAAGTTCCTCTAAATGGAGTTTTAATAATGTGTTAATAATATCTAGTCATTGTTTAAAATATAAAGGATTTAAATTCAGATGTTATTTTCTTTAAATCGTCTTACCTACCTATATAACTGTGCTTGGTGAAAAGTGAAATCAGGTGTTGTATATTAATTACAAGGAGATTCATGCATTGTCACTATGTAAAATACAGGACTCCGGGATAAGTTCTGTGCATTTCCTTTTACCCTGAGAAAAACATTTATAGAGCCCATTATATATTTAATAAACTCCTGTGATCTGCACGGGGGTTCGACTTGCAGACTGCATTCTGATCTCCCATCAGATAACACTTTCATCAGTGTTTGCATTTCTAGTCCGAAGGGATACTATCAAAATAAAGGGACTCCTGCCTCCCTTCTCCCCCTCTCCCACATTTCCAGTCACACACATCCTCACACTACCAAAAAAGGGCAGCTAGTCCTCTTTCTGATCTCCACAGGGATGTCTGGAAGAGTTTATCAAAGTCTGGGAATATATTAAAAAGTCAAACTGACGCTAGTGAAAGGATTGCTTGGCAGGAATGAAATGAGGCTCTCCCAAATATCTGTGTAACCTGCTGGTCTCGAGTCCCTTGCTGATACTGCTAGGAGCAAGTGGAGCCGCTTATTAAGATTGAAGAGCTCAGCATCCATGCTTTTTAAAACATAGTTAGGCTTGCACACATTACCTTCCTCATGTATTATCGCGCCAGTAAGAGGGAGAGCCAGAATAACCGAATATACTTTGTTATTAAGACATCAGCTGTGTTTGCCCATCCCCCTATGCCCGTACATATTGAGCAGGCAGGACAACAGGGGTATAATAAGAGTGATGCTACCTTGTAACGTTTATCGGGTTGTTTCTTTATATTTTTCTTTTTCTGCTAGGTCTGACCTGACCTTTGTTGCTGGCAGCTTTGCGGAATGCCTACACTGGCTTTTACTGTCTCGCGTCACTGTACCTGGAAACCAGGCCGGAAACCGGACCTAACGGGACAGCAACCATTGTATATAAACTGCAGGGAACCAGCTGCAGGCGCTAACGGTGCCTTGTACTCCAGGTTACCCCAACGTCAGCTGCGGGCTGCATTTCCCAGTCAGGGAGAAAACAGACAACACGAGACCCGCTGTTGAGCTCAGGCAGTTCAGGTTTCCTTGTACATCCTTAGGGTAGAGAAAAAGAAAGTAAAGCAAAAGTGCTTCACAACAAAGAGGAGATGGTTTTCCCCCCAATCTGTTTTGTGGTAGGTGGGCCATACCATAAAAGCCTTCTCGGTGAAATACAAAACAAGAATGGGAAAGACACCGACCTGGTGCCCCCAAAATAGAAAATTTAAGAACAGCTCCTACTTTGTATTCCAGATTTCCAAGGCCTTCATTCAGATTGTGTTGCAATTAACAACTCCCTGAAGCTGCGCGCCAGAGGTAATAAGGGCATGATTGTCTTTAGCTGCGAAGATCATACATGATTAATAATTTACCAGGAACTTACTTTCACTTACTCAGAGCCTATAGGTTGCAAAGGGCCTTTAGAGATTGCTTTCCCACTTGTAAAATAGACTTCTCTCTATCTAGTTTCTTTCTGCCTTGTTACTATTATCATGTGGATTTTAATTTTGGTTTTTTAAATAGTGCAATCTTTTGTCAGTTATACATCCTGGCGTTAAAAATCTGGGTATCGTTTTCACATAAAAGAACTGTCAGCCACCTCATATGAATTGCTGCACAATGCATCATCCCCTTTAAAACTCCCCTTGACATCCAAGCATTTGGAGTATTGTAACGATCTATCAAAGCAGTTATAATTGTGTTTTGGTAGTTGGGAGCCAAAGTGCAAGAAGGAGAGAGAGACTTTCACGGGGAAGGTGGAGTGTGCTACCAAAGTAGCTTTAAAGGACACAACACGTTACCCTATAAAGTAAACATTCAGTGCACTTAACATTCCACCATGCCCGCTGGCAGCAGGGGAGAATTAAGGACCCAGTCCTGCAGCCTTTACTCACAGGAGTCCGACTGATTTCAAATGAGAATATGGGTGTTACTACGGATTACTCGTGTGAGTAAATTTGCAGGGCCTGGCTTTTCTTTCTGATGTGGTCATTATTTATTTTATTTAAGCTTCACATGACTGTATTGATGTAAAAAGGGAAAATAGGCAGCACAGGAACATATCAGGCGATATTACGTCTGTGCAATAGTACAAAAGGCAAAAGAAAATATCGCAGGAACCAAGAGAACAAGGAAATGGATGCTAATCATTTTGCTATCTTATGAAAAATGACAGACAGCTAATGAAACATTCAACGAGAAAAAACGACCCCACAACGTATGATCCTATGACAATGATCAAAAATATCTTGGTCAGTTTTCTGGCTTTCTCACCCAGGAATTCCTTGCTGTAGTTGCACAAACGGATATCTATATACAACTGTTCATTTATTTTCTAGTATTCATACTTTTTCTGTGATTTATTTGCTATGGTTCAGATTAAACTTCAAAAGGACAAGAGTTTGACTGATTTCATGTTTTCAGAGAATTTTTTGATGATTTACAAAACTTGTTATTAATTTACCCAAAAGCTTTTCTTAAGTTTACCATGTATGCGAGTTTTATTTGTGCTGTATTAGAATTACTACTACGCTTCAGTTTTAAACGTCCAGTGGTTTCATTTCAGACAAATGTTTAACCAATTAAAAAGAAAGGAAAAAACCAGGAGAGCCCGAATTTAGTGTTGAGTATTTCCGAGAAGTGCTGAAAACCCTCAGCTCTCATGAATATCGATGTAAGCTGAGGACCATAGCACCTTCCCTAGAAGCACTACATCTTTCAGATCCAGCCCAGAGGGAGGGCTGGAGAAGAAATTCATTCGAGGTCCTATGCTCTTGCCACCTATAGTAATGCCAGATCTCACACTGACTTCAGTGGGCGTGGGAATCAATCTTTAGGAGGGCAATTCTGCCGCCCTTACTCACACCAATAATCTTTACTCGAGTGAGTAAGTGATGCAGGATCCTATTTTTGTTGTTAGTCTGTCAGAATTATTTTTAGCTGAAGTGACGTTCGCTTCAGTGGAAGCAGGATCCTGACCTATTCCTTGTGTTGTATTGTTCCAGTTTAATAATCCACTGATATGAAAAGATTGTCAAAAGCTATCCAAGTGTATTGTTTTAAATCAAGTCTAACCAGGTCGTTGTGCTTTGGAAGGCTTTCTCAGTACTACATTCCATAAAATAGTTTCTAATAGTTTTCAGCTAAAGCTTAACTTTAAATCCATCCCACTACCGTGTTTGCATACTGAGCTGACACAGTAACATCAAAAAATGTCCCTCAGTAAACCCTAATTGCCTTGTTTGACCAGCATGGTGTTTGACTGTTCCATGTAGTGTATACTGTCTGTTTTGGTGGATTGCTTGCAGATAGGTTATTTACATTTCTCTACATGGATTTTGTTACATCTTCCTCATTATTTGCAATCTCAAATCTCAAAATCCTCATGATAAACAAGACAGATCCCCAAAGCAAAGCTTGATGTAACCAATTGGTAACCTCTTTCCATCGAGAGAAATGACCCTTTGCAGCCACCTGCTGTTTTTCAGCCAATTTTCCAAGCGCTCTCTCTCTCTCTCTCTCTGTTTCTCTCGGGTTTCTATAGCACCCAGCCCCGTAGTAGCTACTCCTTCCTCCTCTATGGTGTTGTTCTCTACTTCGACCAAAAAATTCTAGTGTGAAACTTCAGGAGGTGTTGAGCGGATCTGATAGCTGCTGCCTTTGGCGTACTATCTTTGAAGAATCCCATCAAACTAGTTAAACAAGCCCTGTCCTCTCATAAATCTACGTTGGCTGTCTCCAGTCAACATTATGTTTATCAACATTTTACCTCACTGAGTCCCAAATATTGTTTCTAATATGATACTCAGCTGCTGTTTGGATCATTTCTCGTTTTCTTTTCTGTATGTTGTGTTATTTTTCCAATTCCCGGGAACCAGCGAAGGTCTCCTGTAGATATAATTTAAGACTGCACTACGTTAACACATGTAAGTGTATGTTATGTGAGCCAGATGTATTCAACGACTATAGAGGCATCAGAATAGTGCAGAATCTTTCCATAACTATTTCCATTGTTTCATCCTAGTTGCGCCTATCTAACTCCTCCCTATCCCATCAAAGCAAATTATTGCTGGTTGAAATTTTGTCATTGACTTCAATGGCAGTAAATTCCATCATCTCATGATCGTTTCTTAGCTGCTGTCCATCTTCAACCTCTTCTCTGGTTGGAGCTGCCTATCCGCTACAAAGAACTCACCACCAGCTTTTTAAACGAATTTGGTGTGTGTGTGTTTTATTTTCTTTTAATCTGAGAAGCCCCGCGGTCCATATTGTGTCATTGATTTTTAAGTACAACTGCCAGTTGAAGCCAGTGGAACATTCTGCTTGCGAATCAATGGCACAATATGATCCTAAGTGATCAGATGGAAATTCTCTGAACTGGCTAGTCATTATTTTTGTTGTTCCTTTAATTATCCTTTCAACTTACTTCTGATTATTTTAATCATGTCTCAGAACCATCCATTCCAGATGGTTTGTAAATGTCATCTATTATCAAATCATTGGTATATTATCAAAATTGCAACCTCTGAAGCCTTTACAATACCCATTTCCTATACTTCAGATAATGTTACTGGATAGAACGAAGGAAAGGGGGAATATTACAACGTTGTATGTGGACACAGCGATATCGCTACACGTACAGGAGGTTTTTGACATTTTGTCTTTGAGCACCGCAATGCCCTCTTTGGTCACCGAAATCAATGGAGCCAATTTCATAGGAAAATCTGATAGTTTGAAATGAGAGAGCTCTGCTTATTAAAGCTGGCATCCAACGGTTTGTAGGCAGCAAATAAACAGTAGCTGCAGTTTCCTATCCTGGCTCGTAAGAAATCAACCCAAATCATTCCAAAATAGAAATAACGTGTCTGCGATGGAAAAGTCGACTCGTTTCTGTTTTTATCATTGAAGGGGAATTAATGCATGTGAAATGGTTTTGCCAGATGACAAGCCAGAAACAAGACGACCCTTTTATAAAGTGTTATCAGAATGTCTTTCAATATTTTGATTGGAAAATGGAAAGTGAAAAGTTAGAAATGTTTTTTCCTCTTCTCCGTTTTGAGTTGATCCCCAAGATAACTATTCAATAATCACTATACAGTTCAACTGCCATATAGCCATTGAAAAACTGAGCAAGTTTTATTGAAGATATTTTTAAGAGTGGGTCCTTCATTTGGAAACTCTGTTCCACCCAGGCCTTCCTGGTAAGTAAGCAGACAGCAAAGAACGCTAGAATGACTCTATTTTTAAACACATCCGACAACTCTAAAAGTCTTGGTATAGTTTGGGGAATGACTGGCTTACATTTCAGCTCCTAATGATTTGCCGTGGACGGCGGGGGGGAGAGGGTGAGCTGCTATTTAAAGACAACCTGAAATGTTCGATTGGTCATAATCATTCTTAAGCTGATCTATGCACTATTATTCGACAGTTAAAGACCCAGCGAAATCCATACGTCCCTGTTTTTTTTCTCCATAGCTTATGATGATTATTTTCTTCTTGGTTAACTTTAGCCTTTTAGAGGTAATGGTAGAAAATCATGTTATTATATAGCCCTGGGTAATTAGTACTTCCCTCTGTCACTGCGACGGTAGCGCAGCATATCATGTAAAACCGAAGTGTCAAACCCTGTACACCTAATCTTTTCCATACAGAGACCATTCATAGTTAATGAGTCAAGAGCCTTAAACGGAATCCACGTAAAGGACACTTATCCGAAGTCTCTCTTTGAGGACAATACTTAATTGTGTCCTAGGAAAACATGTGTGAGTTTTAGTGGCTCTCTTCAAGTGCTTCTGCGTTTGCTGACCGATTAATAGCAGCATTTCCAAAGGAGTTTTTTCTTTTGTTCTCAAACACCAGTGCAGTGCTTTAGCCTTCCTTTAGTAAACATTGGTTAAACAAACACTCTATCTGCTCTATTATAGCCAAAGCTGCTCAGAGCTTTAATAAAGGCACAGGGAAGACCAGAACCCACGTCCAAGACTGCTGCTTAATCCAATGAAGGCAATTTCCGAGGATAATTGCGAACATGTTTTAATGCATATGCATGAAAAAGGATTTTTTTCCGAGAGACCGACTTTACATGCTTATGTAATTGATTGAGGCGCTGACCCGCTATTCAAAATGTTATTTGAGAACCATCAGAATGCGTAAACTTGCAAATTGCCCAGCTTGTATCTGAATTAATACCTCATTCATCATCATTATGGGTTGATA
>NW_020664413.1:40476553-40600933 GCF_002925995.2 Terrapene triunguis
CGGGGAACTTTTTTCCAATTCCACATTCAAAGGAGGTCCATCAGAGAACATGATTGGCAATTTTCGTCATAATCTGCACATTATTAGCATCAGAATTGACATGGCAGTAACACTGGTGGTTTTTGATGTGCCTTTCTTCAAGTTCAAGGAAGTCCCTCCAGTAGCAGTGGCTTGGTATGGCAGGTCTCAGTTATCCAGTGGTGGCTTTTCAGAGGCAAAGGCGTGATAGACATGTGTGGGAAATAAATCCAAGAGCCGATTTACCAAAGAAAAGAAACAGAAAAACATTAAACTGAGAGAAGTACCTAAGGTCAATGCTTCAGGACAGCATCCTATACCCAGAGAGATTCAAGTATTTCCCAGATCGGGTGGATTATGGTAGTTAGAAAGCATGAGTTTAAAACTGCCTCTCCGACTCCTATAGAGCATCCTGTCAATCTCACACTTCCCTTCCCTTTACCGGCCCATCCACGGCAGCCTCATTAGCTACCGCTCTTTCTGCACATAACATACGCGAGGCATTTCCAATTGATTCGAACTAAAACGAAATCAGAATAACACAGCAACACTTTCCTCTTCCGTTGACACCCCTCCTCTCCCCCTTCTGTCCCATTTCCAGACGGACGTGGCTGCAGGCTTCACTCAGTCCCTAGGCCAAATTCCCCTTGCACAGGGGGTGAGGTTTGGCTCAGGACCGACTGAGGGCGGCGGGGGTTGGGCCCAGCAAGGAGAACAGAAGCTTTGCACCCAGTGACACCCGTGCAATTCTCCCGGGGGGTGGCGCCCAGGGCAGCCCTTGGCCCCTGCGAGGCGCTGTCCTGCAAACCCCGCCCTGGGGCCTGCAGGCATCCCGCGCCTGGCGCTGGGCCCCGGGGGGTGCGGGAGGAGTGCAGGGGGATGTCAGTTCGGGTCCCAGCCCCCTCTCCCGGCTCGTGTCTCCTGCAAAGGGGGGGTGGGTGAACGATACAAAAATAGAAGGAACTTTTCCAGAGCCCGGCTGTGGTCCCCCCTCCCCCGCCCCTTACAAAGGGTCGCCCCCGGCTGCGGGCGGGGTAGTTATCTGGTGAGCGGCGCCTCCTCCCGCTGGTCCGGGGAGGCGCCCGCGGTTTTGCTCAGCACGGCCGCCGAGTAGGGCAGGAAGCCGCTCTCCGCCCGCTGCGAGGCCGCCGTGCAGGGGAAATCCGAGCCGGAGCCGCGCGAGCCCAGCGCCGCGGCCGCCGCCGCCGTCTGGCTGCTGTGACAGCTGAGGCAGGAGCAGGCCGTCGAGCCGGCCGGGGGCGCCGAAGAAGCCGCGGCCGCCGCGGCCGCCGCCGCCACCGCCGCGCTGCTGTTGAGCCCGGCCGCGGCGGCGGGGGCCTGGTAGAGGCCCGGGTGGCGGAAGCCGCAGAGCAGCTCCGGGCGGGAGTAGGGGTGCGAGAGGGCGCGGAAGGTGTCCAGCGGCCGGATGGAGGTGGCGAAGGGCGAGGCGGCGGCCGCTCCGGAGGCGGCCGCAGCCGCCGCGGCCGCCGTCACCCCCACGTGGGGATAGTAGTGCAGCGGCACGTGCGAGTGGAAGGGGTAGGGCAGGCTCCCCGTGGCCGCCGCGTGAGTCATCATGTAGGTGTAGAAGCTGGGGTCAGCCGGATGGGGCCAGGACATGGCCAGGCGCTGCCGCTTGTCCTTCATCCGTCTGTTCTGGAACCACACCTGGGGGGAGGGGAGACACAAAACACAGGCCGGCCTTAGAAAGCAGCTCAGCAGCGGCCCCGGACACAAACCAAACCCCCACCCAGCTCCCGCCAAAGGCAGCAGTACCTCCCGAGCAGGGCACGGCTGTGCCGGGCACGCTCCCCTCTCCGTACCCGCCCCCGCTGCTTAGCCTGGCTGTGATTTATTTATTAATTATCCTCCTGGTTTACCACCTAAAAACCTTCCTCCAAATTCGCGCACGCACAAAACCCGCTGACATCAGAGACGGTTAAGGCTGTCAGGAATTAAAAATGAAAGTGGCTCCTTTGAAGGAACCCAGCTGCTTTTACTGGGAAGCTTTTCTGTTTGCTTTTTGTTAATTGCACGGTGTTTGCACACGGCAAAATATTGTTTGCGTTTTGTTTTTAAAAGCAGCCATACACATGAAATTCCGAGTTGCAAACACTGCAGCCTTGCTTCTGCCCTGTAACAATGGCCATTTGCATCTGCCTTCCGCTTTAGCATCCTTGCTTTATATTATTTTCTAAAGCTACTTTCAGGAAATGAACATTTCAAAAATACAGATCTTTCTGAAGCATGAAGGAGAGCGTCTAAGATTCGCCCTCTATAACGGAGCAGCTTGTTTTCTTGTCTCAAGCTTTTTAGTTCTCCACTGCCTCTTTTTAATGTCCTATAATTAACCAAATTATTTAAAATACTCCAACGAAAAGAGATTTCACCCGAATAAATCACTGAAATGCTTTCTGCCAGTCAGACTCTAAATCCATTTTAAATAATACAGCATTTGTCTTTCAGGTGATTTTGTCCGAAATGGGAGAAATATAATTTTATTATACTGACGTGTCCAATTCCTCTGCTTCATTTTTTTAAAATATCATCGTTTGTTTCCTTTTTAACGTGCAAATGCAATACAAATTGACAAGGAAAATTAAAAGGCAAATAAAAAAAGTTTCAACTCAGAGAAACAAACAAACCCAACAGGAAAGACACGACCGGATGTTCTTTAACCAAAAGTCACAGATAAAAATAGCTAAGAAACCAGGTGGGAATTACGCAACACTATTTATTTTTATGTTCTATTGTTATGTTATCATTGGATTTATTCTTTTGCCATAAAGGAGGAGGGCACAAGCCACTGCATTTTCCTGTCTGTAAGAAGCATCTATTTAGCCGGGAAGTGGGCTCGATCTCATATTTTAAGCTCCCAGACAGCACAAAAGCACCAAAATCCACATCGAGTGTACTAGCCCCGCGTTTGTAGCGCTTCAGCTGAGATACCTTGATGGTGGTCTCAGGGAGGTTGAGCGCTGCGGCCAGTTCGCACCTCCTGGGCCGAGACACATAGTTCTCCCGGTAGAACTCCTTCTCTAGCCTGGCTATCTGCTCCCTGGTGAAGGCGGTGCGGTACCTTCTCACCTGGTCAGCCCCAGAGCCGGAGCTGCCCAGTGCGTTGCTGCTGTGCAGGCTGGTTAAACTCGAACCTGAGGACGAGGTGGTGGTAGTAGGAGCTGAGCTGCTTTCTGAATAGCCTGGCAAACAAGCAAGCAAATTGTGAAATAAAGATTTGTTCCTCTAGATGTGTTTGTGTGTATTAAATAAAGCAGGAGGTAACGTTACCAGTCTGGCTGTGAACTCTGATAATTAATGCTAGCTGTCACTGTTACAAATTGCTGCTGTTAATAGAATCAATAAAGTTTTTTTAAATCACTTCATAACGAAATTATTCTAAGTAAATTAGGCATTTTAGTAATTATAGAATTCTAGCTTCTGCAGCAAATTAGCCAAGTAAGAGTACATATGCAGAGCACAATTTTAGAGATGTGGTACCGCTCTCATACTGCGATGATCTGATAACTCTAATCTATGAATCAGGTTTAACAGCTACATGAACGTTTCTTATTTTCGTTTGAGAGGCACAAAATAAGTGCAGCCATAAACAAAGATATGTCTTGCATTATGGTGTAGATTGCTTTTCTTTTGACACATTTGACAAAATGCATCTACTATTGCCCCAAAGAAATCCATTGATTATTCTCTTATTACACTCCCCAATGAAAATAATTCACCAAATTTATTTCAAACCTGGTACGATGGAGGGATTTTAATAGTCAGCGTTATCAGAGATTGAAAGTGAACAATGGCCAATTATTATTAGTGTGAATACACAATGACACATTTTATACGTACAAAGAAAGACAAATACACACATCTACATAGATACATAGTTTCTACGTATCTATCTACTCAGTTTACTCCATGTATGTATATTTGTATAGATGGAGAAATACAGACAGATCTACAGAACGAGAAAAACTATATAAATACACATATATAGTTATAGATATAGGAGAAAGAGAGCGATTTCCATGAATATATAGAGACACTTTGCTATATAAACACAGTTTAGTGTATCTCGTGTATCGTCATAACACATTAATAATAATTGTGTGCGATTTTAGCTGTGGTTTTACTATATAGAGAGCACTATTTCCATAGGCTAACAAGTTTAATCAAATAACAGTACCGTTTAGATCGAGAGGATAAAATAATATTTACCTTTGTTATTGTTTTCCTTCAGCTGGGAGGAACTCAGGCTAGTTGGGGAGCGGAGTGCTGAGCAGCCCACCTCCACATCACTGTTCATATCTGCCTCTTGAGCAACTTCTGAATAATGGCTAATTTTCTTCCTGCTTTCCGACGGAGCAATTTCTGAGGAGACGTTGCTTTCACTGTTCTGGTGTTGAAGATTGAATAAAGTGTCTATTTCAAATTTGCCTTTGGCAGGGATGTCCCCTATAGTGCTATGCAGAGAGGCGGAAGTTAGTCTAGGGCTGAGGCGACCAGTGTGTTGAGAATTTTCAAGGGCCTCCAGCACTGCATTTCCAGCTGAGTCTGACAAATTCGAGAGCCTTTTGCCAGCAGTAGGGCTGTGTAGCCCTCTTTCCATCAGAATCATCTCCTTTCTTATTCTTTCCATCATCTCAGCTTTATCAAAAATGTCAAAGTTGCAGGGTTGGTCCTGTACTAATGATGAGCTGCAGCAGGGGCTAATTCACATTCAGCCCGGCAAGTGTCTCTAAATATTATCTCTTTTTGAGGGAGGCGTAAAAATTGTGGGATGCCAAAGCGAGGGAATGACTGGTCAAAATGACCCATACATCCTTTCTAGCCCGAAATGTCATTCATCAAAAAGTAGTGCTCGTCATTAAGGTAGGAATGACGCTGTTCGAATAATCATTTATTGTAACAGGTTTATAAGCAAATAAACACAAGCTTCTGTCAGTGGATAACGAAGGCGGCTTCTGAGCAGACAAATATATCCAGGTAGAAAGAAAGAAAGACAAGAAGTGAAGAGTAAAGCTCTTGTCCTTAGCGTGATCAGATCTTGCTTGAATTGCTCTGGGGTTTGGCCTCTGGGGTGAAATTGACAGTCTGATTAATAAAATGAGCCGTGCAACATTTCCCCCTTCATTTAGGTGCATCATTATGCTCTGATTTTTGTTTTGTTGCCTTTTAGGTCCTAATGATGCAGCTTCTTTCCCATTTGTCCTCGGACAGAACTACATGCTAAATAATAGATAATGCTTTATGTATCTAAGAGCGGATTTTAGATCGCAACTAAAGGAAATGTTGGAAGAGGACCTGCGGACTGAGACTACCCTTCCACTGTATTTTATTTACTTTTCCTTTTCAGTTAAGAATGCACTCGTACTTTTATTTAAGAATTTTACTAGCACACACCCCAACCATCCCCATACACACAAACCTTATACTGAGACTTTTAAAAACTATTGCTGCTGGTACATAGCAGTTTAAGTGCATCTACCACAGCAGCCTGCACATGGATTTATTGTAATCCTGGGGGGGGGTTTTAGTATATTTTTCTCGTTGCATCCTTAAATATGGTGTCCTTTTTACTTTCTATAATCTTGTTTATTGTCGGAGCTAGTCTACGATTTTTTCCCCCTCTTGGGAAAATATTCTCTGTTGTGCAATCTGATGGCAAAAAATGTCCAAATAACGTTAAATGCATTCATGATTTAAAGCACCGTACTGCAGCACTATCATTTCATTCTCTAGTCAGGTTTCTTTTTACACCCTCCCCACGAAAAGCGAAGCATTTTTACAAATATATAGATACAATGACTTGATTTTAGTATTTCAAAGGCATCAAATAGTAGTAAAGACATGCTCCTCATCATCATTCTTTCTCCAAGGTTACCTGTGGCTTAGTTAGCTGAGCTGTCCGTTGTTTTCCGGGTTGATCCGGAGTAAAATGTCTTGTGCTGTAAAGGACACGGACTAGCAAGCTTAGTAGACGTGACTATCGGAAAATCTCTCCTCAGTGATAACTTTGATAGTAATAATGACGCTGATGGCAACCATTTAAACGAAGATAAATCCTTTGTCATTAGCATCTTTGGAGTACTCTTCAATAGCTATCCAATCTCTACTTTCTGAGAGATTTTTTTCTACCCACATAGTAAAGTTTTAGATCCTGAGTTTCTGAGTTTGATCAGGTATAGAAATATTCCAACGTTTCCTGTGATAACATAGGATTTTTTTTGACAAGAGAAGCTCTTCCTTGTAATGTTAAAGTCACATCTCCTAAATTCCTATGCTCTTGCCTATGATTCATACGTCGAAAACGGGATTCTTGTCGGCTTTTTAAGAACGTATTAAAAGTCTCCCTAAACATTCCATGAAATATTTAGGAAACATTCTAGGCATTGTTTATAAAATCCAGCATTCTATTAATGGGAGTTTTATGTCAGCTCTTTGAAATGTGAATTTAGCTGCAGTTTGGTGTCCTATGTTTTACAGCCCCAAACCAGACAGAAGTAAATATCAACTTTCACCAACCGTAGGGAGCTTTGAGCAGTGTGCGTAATTTAAACACGAAAAACCTACATTGTAATAGAAGGAATGTAAACGTCAAAGCCCTATATATTGCCAACACAATCCAAGCGTACACTTTCTGAAACTATATTTCTCCATAAATAATTTTAAACCCGTAAGAGATGGTGATATATTTGCCTTTCTTACCCCAATATAAGTGGTGACAAAGCGGTATCTTCTGTTTTATCAGGAGAGAGCACAATTTCCTACACCGATATTTACTGAAAAGATACAATTGTCTGACAGTCTCCATAGGCTATCCTGTTATTAAAATGTTATAAGGACAGCAGTTCCCTGAACTGAATTCTGAACAGGAGAGTGACGATGTACATATTGGGCTCTGTTTGTAGGTACTGTAAACACTGCCTAACTTTAATTCAAAAACTTCTCTATTATTGACTATAGATGGGTAATCCAGACTGTAACCAAACTTTCCATCGGAAAAGGTACTGGTCCCAGTTAAATACAAACTTATGTTTTACCAGTTGAAGTAATTATTATGCAAAATATCTCTCCTAAATATAGAGCTGAAAGCCGATTTCGTCCAGATTGAGTAGTGCCTTACCAGTTATAGGAGGGGAAACGGAAGTCTGTGGGTTGCTTTATTGCTGTCGTTTGGCGCCCCCGTCTGTTTTCTTAAATACTTTAACTGGGTTAGTATCTTCCCCCCCCCCTTTTTTGAAAACCACAGCTAGACACCACATCTCCAACACACATCTGAACACTACCAAATCCAATAGAGCTTTATATTCCAAAAATGTTACTGCACCACTAAAAAGAAAATAACTGTTTTATGATATATTGCAGGTGAAATAGGCTACAACAAAATTCCCAATGTGAAAAATATGTTATACACAAGGTCGACTGTGCATTACCTTAATTAATGTTTTGTTACATTGTGCACCTTTTAAATAATACTAATGCTTCAGTTTATGAATAATGTGTTTCAAAATGTAGCTACATTCGCATGGTGGGCAAATTGCATGCCATAAAGACGGTAATAATCCTCTCTTAAATAAATATTAAGTAACAAAAACAATCAGCACAATACAATTAATCATTCCTCTCAAGAATGGATATCCACTAATAAACTAATTGTTTGATATTTATATTCTTAGAAAACTAGATTGATATATTTTTATATATGTTTTTAGTTTTTCTTTTAATAATGAGTGCAGTCTAGAAAACTTTCAACACATATTTAAAGGGTTATATCAGCAAGCAAATGTAAAGGAAGTGATATAGACCGATGAAAATAGATGAGTTTTTGCTACCCTCTGTTTACTCAGTTGTTCTTATAAGCTATAAATAGCTGCGTAGGCCTACAGCCAAAGGATTTTATTTTATCTTGAGAGTTGTTACTTATGATATCAAATAATATTTTGATCGTCTGTTAAATCTTCACTGAAAGAGAAATTCATATTAAATCGACTGAAATCTCAACCAGTTTTTAACTAGTTTTAAGGTGTTCTTGGGAACATTGGCTAAAATATTTGTTTTTTTCTTAACTTTGGGTGTTCAGCGGTAAATTGTAAAACATTATTCTTATTACAGGTAACATACAAGGTGTCGATGCGCTATTTCAGGTGGGAGCTCGCAAAAAACTTCTGGTTGCATATGTCTATATTGTCCCTCAAATAACTAAAGGCCCGGTGTTGCAGTTGATTTCACCCGGCATCTATAGGAGGACGCAGGCTCAAGTAGATAGTGATCCATGAGCTTTGCCCAATTGTTATGAAAAGTGATTGGTGAAAAAGAGAATTTTCATGTGTAGGTGAAATGGTCTGATGAGATCTAACGCTATTATACAATGTCGCTTTGCCCTTGACTAGTCACAAAATGAAACTAGCGCCTATGTTTGCTTTATTTACTTATAGCTCTATAGCGAATTATAGGAAGGCTTGTTTTATGAAGGAAAAATACAAGCTGAGATTTATTGCACTAAGGCAATTATACCTGAAAGTTTGTGCTAAGACAACAGGTTCACTTTCTGTAGGAACCCTCTTCCTTCTTTTGTAGTATATATATATATATATATATATATAAACGCAGGTATTTCACTCTTGCAAGCTAGAAAGTCCAATTCTATTATTCAAGGAAACAATACAGTTCAAACTTACATTATTAATCTGCACTCTGAGCCTCCACAGAAAAACGTGTAGAGCCATCTAGTGGCAGAGCTGGGATCCTACATCGTACGATATAATCATGGGAAATGCTGAATGGTGCAACTTGAGAGAATGTCTCTCTCTGCTTACACCTCAAACTCTGCAAAAACTGGAAGCCATTTAATATTGTAGCTGAAGACTTGCTGCTGGGTACAGCAGCTGCCTGGAGTTTTACTGGAGACATCCGTGCTTTCTATGAGCCCATATTCTTCTCCTCTATATAAAGATATAATTAAAGTACAAATATCCATACATACACCTACATATATACATATACTTATATTTATTCTACTTCCTAATGAGAGGTGGACAAAGCTAGAATTATTATTTAGGAGGACTCTAGCATAGTTGTCTAATTACTTGTGCTTTTTAAAATATTTCACTGCCATGGTAAATATACAACTTGATTACAACTCAAAGAAAGCTTTGAGCACCATATATTACAAAGTTAATAACATTGTGTCTTTTTGTGCTAGCTTCACGAATGGGACGTATGATGCTAAGTTCAGCTGATAACATTTTATGTGATGTAAAAGTTGTTTCGGTTTAAACCGAACCGTTTCCTGCAGCGACTTGTATGCAACGCCAGCACGAGTTATGATTCTAAATATTGGCTGGGACTTATGAAAGATTTTATACCCTTTTCTGAGGGGGTGGTGGAAACATGTTAAACACTCACGTTTGCTTAAAAGTCTTCTTGGATTTTGTAGAGGCCACTGTGCAGAGTGATATTTTTCAATGTTCTAAAGCTCAGGGGACTGGACTCGGTGACCTCTCAAGGTCCTTTACAGGCTTACATTTCTATGAGTCTATGAAAATGTATCTTTCAAATATCAAAGTCAATTGACTTCCTAAATAAAGTTCTGTGCATCCATAAAACAGATGTGGAAAACATATTTTAACATATATTCTTACACGGCAATTAAGCCTTTTATTTATTGCAATTGTTTCAATTTCTACTAGATCTTTTTGTTGAGTTGGAAGAAAAAGAAACACAGAAAATAAACAATGTTTGTCCACTTAGTCACTAAAAACATAAACTGGTTAAAATTAAACAAAGAAATCTAGCGAGGATTGGAGAAGGTAGATGTTGAAATATTACTAATCTCCTTATTTTGTATATGAGCTATTCACGCTGAACCGAAAAGTGCAAAGTTCCTTGGTTTGTTAGGTATGGTTTTGTTTTCTGCAGCAAACCATAGCAATAGACCGTGACTTCGGAAGGGCAATCGAAATGAAGAAATAGATTTAAAATATAGCTAAGAAGAGGACAACGTTACCAAAGCCAGATCACATGACAGCCTGGAAAAGAGGTAAAAGAAGGGGGTGGCGGAAGGATGAGGGTGTGTTTGCTGGGCAGAGGGAAAAGAGAGGTGAAAGAGAGTAGCACAGCAATTGCTCAATCCGTACGTTTAATTAGGACAAAGATTTGATTACTAACTCTAGTAGATTTTTCCGAAGATTTTTGAGGACATGAGATATTTTCAAAATCATAAAATGCCGCATAGTTCTTTATTGGAAGAGCTCAGTAACTTTCCGCATGATGTGCTTGCAGATATCTAGCTAATTTATTATACTGATGCCCGAATTATTTCTAAATGGAAAATTTAATAGAGATATGATGTCAACTATGCACACACTTACAGGGAAGGAAAATTATTCTGTAACATTCTGGAGCAAATGAAAACATCCATTATTACGATCTACTAACAAGTTTCAAAGTTGTCAGTTGCCATTGCCTTCTAATATACTTTTTCACAATAAATGAAGTAGATAAGGAATCGTTTTAGAATACTTTATTATAAAAAGTATAATATTACACAGAAGCAAGAATTAATTAGTCTAGATTCTTGTTCTACACCTAAGTGTACCACATAGTTAAAGCAACAAATCTTAACACATGTAAACTGGGTGTGTATTTTCAGACATTATAAAGAGACTTTGACTTATGAGCTCATTATTTTTATTCACATTCATAATATCCTGTTCGTGCAAAGCATGAGAGTAAGGCAATGCTATGTTTTTACACACCTCACAAAATGGCATATTACTGAGTTTCAATTATTGATCCCAAACCACGGTTCATAGACATAGTCTCACTGGGCATGGAATCATAGAAACACTCATTGAAGCGAAAGTCGTATTTGGTGTTATTTCGCGCTAAGACATAATAACAAATTAATTTGCTTTGATGTAAGAGGGCTAAACAGACAAGAAACTTCATACTTTAAGTTTCTTTTATTTGTATTAATCACTTTTTTATATTTTTATGACAGGAAAGATAATTACAATATACGTATTGGCTAGAAGAACTACAGTACACGATAGAAACAGAAAATTGCACATGGCCAATGCAATACACATTTTCGATCTTAAATACCTCAGAATATTCTATATTTTAGTGAAGAATCCATGGGAAAGCTGAATTCAGTTAAATAAAGGAATGAGTCTTTGCTTGTATCCTTAGGAACCACTTCCCTAATTAGGTACCATTTTATATCCTGGGAACAAATACTGAGTCGGCTTATAATTGAGCGAAATACGTAGCCCTGTCTGGTTTATTTATTTGACTTCTTACCTGATTATGAAAGATTAAGAGTAATTAAGTGGTTGGAGCTAATGAACACGAACTTGTGTTTGCCAGGCGGTTGTTATTGTGATTATTGGCACCAGTTTGTCATTCCTCACCCCACTTCCAGAAACTGCCAAATATTATTAGACTTGCTACAAAGCTAAAAGACCTGCTAGTACTGCGAAGTGGTTCGCTTTCTCATTCAACTCACTTAAGCCAGTGTTACTAAAGAGAGATCATAGTTTTTTATATATAAAATACCCCAACGGGCTTGTTATCCTTGGTTGTTATTATCAATGCAAATTGCATTTCAAAACAAAATCATGTCATATATTAATTTCGCCTTCCATAACCTGTCCCTTTCTTTGAATCTTCCACTGTGTTGTTTTGTGTGTGTGTGTGTGTGTGTGTTTCAAGCATTCAAAATATATCTATTATCATTTTAATTTTAAAAAACCCTCTTTCTTTTACTTTGGAGAAGCTTCCCTGTAGTAACTTGTTGTATTTTATGTCCAAGTTTGCGTGTTAAGTGTTTGCAACAAGTAAACCCAGAGCAAGAACGCTGAAAGGAGCCAATTCAATAAGACTGAAATATGTTTATAGAACGTGCTACATTTTAGGATCTTTGCATTACAGCAAGTTCAAAACCGACACAGCACTCGTGTCGATTAGACAATATAAAGATTTGCGGCAGTCTTGGAAAGTTAATCCTAGAACCATAATAATAATAAGCAAACACGGCATTTTAACTTGTCAGTTTTACCACTAGATTAACTGACACTTCAAGAAAAAAGCCACATGTAATGAATCCCAGGTTTAACATCTTGTGCAGTACACAGACAGTGGATTTTAATGGCTATCTTGTGCAATACACGGACAGTGGATTTTAATGGCTATCAGCAATGTTATAAGATCTGCCATTTATGTGTGCGTGTGTTTGTGTGTCTGTGATCTTACACACACGCATATATCTATATATGTTTATGTACTATACTTTTCAGAAATAACGTAAACAGCACTGTCATTTATATACCCTATTAGAGCACATAGTAAATTGCGTATATATATCTAGTATCCAAATGTCAATAGTAACAAAACCATGCAAAGTCTTATATTTCTTAATAAGATAGTAGAAAGATACTGCAAACTTCCATGTAGCAATCATTAATAACTCAAAAATGTCAATACATCTATTTAGGAAAGGAATGTTTAATTCTAAACTAAATGGTTATTTAAATACATCCCCATTATGTGCATTTAGCAGTAACCGTTCAAATATTGGAGGAGGATCATTAATTAAAACAATTTGGCTGCTAGTAATTAGCAACTTTCCGTGACTTTGAGCCATAATTTAAATAACCATATGAATCGATAATGAAGTAAGAGACATAATCTCAAGTGTGAAGAACTGCAGTAAACACCGAGATATTCTGGACAATGACAATACATTTCCCTTCCGTCCCTTCCTGCGCATTAGATCTACTTCCTTCTCTGCGATCCGTTTGGTCTTGCTTTGTGCTGAATAATTAAAGGGTTAACCAATACGGTCAAAAAGTTGGAGCGCTTGTTTGTTTTCTTTCTTTCTTTCTTTTAAGCCTTTTGAAGCGATGGAAGGGAGCTGGGAGATGAAAGCACCGCTGGTGCGGCAGAAAAGGGGGCCATAAAACCCCTCTCCCATCAGCGTAATCAGCGCATTTCGGAGTAAACGCCCGTGGATCAGCACTGTAAAATATGAATAAGTGAGGCAAGGGGACACGCCGGTCCCGGGCAGGGGCTGAGAGCTCAGAACTAGTTCATGCGCCTGGAGGATCACATGCTCCTCGGCAGCCTATGGGGCGCCCCCGGACTCAAGCAAACTAATCTGGAGCAGGCAGCCCCCACCCCTTTTCCCCCTCCCAACCTGAAGTTAGTTTTTATAAACGTACCACGATGATCTAACCTGTTGGAGGCAATGACAATGTGCACCATGCCTAGCCTGGGACCGTGCCGCAGCCAGGGATGTGCAAGGCCATGAGCAAAGCCGCGAGATGGAAGGATTAAGAGGAGACGGGGGCGGCGGCGCCTCCGGCCAGTGCCGCAATTTTCTCTCTTCGCCCGTGTTCGGGGCGGCTCACTCGGGCCGCTCGGCGGCCGCCCCGGGGTTCGCGTACGCTGGGGGCCCGGAGCGCTCGGGTTCCGCGGCCCGCTCCGATCCGCCCTCCAAAGAGTGCCCGGGCTCCGCCGCTCCACCGGCCGCCCCGGCGCTGGGCTACGGCTATCACTTTGGCAATGGATATTACAGCTGTCGGATGTCCCACGGGGTCGGGATTCAGCAGAACGCCCTGAAGTCTTCCCCCCATGCCTCCATTGGCGGCTTTCCTGTGGAAAAGTATATGGACGTCTCCAGTTTGGCCAGCACAAGCGTCCCCGCCAATGAAGTCTCCTCCCGGGCCAAGGAAGTGTCCTTTTACCAGGGCTATACCAACCCTTACCAGCACGTTCCTGGGTACATAGACATGGTCTCCACGTTCGGCTCTGGGGAGCCGAGGCACGAAACATACATCTCAATGGAGGGCTATCAGTCTTGGACTCTGGCTAATGGCTGGAACAGTCAGGTTTACTGTGCTAAAGACCAGGCCCAGAGCTCACATTTTTGGAAATCGTCCTTTCCAGGTACGCGAGGGAGAGCTTTGGTCTGAGTTTAATTTCCACCCTGTGTTACACTAGCCGGCCTGGCGACCTGGTTACTCTGCGCACACAGCCACCCGGGGTAGGGGAAAATGTTTGTTAAGAATATCACATTCTGTGTTTCCACCCTGTGTGGTAGATCCCAGAGCCCTGGAACTTAGCATGCCCGGCTGTCCTAGCCTTATGGCTAGTTTTAATTTGTTCTGATGATTGGACTTTTATTCACTTTTGCCTCTGATATTTTGGGAAGATGTGCAAATTGATGTCTCGAATGCTTGGGATTATCTGTTACTCAGGCTAGCACTTAAGACTCACCCCAGAGTAATTAAGAAACTGCATGCGGTGAGTGTGCACATGCACAAAACCACTTGCAGACAGACACAGGGAAACACACAATAAGCAAAGTTCTCTGTGTACTTTACATACATATAACTAAACTCAACCCCCCAGCAAATGCGCTGCGAAACTTTGCAGGCTCGCTACCATGCAGGTTTGGAAAGCGATGACAGACCATCAAGATTTTCGTCCTTTAATAGCGTGTAAATAATGTGGATGTGTAAATAATAATAAGCTGTAAACAACCTAACGTTATTTATTTTCCCATGAAAACCAGTGCCCAGCAAGTATCAGTTAAGATTTAAACGCCTGTAATAAAATTCTAATTTTTCGCATAATGTCTTTTACAATAGGGGACGTTGCACTAAACCAGCCAGATATGTGTGTCTACAGACGTGGAAGAAAGAAGCGAGTGCCATATACAAAACTGCAACTTAAAGAACTCGAGAATGAATATGCCATTAACAAGTTCATTAACAAGGACAAGAGGCGAAGGATATCCGCAGCCACAAACCTGTCTGAGAGACAAGTTACCATTTGGTTTCAGAATAGAAGGGTGAAGGATAAGAAAATAGTCTCAAAGCTGAAGGACAATGTATCTTGATCTATTGGTTGTGGACAGTGACGGAAATATAAATACAATTTACGATCAGCTAAAGACTTTTGGAAAGACTTGAAAATATATTTAATATTTCCCCCCCTTCCTACGGCGGCGAGATTTTGTGATTTGCTTTTAATTAATGTCAGCATTTTTCTCTGATCCTTGGAGAATGCTGCCAAAACTTGACTTTGTAGTTCTGTTTCTTTCTTCTTTTTAGTGTATTTTAATATCTTCTGTTCCTCCCTCTAGGCCAGTATAAACGACTTTAAGTATGTTGATCAGTTACAATTATAATTTTCTTAACTACTTATCTGTTTTTTTTCTGTAAAATTGTCTCTGAACGGCCGGGTGCCACGACTGTCAGTTGTGATTTGGTATCATAAATTTCACAACGATGCAGAATTCTTTTTAAAAAAATAATAATTAATGTAATGTAATTGGGGATTAAGAAATAATTACAACACTGTTCTCAGTCTAAAATAAAGTGAGCCCACCAGCATATAGAGTGAGTGGTTGTTAATGTGAAAATAGCTACTTTTATGTAGTTTGGAGGTGATTATTATTTTTTCAGAAAATAATGTTATTTGGAGCCAGATTGGAACTAGAAAAACATATTTAACTTCCGCTGTTTCCATGACTGTCTGTATTCCACATATTTTTTTTGGGGGGGGGGTTACTTTGTAGTCATTTGCAGATTAATGATTTCATACTCCCTAATTTAAAGAATAACAAAATATTCTGTGCAGATGCATTTATTCGACTGCATCACACACAATTACTTCAAACAATACAGTTGTATACGGTTATAATTTGCTCTTCATTAGTAAAGATAGTCCGAAACAGATAAGTTTTATGAGTTTATAGCTAGCTAGTTAGCTGCATACTAGGAACACACAGTTAAATTGAATTCCAGTGTTTAATCATATTGCATATAGAGGACATGCTGTATAAAGGTGTGTATAAACGTATGTGTATTTTTATATAATGTATTGGATGCCCTATTATCCTGTTTGTCTGAACAAGCACAAGACTCTCCACCTTCACCCTATCATGTGGTTTGAAAACTTCTTGTTACAGAGGTGAATCTTGCTGATACCTTTCAGTTACAAAAATACACGGGTGTTAATGAAAGAAGCAATAAATGATGACTTTCGAAAGATGCCGTAATTTATTTAGATCAGAGAGGCTGGCGGTTGTGTTTTAGTTTTGTTTGAATCTTAGTGTGCGTGTTATGGTACCCATGCAGTGATTTTGATCATACAAGTCAGTTTACTGCTAGGAGAGAAAAGAGAAAATCTCTCCATTTATGTTTCGTGTAATTATTAAACTATGTCGTGTTCCGAACTATTATTATTTATTATAATAGCCTATTGCTCTAAACACGTTGATACTTAACGTCTGTGGGTAAGACATACACTAAGTCTCTTTCCATCAAACAATATTGTTTCCGTTCGTTTTAAGGTCTGCTTTTACTTGGAATTGTGTTGGAAATGGGGGCTCAACTTCAAAGCCGTGAATAAGTTTGTCAAGAGCTCCTTAAAACATCTTCAATAAAAACGATTTCCTTTCAATAGAAAAACAGTTGAAGAAAATCGCATTTATTTTTACAGCATGGCGTTTTGCAGGCTGCATTATGGAAAGGCTACTTTTATGGCTTGATTGTTTTATTTTTAAAAAGCAGGTCACATATCTAACGACAGGCTGCATTAAAAAGTCGAGAATACAGCCCAAAGACGGGGCTCTTGCTATACCAGATCTTTGTATAATGAGTAAAAGATGCTTTCTGCCTACAGTTTGCTATGTGAAACATAATTGTGGTTTTCCAGCAACTTCAGCTCCACTGTGATATTTCGTCTGCGCAAGAAATGCAGCTTCTTTGAGCAGCCTTGCGGTGTTTTAAATGTTCCATACGTGTTTGCTTCACGTGGCATTTAAGAATATTTGTTGTGTCCTTGGGCCCGAATCTGCATTCATACACCAAGAAGGCTCCCTGATGCAGCTCGTTTGGCAGAGTGTGGAGTTCAGAATGCGGCCCAGACTTTTTGTCAGCCCATTCATTTAACAAAATGACCTGTTCAGCGAAGTGTTAGGCTCACACGTTACCCTTACACTTATTCCCACCCTCGCCCCCACCTTCCTTTTTAACTTGGAAAAAAAATCTCCCTCCTCTGGAAAGCTAGGTTCCAAATTGGATTTTCTTTCCCTGGGAAAATAAGAGACTTTGGGGGAACATAAAATCTCTAACTTGAAGTACATGGGAGGTAGAGTAAATGTCCAAAAAAGTGTTGACCCTTCTCTGATAATCAATACTGCCTTTGTTTAGAACTTTAAAAATCCCTTTTCTCTATATATTTTAAAGTCCGTCTATCTATTAGAACCTTTTCATCGTATTTTTTAAATACTTTTAATCTAAGAAATACTCATTGGTTAGATTGTTATTGCTAACATTTAGTTTTCTTTTTGCCCAGAACTCTCTCGTATTATATTATGTTTTGATGTAAGGTTAGCCTTTACTCTCAGTTTGTATCAGAATACTGAGATGCAGATTTAGGCAAGATTACAACTCCACTTTACATGCAAATTATACATTAGAATGAAATCTGAACGCGCTACTAACTCAATCACACGTGGGGAGTTTGTTTTTAATTTGTGTCCCATGGAACCTAATGTGCAGAAATAGAAAGAAAAATGCAACTATAGTCAGAAAGGCGAGGGCTTCCTTTTTGCCTCATCATCTGCATTTCGAAGCATTATTTAAAAATGATACTGTCCGTAGATACACATACAAAGAGCACGGAAGTGATATGGAAGAAATTAAAGAATGCTTCGGCAGAAAGTATGGATAGCTGCGGTGGTGCTAGAGGCAACGTCTACATCACAGGCTATTGGGATCTGTATAGTTGTTTGGAATATCAGATGAATTATAATATACCCAGCCATTGTATGTGCAGTGTACATTTCATATCACTGCCACCACCTAACTAAGAGACCTTATGGCCCCACAGTTTATGTATAGTAATTTATTTTTGACTAATGAAACGTAGCGTAATCATAATGATTCTGCTACTACATATAATTAATGTACTCACTAACTGTGAGAAATAAAAGTGTGAAAGAGAGAAAGTTCTATTTCACACTATTCATGAGTACATTGATTATATATATTAGCAGAATTATGATGATGACAATATCTTTATTATATAATATATGTATAGTTTTATTTCACACAGTTAATGAATACATTAATACATTGAATTGAAATATGCCGTGGCGACTTGGCTGCCCTGTATTTACCATTGATCTTGACTCCTATAGTTGTGCAGTGGAGTGAGCGCGGATGTATAGGACAATCCTGCCACCTCCTGGACAATCTCTGGCATAGGCTGGGAAAACACTTCACTCCCGTTCCAGGTGCTGCATTTCCACAGTACAAGTGACAACTCAATACCATTAATTTACACGGCGCAACGTTCATATTCAAATGGAAAGACTATGCCTATAAAATCAAAGGGGTGGAAGCGTAATCAGGTCTAGTAGTCACACTACTTTTGATCCAACACTTACCCAAAAGCGCTTAAGAGTAAAGGTCTCGATCTAGCTCTATAGTGAACCATTACATTTCTTGTACAAATAAGAATATAGATGTATGCACATTTTATTAAAGAATATGGTTGAACAAATTAGGCGTGTATTTACAGCTGAAGATATTATCCTCTCCAATAAGACTTCTGGTCACTGCTATATTCACCCCACCACGGGCAAAAACTTCGAACAAGGATTACATTACATGATATTTTGTCATGTTTGGGCAGACTTAAACATAACCATTATTTTCTGCAGATACAAATACCTCTGTTGTATGCTCTTGTTGCTAAGATTTTTCTTTCCATATTTATTTTATTAATTTACAATTAAAGATTAGTTTAAGGTTAATTGAAAAGCCCTGGTTTCTCTAACACCATAAAAACTAGTTTGAAGTGTCACCTTTCTTTCCGGTAACAGAGCTCACATCTATTCTTGTTTTTTTTATTGGGGAAAAATATACTCTTTTGAACACAAAATGCCCATTCCTTTCTTCTGAGAGGCTAGACGCAATTACAGCTTTCTTTATTAAACGCTAGTGCAGAAGAAAACTACATTTTCCCAACCATTTTCCAGCGTTTTGGGAAACGAAAACAAATAAGTTAATAAGAGAGACTCAATTGGTAGACATAACTCAAACAATAAAAATTAAGGGCAGTGGTCAGTAATATCCTCCAGCACTGCTTGTGTGGTCTTGTGTGGTCTAGGGGGATAATCTGGAGAGTAATCATTTAAAGATTTTCTTCCAGGGCAATGAAATTACTGTATAATTTACTCAAAATTCCCATTAAACAGAAAGACGACTTTCATTAGGAAAATGTCAAGACTGCCAGTGCCTCTGATCTCCTCATAGAAATAAAGCCAAGATTAAAACTATAATTAACAAGACAATAACATGGAAAAATAACCTTTAGTGTTAACCATGTTTGATATTTTAATCGAGCTAATGTAACGCGATGAAGTCAGCGCTTTATGTTTCTGTTTGAAGCTGGGTTAATTCCGTTGTGGGGACATTCCGTTTATGGAGCAGCGCGTATGTATATACTGTGTGAAATGTATTAAATGGATGGACGCCGAAAATATTATTTAGAAGTCGACTTTATATTCCGAAAACCTGCTCTGAAGACTGCTGACTGATGAAGAGTGATCTCAAAAATATCCATGATCATCTGAAGCTTTTTCCTCTGACAACTTACCCCGGACCACCCCTTTTCCCCCATATTTCCGTATGTTTTAGCAAATAGCTTCCAGCCTCTTGCGCCATTAGCGGCATTTTTCATGGAATATTTCGGTCGTGGCTACCATACACAAGGCCTCGCGGAATTCAGAACGGACTCTTCAAAAGGAATCAAGGGCTCCCCAAAGCTCCACAGCTCACGCGTTCACCCTTTGCCAAAGCCATGCGATATGAAGTGTGGACGCTCACTAATGTCATTCTTAATGCAGTTGTTATGCGAAAAGCAGGGGGGAAATTCTTGAAACCATGTTTGACCCGAAAAACTCCAAGTGCCAAGAGCTGACCTCCTAGTGGAGGAAAAATAAATGCTATGGAAATTATGTCATATCAGTCAGACAATTTAAAACTCGAGGCGACCACTCTAATTATTGCGGTGGCTTATTGCACCTCCGATTAAATGTGTTTTCTCGCAGTTTTCGAATTAATTCTTAGCTTCTTCCCTCGCCAGTCCTTATTAATAAGCCTGATTTGCGAAAATGAAAATAAATCAATCAATAAAACCTGTACTTTGGGCGCGTTGTTCTAAAATGTATTACACTTGATATAAATATATTCTTTGGACTTTTTTTGTATTATTTTGCTGTGTTAAAAATAAAGTATCCTCAATAAGAAACATGTTGGGAGAAAGAGTGGAACACGTTTGATTTTTAAAATGTAAATTACTAAATGCCCTGTAAAGAACACAGACCTTCAATGATTACACTTTCCCCCACATGGGTGATAATGGAAGTTAAAATGTGAAAATCTGAAAGGGGAATAAATCTACTACTAGAGTCGTATCAGATCTTTATCATAATAATGCCAATAATAGCAGATCATCAACGAGGATTTTAATTTCAAGCATGTATATATGCATGTATATAATGATGTTTGCAATAAAAATATATGTACATATGCATATGTAGGTATAGCAAATAGCTTCGCACCTTTACAATAAATGAGGAAACCGTAGGTGAGAAATAAAGCGTAATAATCATAATAATCGAGTTAAGGGGGCATAAGGAGAACTCACAGTTCTCCGGATTCTAGCTAAAGTGCCCTATCTAAAGCTTTACAAATGTTTGTTTTCTCTTATTTTCCCTTTTGTAAAGCAGCGTTCCACTCCTACTCCACTCATTTTTATAGGAGTGGGGACAAAGCTTTCTCCTCCCCCTCGCAAGTTAGGGATTTTAATATTTCAAGTATTACTATAATACTTAGAACAAGAGGGCTCAGTGGGTGTAGGCGGTGCTGAAATTACCGGCTTTGAAGAACCTGTATGCAAAGTTTCGTCCAATCGTTTTAGGCTTGCCGCTTATTCCCCGTTGTAACTAAATCCTGCTGTAAGAACAGCTGAAGGCCTTTGTTGGAAATGTGTGATCGCAGTCTCTACAGATCTGGCTACGTTGGTTCTCTCTTGAATTTGCAATCGCCGGACTCCTTTTATTTTCCTAATTTGCGGACTAATGGCAGTCAATTGGCGGCTCTGCCCACCATTTCCTACCCCAGAAGCTCGATCCCCTGGACTTGCTCAAGTTCGTGTACAACTCAGCCTCAGAACCACGCTTTCAGCGGCTCCTCGCAGCCTTACCTTACGGGCTCTGTTCCAATCAACATCAATTCCAACAGCAACAAAGAGTGCCTGGAAGAAAACAATAAATACTACGCCCACGAAGCAAGCTCCAAACAGGAGGAAAGATGCAGGCAGAGGCTCTCCTTTGCCAATGACCCAAGTATTACTCATCCAACCAACTTAAAGCCAGTGAAGTATGACCACTCCAGCCTGCAAAGAGGTTTGCATGGCTCATCGGCTCTTTTTGAAGTGAATTCCTCTCCTTCAAGCTTAAAGGAGGACATCAAGAATTCGGTCAACTTGAACCTGACAGTGCAGTCTGCAGCAGTCCAGTCATGTCTGAGACCTTCAGTGCAGGATGGTATGCCTTAAATAACTCACTTTATCTAGAAGAGACCTAGAGAATAATTTTCTAAAAGACCTTAGAATTATTTTAATTACACATTTATCCATTTGCGGAGATAATCAGTTTATCTGACAGTATAGATAGCTCTTGTGATGTTCAGTGTACTTGACAAAAACATACCTTGAGCAAGTTACATTTATGTAATGCGGTTTATTGCATGTTCTATGTATTGCAGACAATTTATCCATTAAATTATCGACATGTTTGTTGTAGGTTTGCCTTGGTGTCCCGCCCAGGGGAGATTAAGAAAGAAACGGAAACCTTACACAAAACAACAAATTGCTGAATTGGAAAACGAGTTTCTCCTCAATGAGTTTATTAACCGACAGAAGAGGAAAGAGCTATCAAACAGACTGAATTTAAGTGATCAACAAGTAAAAATTTGGTTTCAAAACCGAAGGATGAAAAAGAAAAGAGTAGTAATGCGTGAGCAGGCGCTTTCTATGTACTAGACAAATGTCTTGCCATTCCTGTAATGAACATGTCTTTTGCAACTCTAGCGTAGAGTATATTCCCGATGAAAACTTTATTATTATTATTAAAACAAATTATAGAAGTTCTAAGCAAACCTTTGGGGCTCTTGTAAATTCGCAAATATTGAATTCTTGGCCAAAACGAAGAAAGTAACCCCCTCAAAAGGCTACACTAAGACCTGTATTATCAGCTCTTATCTTTAATTTCCCTTTATAATAGATTTTCTTCTACTTTTTTCTTTCCTTGGAGGATGAGCGGTACTGAGCTAAGATCCATTTCTCTACCTGTATGTAAACATAATTTTGCAGAAAAAAATAAAGAAACATTGACTAGTAATGATCTTGGATATTTAAATACTGGCTAGTCCCTTCATATATTAACTTGCCCTACAGTACGAGCATGCACTGTTTGTTTATGTTGTGGTTGGGAATAACCTGTTTTTTTTTAAATGGAAAAGCGTATAACAAATAAACCCTATTTTTAATAATCCATTAACGTAATGGCATAGATCCGAGAACCCAGAGGCATAAATTTTAACTGGGCACGTGACTTGTGCGCAAGTGCATGGCTTAACATGACTACACGGCTTCATAATGCGCCCAAAGATTTTCTGCTTCTTGCATGTTGAAAATGATGCATTAACTCCTGCTACTTATTTTAAAAGGGGTCGAATAAATCTCTCTTCTGCAGTCATAGGCTGCGGCAAACTGAATGAAAATGCCTGAAGTACTGGGGGTAAAAAATCCTTTGTGCATCTTCAAACATTCATGTGCGACTGAAGGCTGCAGTTGTCTCCTGCAGCCCGGCCCTTATACCTAGACTTTTAAACTGTAAATGGAAAATCAATGGTCAGGCCTTTGAGCCCTTTGCCGCAGCTTCTTACTTGTATACCACAAAGAAATACATGTAAACGGGCTGCCTTTGGCTTTGGTTTTCAGATGCGCAGAATGCTGATCGTCTTATTGCCTGCTCCATTAAAAGAAAAGGAACTTTTATTTCGACGTATATATTGGTCTGTCTGTCAGCAAACGTGTCGAGGTATCTTTCCCCCCCACACACACACATACACTGCCTTGAAAAAATAATGCTCTCCCAGTCACGTCCATGATAAGATGTTCTGATTCATTGACCAGAATCCAAGTGCAAAACTCAGTTGTCTGAGCTCCCTCACCCACCCCAACCCTCCTCTCTCTCCTGAAAGAAAGAAGCGAAATGTCACTGCGAAGGAGTTTTTAAAAACTAAACATCCCCCGGGCCCCGCCGCCAACGTTACTATAACTGTGCTCTGTTTCAAGCTGCATGATCTAGAAATTGAACTAAAAAAATCTTGTAGGTCGCTCCATTTGTTTGCTGCAAATAGTTTATGCGCTGGCCCGTGCTGTGCGCAGTCTACGTGCCTTTAGCCTTGTTGGTCGGGATGACTTTGGCCTGGTCCAAATGTTACACTGGGAAAAAAATTAAAAAATCAAAGCACCCTGTTGTAGGCGATAAAGATGCGGTTAATAGAGGTCGATCTGCAATTTCTTTTCAACCACACACCTGAACAACAAATACTAGTGCCAAAGAACCGGGTAAACGTTGAAAACTCTCCAATGCATGGGAGGGATTTACTTCCATTACTGTTATTTCATCTGGCTGTTCAAATGATCATTTCGCATAATTTTTTTCTGAGGACAAAAGCTTCTGTGCCTTTGTCCAATGCAAACACCTAGAGTTATAAACACCTCTAACTTCATCGAGAAGAGCTCGACACATTTTCCAACTCATCTGATGTTTTTAAATGTTTCATCGAATTAAATCCATTTTTCTTACTTCGTTTTTGCGGGTGATCCCTTTACCTTAAATGTGAAACTGATTTGTGAGCAGTACGCAGAGCTCTCTACCAGATGCGAATCAAATGAAAATTACATATATTTACTGGGTTTTATAATTTAAAAATTTCAAGGGATCTTTAGGTCCTGATTAAAATATCTATTGAATGTATTTTTCACGTAAATTAGTTTTTAATGCAGAGGCTTTTTCTGCATGCGAAATCTTGGGCTGCCTTTCCTTTATAATAATAATTCAAAATGACAGAGACTGGGTTTTTCTGATATGAAATAGACTTAAATGTACTTCCTTCAAGGCGAGTGAATAAGGATCAAAATGATAGTAAACAGTACAAAGAAACTATCTATTAATACAAGCCTAGTGACTGTCTGAAATCAGCTTCAGCGTTGGCCAAAATATAATTTAAAAAAAGACACATTTGAACTTTGCTCCTATCCAATCATCAGCTCTAAAATGTGTTATGGCAGTTGTAAGGAAACAGTCTTTACAGCTCATTTTGGATATAAATACTGGCTTTTTTGGGGGTGCAGTGTATCAGCAATGTTTCTGAATGCCTGAGGCTGGTTGCTACAGAAGAGGAAAGCGGTAACGGGTCCAGAGATATTTTCGATGATAAGAATGAGAGCCAGCAAACTGGGGATTAGTATTTATGTCTTCTAAATTATCATATTACCTCATTACACAATGGAGGGAAAAATACGCCTGAGGATCTCGCTATTCAAAAGTGAACACTTCTGAAAACCACCAGCGAAACAATGCATTCTGAGAATTCCAGAAATTATATTTCTAAAGATTTTTTATTTAAAGCTAATGCGAACTGGTAAATACAAATCTCTTCTTCTCCTAGTATGTTCTTCGATAATAATAAAAATACAAAGAAATTCTATTGAAAAAATCCAGAAGAAAAGACCCAAAACTTCTGAAGCTTCATTGCTGATTCCACCCCTCCCCCGCATACTAGTCCTTTCCAATACTGTCTAGCAAAAATTGACTTGTTTATATTGCATTTTCCACTGTCCCCTCATTACATTTACAAACTGGCCAACCATTTTATTTCTTAATTTTCTAATATTAAAGCTTGAGAGGAATATTGGATGAAAAAATGTAGAAAGAACAATGCATTATTCATTAAGCTTAATTGCTCTACGATGCTCACTTACTGTGAATCTATATTCTTTATTGCCTTGAAATGAAAGTAGAAAATAAAAGAAAGAATAGGAGACGTAGGATCTAAAATATATAACCAAAGCGCGCGCGCGCACACACACACACACACACAGTGGCACAATATTTTGCATATAAACTGCAACCTTAAATATAAAGCAACGACCGTCGCTCTGTGTGTATGTACATACATGCAAATATGCATATATAGAAAGATATACTGTGTATACACACACATTCAGTTGAGTGTGTGATTAAATAGATAGATAGATACACACACACAAAGATATACATACTATATATATCCATGTGCCTATATACATATATATGTATTTAAATACATATGCACATACATGTATGTATTAAATAAATATCTATATATTAAATAAGTAAACACTAATATATTCTCATCTATTTATATACTCCTATATTTAATTATCTACCTATAGATTTCTGGGTGCGTGTGTGTCTATGTACGTGCAAATCACACAGACATACATGCATTGTAGCAATACACACATACACACATACATTCATTTATTCAGTCCAACATAAACATCTTTACATTCGGACCGAAATCTAATTCGGATAAGCTGATTAAGATAGGGTGTTCATTCCTGCTAGCTTGCTAAGGAAAGGAAACTCTGGGTGCTTTTGTGTTTCCTAAAAGAGCATAAATAATTAAAGTTTGGCAGGGAGGAAAAGCTTTCTTGCAGAACTGTAGTGGCAATAAATGAAATGACTCAGAATCTCTTCTCCAGTCAGTTTTTACGAGAGCTGCCAGACAGTGTCTGTTCACGTTCTCCAGATACTAGGGGCGCCATAACAAAGTTAAGGTCAAGTTAGTGTCTTATCTTGGGTGGCACAAAAATACCGCATCTTCTCTAGCCGGACTGGGTATATTTTTAAATCCGAATGTTATGCAAGTCGTCTTAATTTTACGGAGGTCTTTTGGAAATGTCACTTGGACAAGAATACTTGCTAATTCTAGGCAACGATTGCAGATGTTACAAGACGCCTAACGGTAAAGTATTCGCTTGAATATATCCATTATGTGCATTTATGTTTCGATGCTATTTCATCTGCTTAGAAAAAGGATTACGTGTAGTTGGGCTAGGATCCAATATGGGGTAAAAATGCTTTAGCAATCAGGAATTCGCACATTCATCTCATTCAGGTGGAATCTTTGCGGTGTTATTGGGTGGACATTCAAAAAATTAGATTGTTGGGTTTTTGGTTTTGGTCAGGGATTGTTTCCTAATTGAGCTGTTTTCTTATTAACAAATCGTCGGCATGTCGTTGAACTTGAATTGCTTGAAATTGGTTGACTCCTATCCCAATATCTAATTGATTCTAGGGTTTCTGCAGCCAAAGGAAGGGATACGATTTCGACTAGAGCTTACTTAGTTGTTTTGGGTGCTAAAGAAAATGAAGTTCCATAGGTTCATAGCTCCCCATCAAATTAGTAACTTAGTCTTGAGAAATCCTGGAGCATCATGCAAACGAATCTTTGCCATGTTCCGCTGGGAACTCAGGGTGGGAAGGAACACAGAAGCCATTTTAGCTACGCAGTCATCATTTTTAGGAGATAGTTGTTGCAGCAAAATCTAAAAGGCTTGAAGTCTTCCTCAAGGAAGGAAATTATGTGTTATGTGCTGTGCGTTGTATCTAGTGAGATCTTTAGTGAGTATATCTGATGGGATAAATCAGATTGTTGCATTAATGGTGATATACAAGCGAGGCACCATGGAAAAAATAGATTGAACTTCAAGTTGTCTGAATGGCTTTGGACATAGTCCCTTTGGAAAATAGGAAATTATGCTCAGTTTGGGAGCTGCTTTGACGACCCTTGTATCATATGGACACGTCTGAAGATTTTTCTGGGGGGGGATCGGAATAAAAGATTCCATACCTCTACCTCCCTCTTTCTACAGCTAAAAGCAAAGTGCGCATAGTAGGTGTCTGTCATTGCGGATGCCCCTGCTACCACGCAGTGCAGATGTTTTATACCCCATTGGGTTATACTGAGCCCCTTTTCTGGGTTCAGCCGTGATAACAAAGTTAAGATTCTGGGTTTCTTTCTTTCCTTTTTCTTTGTTTTCATTATTCTTTCAGTCCGCTTCCACACCTGTAGGGGCTTCGCATTGTGTGAGATTTTAAGTCATCTGTGGCCTGAGTGTTTGCAGACAGTATTCTGACGAAGCTTGGCTTTCAAGGGTCTTTTTTACAAAAGCGATTCTATGTGGCATAACGGCATGTTTTTTTTTTTATTTAGAGATGAGCATGCCCTGTGATTAAATTGGACATTTTGTACTGGGGAGGAACAAAAGATTCCTATAGAGATTTGGTAAATGCCCTCGGAATGAATAATTGTCTTGGTGCAGGGTTATTTCTGAAGCTCATTCATTAATTAAATAATTTTGTTTTCATACTACGTGGCCCATTTTTGTGCTCATTTTAGGTATAATAATATTTTAAAAAATAAGCTGGGCTAACGCTTATTATGTGGCTCTGCGTTAATTACCCAAACTCCCAACTATGAAATGAAAATGAACATTGGTTGAAGTTCATGGTATCCGGTCACTGTCTGATATTCTGCTTTCCAAGGAAATCGTGGCTGTTGGGTTTCTTTTCCTCCAAAGATATGATGTTGCATCATAATCTCTCCATAATTCCAAATGAACCTCGAAAGAGACTTCCTTTAACAAAATAGGCTAATAGTAATGTTCTATTTGCATATTTCTCTTTTCAGTCTCTCATACACACCCTCAGACAAACACACAGGGCTTGTACTTAGGGAAAGGAAAAATAAGGTTACTGAGTCTCATAGTTTGAATTTTGTAACAGATTTTTATGCCAACTATGGATTTCTAGATCTGAGTTAGCAAATCTGCTAGAGTATGTAAATAGGGTCTTTGCTTTCCTAAATTTACTATCATCAGCTAATTACCAGTGTAAGTAGCAACAAGCAAATATTTCCGATGCTAAATTGTCATATTACAGTGTCGAGGTCTCCGATTTGAAGCTCACACCCAGATAGCAAGGGATGACCTTTCCCAGTCGAATTATCTGTGCCTATTTCCCTAAATATGTTTAGAGACATGCCTAGACAGAGGGGATCGGAGGAGTTCTGTGTGCGTGCGTTTTGCTTCAGTGCTAGGGGCTGGATTTCCAGCAGTGTGTAGGAGTTGCTACACAGACTGTGCATTCTCAGGTGATTAGCCTCTCTATATATTTACCCCATCTTGCCGTGGCAGAAAGAAAGATAAAAATGTAACATTTGTACAAATGCGTTGCTCATCTCTCGGTGCTGGGAAGCTCTTTGGAGAGATCTTAGGAGTCTTTCAGAAGGGCTGATATAGATATAAGGACATTTCTACATGGCGTCACGTGACATAATTACCACTAGAATCAATCAAGATGAATTGCACGTCAGCACACGGTGGGGATTTTTTCTTAGTTGATCCTGTCCAAACCCTCTTGTGCAATAGATGGATCTTGTTCAATGCACTGAAGTCTCCTGGTTGCTTGCAATCGCAAAAAGGAAGACATGACTGAGTTTGACGATTGCAGCCACAGTGCATCCAATATGTATCTACCAGGGTGCGCTTATTACGTTTCACCTTCAGATTTCTCGACGAAGCCCTCTTTTTTGTCTCAATCGTCTTCCTGTCAAATGACTTTTCCTTATTCTTCTAATTTACCTCATGTCCAACCTGTGCGAGAAGTGGCATTCAGGGAATACGGATTAGAGCGCAGCAAATGGCAGTATAGGGGCAGTTATGCTCCTTATTACTCAGCTGAGGAGGTTATGCATCGAGACTTTCTGCAGCCTGCTAACAGGAGGACGGAAATGTTATTCAAAACGGATCCTGTGTGCAGCCACCATGGACCCTCCGCCGCTGCCTCCAACTTCTACAACACGGTGGGAAGGAACGGCATTCTCCCGCAAGGATTTGACCAGTTTTATGAGACAGCCCATGGACCTCCATACCAGCAGCAAGCAGAGAACGAGGGGGAAGCGGTCAAGAGCGACTTAAAACCTCAGAATAGCACTTGTAGTAAAACACCTTCCAGCCAAGAGAAGAAAGTGACAACAGAAAACAGCGCCGGTTCCCCTTCTGGTGAGGCTGTTGCAGAGAAGAGCAACAGTTCAGGTAGGTATCAGTAGTAAATTGGGGGCAACCGTACAAGGCCAACACTTTGTCAAGCCGCATTTTATGTGCAATTTTATAAGCATCCAAAGGATTTTATATATCCTATAAGATTTCCTTTACCGTTGTAAAGCGTGTTTACGATAGGAAACCAATTTACGTGGGCTTAAGGTATTTTTGGAGCAGGATATTAATTGTTATTAAATTGTTGATTTGGGAGGGAGCAGAGAGATTTCACAGCTATTATTCAGAGCACCCTTAATTATAGATTCTAATATTTTCATTTGTTTAGGGGAGTAGTTTGAGAACCTTGGAATATGTCCAACCAATTTAAACATCTCTCTGTACTGCTAGATAGGGTCTATTTTAAGGGGAAGTTGGAAATGTCCACCTTTTGCAAAGTTACCCAGAAGGGGGGTGGGAAATGGAGAAATCTCTCAGAATGTTTTCTTAACTGTTAGGATGCTGATTTCTACTAAATGGGATGTTATGAATGTGTCTTATCTATCGTTATCTGAAAGTGTTAATTGGAACAGCATAACATCAGTTTATTCTGTCTTGAATTTCAGTAGTTCCCCAGCGATCAAGGAAAAAGAGATGTCCCTACACCAAATATCAAATAAGAGAACTGGAACGTGAGTTTTTCTTCAACGTGTACATAAACAAAGAAAAAAGACTGCAGTTGTCCAGAATGCTGAACCTCACTGATCGACAAGTTAAAATCTGGTTCCAGAATCGAAGGATGAAAGAAAAGAAACTGAACAGAGATCGACTCCAATATTTCACTGGAAATCCCTTGTTTTGAAAGAAAAGAAAAGAAAATATCTCTACCTAACCTGCCATCTGAGTACACCAGAAGATTGGTTTACAGGACACATTCACCCTGCGGAACGCAAAGTTTCATTTTCTTGTTCAACTCTGGTGCCTCCAAACAATCAATGTCCACTGGAGATATCGGGGGTTTGGCGGAACACGTTCCTCATAAGGGGAAGCTAGAGTAAATCCAAAAGTCCATTCTCCAATGTTTATCGCCCAAGGTGGTTTTTTTCTCTCTCTTTCATGATGGAAACCAATGGACCGGCGGTGTGTATGGTAGATTTTGCTTTTAAAAAAGAGGTTTTTTCCCTGTTGGTTTTGATCTAGGATAACCCTTTCCTCCCTTAAATGAATGCAGTTTATTTAAAAGATGGTAAATGTACATGGTGTGTGTGTGTGTGTGTGTGTGTGTGTGTGTGTGTGTGTGTTTCTATTGTCATATAAACGCATGGGCCACTGTCTTTTACATGTGAATAAATGGTTTCTAGTAAAGTTAAGGTTATATCTTCTGCTCACTTATAGATTTCCATCTCTGAAAGATCAGAGTGTGTACCCGACTAGAGCCAAATTCAATTAAGTAACAATGGAGAAAGTTAAGTCAAATTATTTTCAACAGAATTTAAATGTTAGTTTAAATCTCTAACTGATTCTATATAAAACCTTCACTGTTATTACCCTCAGTTTAAGGCAGCCCAAACATGGCTGTCTGAAGACCACCACTTTTGATGGTGCCACAATTACTATAAGCTATGAAAAAGCTTTATTAACTGTTCAGGCATCTAACGTTTGAGACAAGAATTCAAAGCTCAAATGGATGTTTACTAGCTAGGGAAGGATTGTCAGAATGGGAACCCTGAATGTTTCAAACAACAGGCATCTGTAAACAATTGCAACTAGTTAAAAAAAAAAGTTTAGCGAAAAAAACAGTGAATATTTTCACCGTGTTTTTTACCAAGTCGTTCTGAGTTTCCTATATTTAATCACGGGAATGTAATCAGTTTCCCCAACTTAGTATAAAATAACTGGCCCTTGTCTTTATTTTGAAAGTAAAAGAATGTGGTGAAGGTCCCCTCTTCACTTCATGTAGTATGACCTGGCGAAGCTGTTTACAAAACCTTGAACTGTCTAGACAACACCATAAAAGCCGAGGTTCTAAACAGCTTAATTGGGTTATATTATACACCTTCTGGTGGGTGAAAAAGAGATTTCCGCAAAGTGCAATAAAGGAAAGGAATGAGAAAAGAATTTGGCTTTTTTGAATAGAAAAAGAATAGAAAAGTGGGTCTCATTACACTTGCATCCAGTAAACGCAAAAGTACGGAAATAAGTCCGGAAAAGACAAAAAAACCTAAAAATTATCTGATGAAATCGTAAGGAGGCATAGCTAAAAAAATAAAATTTTAAACTCTTTAGCAAGAAAAACATAAGTGTATGCCTTTGAACTTCCAAAATGTCAAGGTCATCACCTTTAACCTTTCTGAATAATTAGGCGCCTTAAGGTTCCTCTGTTATTTTCAACCACCACCCACTCTCTCTCTCTTTTTCTCTGTCTCTCGATCTCCTTCTCTCATAAGCACATACATACACTCACCACACACGCACCCACACACACACTCACACACTAACTACTGCATAGCTAGCGTTATTAGCAAATGCATCATAACGCTAAGAAAATTCCAGCTGTCATGAAAACTTCCCCATAACGCTATGTTCGGACAGGTCCCTAATGGAATCCGTCATTTATGTTCAAATATCTTCTATTTTTCTTAATACTTATGTCGTATCATATTATAGGAAATATAGGAAAGGCCATTCTTTCGATAACCGCTCCGAGCTAAAATACTATATAGAGAGCAGTGGAATGTAAAAAATTACTAGGTATTTTGGAGGAAAACAATATTTCCAGAGAATTCATCTTCAAATATATTTTTAACAGGAAACATTCTGTCGAATGGAGAAACATGTAGTAATAGGAAACTATTAAAATAAATCATTTAACATTATCACAAAAATCGCACATCTCTTCCGGGTCTTAATCCATAGTGCAAGAATAAGTTATTTGATTTTTCAGATCCCTATGGTGTATTTAATAAATTATCCAAGCATACATGGTCATTTAAAATGTTAAGGCACCGCAAAGATGATCACCAGAAACTAAATATACCGATATAATCTTTGCCGAATTTTTCAACTATATTATATTTTAATGTCTGTTTAAAAACACAAATTAACTCCATTGTTGAATACACCTAAAAGCATCAAGGTTGAACGGAAAACCAAAGAAGAGAAATAAATTCCCTTGTGCTTTGCTTCTGAATTCCACAGGAGGGCGCGCTCATGTTCTGTAATGCTTACAATTGTCCTGATGTTCAAGTCTATTTTCCTCTTAATAGTAATTGTACTACTAATAAAATATCTAATATATAAGTAACAATAAGATTTCAGGGTTTTCGAAATGAGAAAATAAAGCATCAAAAAGATTTATTAAACAAATAACCCACAACCGTGACATGCTCAAGGAATATGCCACTTGAAAAGAAAATTTTTGGTCGTCGTCTTCTGTAACACATCCGAGGTTTAAAAATCCTATAATTTTAAGAGAAATATAATGATATTCAGAATTCGTTCGGCAGAGCGAAAATCTATTTACTCTTTTTAGTGCAATCTTAACACCCAAAGAACAAAAGTTATATCAAAATATGTGTCTCCTTTCTAAAGCTTATCTGAAAGATATTATTGCAAGCCTGTTCTTAAAGACGTGTAAACACAGCTAGAACATAGTTTTAGAGGTGTATGTAATTTAAACAAAAGACGGGCGTTGATTCTGGATGTGCCTATTTAGTATACAGTAAATGACAAAACGGAAGAGTACATATTTTGAATATCAGAACATCACCTTCCCAAGGGATTGTTAAATAAAATCTCTCTCCTTATAATGCCGTAGAGAGCTATTAAAATGTAACTAAAAGATTTGAAAATTAAATATAACACTGTACATTTCCTGGAAAATTTCCAGTGAATTTACATGTTTCTTCCCCCCCCCCCCAACCATACGCACTTGTAAATAATAACACCAAAGATCAGTTAGTTTTTATCTGCTTATTTCCAAAATTCACCTAAAACTAGCTAATGCATGATCTACTTGTTCAACTATATTCTCTATTTAACAAGCCCTATCCCCGTGAAAGAATTAGTTGACAGTTTGTCTGCTAGGTTTTTTAGAAGTTCATTGTTAACAGTTTCTTAGAAATAGCTTTGCCGTCTGTAATAAAATGACATTGTCCCATCTAAGATCATTGGAATCTTTGAAGAGAAAAGTAACGCTTATCAACAGAATCCAGAATACATAGCAAACCCTCTCGCCCCCAAAATTAATTCAGTTTCTTAGCTCGAGAAGGAATAAATACAGAAAAGTCTTTTTGTTGATAGGTTGGTTGGTTGGTTGGTTTTAAAATAAACGTACTTCTTTTGAGATCTTGCCTCTTCACTCCACCTCTTGGCTTCTATATGTTTTAGCCATTCACATTTATACTAAGGCCATTCTCAACGAATGTAAACTTGTGATTGAAATCATATATGCTGTTAATTAAATAATTAGATGAAGATTAAAATGTGGCTTTGTTCTTTTTTGAATCATCATGTAAATGTGATGGTTCTGTGGATGGATAAGGGAGAGTATACTTTTTTAAAAACTGTCAGCGATTTCCCAATTTATTTTGGTTGGTCCTATCAGAACAACGAATAGAGTATTTCTGGTTAAAGAACAAATAGTTAGGAATTTATATATAGGTAAAGGTGCATTTAAAATAAATAAGATTGGGCGTATTTATTGGCCTATCTACACGCTAAAAGCTGATAACATCCAGATCACACACTGAGTTTTGTACTTATGTGTACAAAGAAATATGGATGTACAATAGGCTAAGGTTTAAACCATGTGTGAATATCTTCCTAATATAGGCAACGCACCTATGTGTGATCACACAACACACCAATATCACCATTTCAGGAAAAGCTAATGTGCAATCACAATTGTTTTATCAACAATAATACTGTTGAAATACATAATGGCATCGGTATATTTTTTTTAAAGTTCCGACAATCCAAGCAAGAAGTTGATTCTTTCGTAGAAAAACGTGACTCACGAAAAGCAGGATAGTGTTACAATTACGTTATTAAAAAAAGAAAGGTCACACTATTGTAGCCAATTAATTTTTTTTGCGAAATAAAAATATTCTTCAATCGCAAAGCAATATAATAGCGTGATATAAAATATATAGTTTGCATTTTAGCGTCTTACTACATTAAATTCTCAAATCGAAAGCAATATTACTAAAGGCTTTCTGGGTTTCTGTCTATTTTAAAGTTAGCTATTTCTCGCAATATCTTTTGCACTGATAAAAACATCTGCAAAATATCTCTCCTTTTTCGTAACCGTTCTCCCATCCTACGCCAATAATCCGATACCAACATAGGAAATTGCAAGTAAGAATCGTTAGAACAGTTGGAGAAAAAATCAAATAACCTGTAATAACATGGGGGAGGGGAATGAAAATTAAACTTCACAGCAACGTCTTTTAACCTCGAATTTCTATTACTAATATTTATTAAGACTGAAAAGCATAATGTCAATCTATATTTTATTACAAATAGTAATCTAGTATATATGGGCCCTTTTGGGGGTCCCCCCCTTTGAAAAAATGGGGCTTTGAAAGCAAACCTTTTATATTAATGTAGATTGTATATCTCGTTTATTGCACACTATTGATTTATTTATTAATGTTAATTACTTTATTCCATCTTAATATGCTTTAAAAAATAGTGACATTAAATACCCAGAATGTAAGTAACCATTTCCCTAAAGACTACTGCACGTTTATTCAACTTCTATGGCAAACAACTCCAACTTTCCTAATGTTCATTTTTCCAAATAAAAGCTAGGCTGCTTCCTGTACGATTTTAAAAAGCCATGATTTATTATGATCAAATTGAGCTATTCGACATTCCTAAACTCAGTATTAAATAATAATAATTTGAACTACATATTCTGACATGTTAAAATCATATTTTCACTTAAATCAAGGAAACATAATGTATAATCAGCAGCAGCAGAGTCAGCTCATTAAATAAAACAGATGCAGGAACGCAGAGCATTTAAGGATTAGCTTATTGTTTTAACTTTACTATCGGGCGAAATACACAGCAAACGTCTGGGATAATACTTCAGTAGGAAAATTTCTGGGACACTCTTTTCTTAAAGAGTAAATAAAGATTACGAAAGACCATTTGATGGGCATAAAATTCCTGATTAGATTTAACAGTCAAGTCTTAAACTGTGTCAAGCAAAATAGTATTTTGTTTCTTTAAACTCGGTGGGTTGTCAGGGCCGTTGTTCCAAAAGAGGAAATTGTTAGAAAGCAGGGGGAAAATCCCAGTCCGCAAACAGTGAACTCTACTGCAGTTTGCTCCTGAGCTCAGGCAAATCTTAGCAATGGCTCTGATAATGATCTTAAATATACACATAATCCCATTTTCTGTTCTAAATGCGCTGTGGCGATTAAACATACACGAAAAGGGCAGGGAGATATACAAGACTTAGGGAGTGCAGAAAAATTTTAAAAGCAGCTCATATTATGAAGGTAATATTTAAAGTCTCTGGCAACACTGAAGCTTTAGACTGAAGCTGTAAAAGACACTGGCTCTTAACCTGACAATGATGTTGTATTTGAACAGCTGCGATAAGGTTTTAAAGGGTCTGTCTCATTGCCACAGCGAGATTTTAAATAGGGTTATTGTTTCCAACAATGTAAAGTGTACGGAAAAGTGGAAAACATTCAAATACCAGGAACTCTTATAAAATTCAAATTCACGTTGCTGGAATATGCCATTTCAAACTATGCTTTTGTGCAAACGATACAGTTTAAACGCCCTTTTATGTGCTGTTTGTTCTTAGATATCTGGACTTTTTAAAAACAGTGTTTTGATTATGTAAAGGCCCAAAATAAATAGCTAGCTGAACCTGAAACGGAATTTATCAACAAGTTCACGCTGTCTGTATGAAATTCCCTGAAAGCACTAGTCTGAAACGAGAAATGTTTGAGTTTGAAACTAGGCAAAAATATAATGAATTGTTTCGCGATCAAATCTGGTATCTCACAATTTTAAAAGTAATAGCTCTGGATGTAAATATAGTTACAAAGTGAGGAGGGAAACAACAAAACACATTTAAAATGTTGGAAAATAAAAGTCTAATTTGCCATGTAGGCAGTTACTGTTGCTTTCTGTGATTTTTTAAAATATTCATGCGGCATTTATTCTTCTGGAAAAAAAGAAGTGGCTTGAACAGTTGTAATAAAACCGAGTTTCTGTATGTTTTTAAATAAGCAATGCTATAGAAGAAAAATTATCTTTATGGTGGTTTCAGTGTCCAGGGCAAGTAATTTTTTTATTTTATTTTTATCTTATTTTATTTTGCATATGCAGAGAGAGCCAGAGCATTGTAAAATAATTTTAGGAATCTAGGGTAACTATACACTCACGTTATGATAAAAGTATAGCTTTTAATATTTGACGGTTTGTGTTAAAACAAAATTGACCCTCTTGGTTAGTAGCGAGGGGAAAAAATCAATAGTATAATTTTCAATAATTCATAACGCGAACGCCATTATGCTAAATCTTAACTATTAATCTTATCCTTTACAAAGTCTCGATTGATTTGTTAATAAAATATCTTCCCGTGTGTGGCAACAGAGGGTATAACTCTTTAAAAAGCTTCAGAAGCAAGAAAATTACCAAGTAGCCCAAGAATGTAGATGAGAATTTTATTGATCGCCCTGATTCTTCTTAATACGTATTAATAAATTCCACAACCTTTTGTACCTTTCGCTTGTCAGGAACCAATGCTTTTACAAAATCCATAAAAAGAAAACATATTTTTCTTTGCATAATAACCAAATGACACTTTCGGATGTCGCACATGGTTCAGCACATCCAGCTGTCTAAAACTTTTAAGGTTCTTTTTCTTTTTTTTTTCTTTTTTTGTGATGAGTATTACTAGCATTAAGGAAAAGGGGGAGAAAGAGCCTTTCTCATGCAGTGAGCTTTTGGGGCGGTTGCTCTGAGAGCACATTGCTTCCAAATAACTGTCTTCTGTCTGAAACTGCACAGGGTCTTGAAATAATGACCGTCCACGAGATCAGTAGAAACCACTTATTTTCGCACCAAAAAAAAAAAATTTTGCACAAGCTATGGGGGTTTCATTATGTACATGACAGTGATTTTCCGGGGCGTTCTGTCTGCAAGGATCTTGTTTCATGTTTGTCCCCATCTCCTTGGACCAAGGGACAGTAAGCTGCCAGGAGTTCGGTGAATTCGGATTCAGCTTGTTTGTAATAAAACACAACTAAAAGAAATAAAGCCCCTTGTTTTAAATCAGCGCAGTGCGCCAGGGCTGCTTCGCAAGGCTCCGGCGCAGAGCGAGCACTTTCCCCCTGACGTTCTAGATGTCGCTGTTGACCACATTTCAGATGCAGCCCGGACGGTCCCGCGGAGCACGTGACTCGCGGGGAGGTAGCGGCTCAAGGCCATTTTCAAATCTCATTGGCTTGGTTGTCATGTGGTTGTGCAGAGGCATCCACAATTACACAGGGAATGTTTTCCTAGAGATGTCAGCCTACAAAGGACACAATCTCTCTTCTTCAAATTCCTCCCCAAAATGTCCTTTCCAAACAGCTCTCCTGCTGCTAATACCTTTTTAGTAGATTCTTTGATCAGTGCCTGTAGAAGTGACAGTTTTTATTCTAACAGCGCCAGCATGTATATGCCACCTAGCACAGACATTGGAACTTATGGAATGCAAACCTGTGGACTTCTACCGTCTCTGGCTAAAAGAGAAGTTAATCACCAAAATATGGGTATGAATGTACATCCTTATATACCTCAAGTAGACAGTTGGACAGATCCGAATAGGTCTTGTCGAATAGAGCAACCTGTTACACAGCAGGTACCCACTTGTTCCTTTACTACAAATATTAAGGAAGAAAGCAATTGCTGCATGTATTCTGATAAGAGAACAAAACTAATTTCTTCAGACGTCCCTTCCTACCAGAGGTTGGTCTCTGAATCATGTCCCATTGAAAATCCCGAGGTTCCTGTCCCAGGATATTTTAGACTAAGCCAGACCTACGCCACTGGGAAAACCCAAGAGTACAATAATAGTCCTGAAACGAGTTCAACTGTAATGTTACAGTTAAACCCTCGCGGCAGCTCCAAACCGCAGCTATCTTCTCAACTTCAGATGGAAAAGAAAATGAATGAAAATCCGAACAACCAAGACAACTCAGCTAAAGTCTCTCAAGTGGAAAGTCCAGAGCCAAAGTCCACTTTACAAGATGAAAGGAGCTGCCTGGCTGAAGGCTCTGTGTCCAGCCCAGAAGTACAGGAGAAGGAAAGTAAAGGTCGGTATTATAAAGTTTAAACCGTAACGTGCTATAACTTGAACACGCCAGCATCGTAAAACACAGTGTAAAATACTAACAAGCATTACAGCCGTAACATTTAATGATAAGGAGGGATCGGGCTGCAGGTGCTGTGTCTCTGAAGCTTTTAGAAGGGAAAAATGCTACACAAAAGATTGCAAATTCTTTTTTGATATTTACATATCCTCGTATGCAGATAGCCCTCTGTGCACGAGGAGAATATATATGTTATTCTTTGTAATAAATTACTGTATCAAAAAATCAATGAAACACCTTAAAATAGCTCTGGAGCATGTACAATACGACCAATTTAACTTTTATCTTGTAATATTTTGGTCAACTATTTTCACTCAGTTGAATTGTGGTTTGATTGCATTGAAAGTTAATTATGATCCTATTAAAATAGAGGAGAAATGGGTGCTAAAAAGCTGTATAAAGTTTTAAACAAATGTACAATGAAAACAGTAGCCCGCTATCTGTTTGATTAAAAGTGGACTATTTTGAAGTGGTGCTTTTGATAACCTTGGTTTTGTCTTTAAAAGTACAACATTATTTTGAAATGTATTTAAAAGATGAAGGGGATAATTATTTGATTATATTTTCCTTTTAAAAGTGCACAATAGCCTTAATTTCGAACGGGATATGGTGGAGTATAAAAAACGGGAGATTTCCTCTTATAAAAATGTGCCTGGCAACCTCTAGGACAAATTTTATCCCAATATGTGCATAGAAATTCTATGTATAACATTTATTTAACAATTCAAGTCTAGCTTTATCTGGGACAAATTTCTTTCTATTGGAAAAATTCTAAAAGGAAAATGAAAACAAAATCCGTGGTATAAGGTGTTGATTTAAAAATTATCCTTTTAGTTAAGAAAAATACCAATATCTGCTTCTGTGCCTCTTTGTGTAATTCAACATATGAGATACAGGAATCTGATAGAAAATATATTGCATTAATACTTTTTAATTGAGAGATTGTCTTAATAAATGTCTCATAAGACTTGTTCTGTCATGTGCAGCCCAGATACGTTAAAATTTTTATCATTGTTCTGATGGCAGGTTAAATATTGTTCAAATGTTGTGTACTAGTTGAAAACTTTGGATATAATTTTTAAAAGAGCCCCAAATCCCAAACGATAGTGAATCATTCTATCTGAACTATTTACCTTGAGTCTGGCAACAATTAAACATGTAGACCAGGGCACACACCTCATACTAGCAATGTTTAATACCAACATTTAACATATCTGCCAGACACTATAGATGAGGGTTCATGGCCAAGGGTACACTTTACCAGCCTGAGGTATTTTTGATTTTTTTTCTTCTTCTTTGATTTTGATAGAGGAAATCAAGTCAGATACGCCAACAAGCAATTGGTTAACTGCAAAGAGTGGCAGAAAGAAGAGGTGTCCTTATACTAAACATCAAACACTGGAATTAGAAAAAGAGTTCTTATTCAATATGTATCTCACTCGAGAGCGCCGCCTAGAGATCAGTAAGAGCGTAAACCTCACTGACAGGCAGGTCAAGATTTGGTTTCAAAACCGCAGAATGAAGCTCAAGAAGATGAGCAGGGAGAACCGAATCCGAGAACTGACCGCTAATCTGACCTTCTCTTAATCCGTAAACCTGGGGGTTGAAACAGTGAGAAATGGGCACAGCACCGCCAGTTGCAAAATGCAGGAGAGACTTTGAAAAAAAACCCTCCATTTTTCATTTTTTTCTGATAGAATGTGACTTTTCGTCATTCATTTAGTGCTGCAAGTGAATATGTATTACTATGATGAGTATATATATATAAAAACCTAGCACGTGTAATTTATTTTTTTTCTCATCGTAATGCAGGGTAACTATGATTGAATATTATCATTTGGTCTTAACTTATTGGAACTGTCGAACATCCAAACAATGTGACTTTTTCATGTTTTTTCTAACAAAATGGTATTTATGTGGGGGCTAATATACGGGCCATAACATTTTGAATACATTCAATACTTTAAGGGGAAAAACTTTTGGGAAAAAAGCACATTACAATGTAACTATTCTTTCAAATGAACTTAGAAATTGTCCTTCATAAAATGGAATAGTTAATTCTTCTCCATTGTAGACATTTTCTTGTGGTGCATATGTGGTATAGTAGTCGTACAACAGCAATATGTTCTTCTTGTGCATGTTCTATTCGCATGTATAATGCAATAAAGTCTGTAAACTTCTGCGGTTCCTTTGGTTTTCTAAAAAAATGTTTAAAAGTACAGATTCAGGTTGGTTTCCTGATCCTTCCTGATCAGCAGTTGTTCGGATTGATGTAGCTTCTTTTCTTGTTTCTTCTCTTTTGTGTGTGTGGTTTTATTTAGGGAGTGGGTGTGGGGGGGGAGTGAGAAATGATATAAACCTAATTATTTTATAATTGTGACTGTAAACAAATGATTAATTGTTAAAATGTTGTGTAATCGTTCGCAGTCTGAAAAGTGAATGCAAAAGGGATAGTAAAATATTATAGCATAAACTGGACATCCTCATTCAATCAACTCATAAATGGTAAGTGATAAAAAAAATCTCTAGTACAAGCTGTCAGCAATCTGTGTGTCGTTTTATTTGACATTAGTGTGTTGATTTAAAAAATAACAGTCACTGTGTACCTACAATGTGTAGAGTTTGATTTCTAGTCCTCATTTGCTTTTAAAAATGCAACATACAAAATCCAGAGATATGTGTACAGAAAAACAACATAAAGTTCTTGGTGAGCTCAAGAGATTTAAGAGCATTGTGGAAGAGAAACAATTCTCTTAGATATCTGGCAAGGGTGGGATTTTTCTACTAGCAGTGCTCACAACGGTGCACACTAAAGTACGACAGCCTATTCAGACCTACTTTTGTTATTCTGCACCATTTTTGTTTGCTCGGAAGATCGTTTTATTTCACGCAATTCCACTTTTATAACATACATGAAGCTAATAAAGTTCACGACTCTTAACGGTACATAGCTGAAAAATGTTATTAACAGTCACTTTATCTTGCAAACTGGGGCGGGGGGGGAGAGGAGGGAATGAAATGCTAAACAGAACTGTAAATGGCTTGCAAATGAACATGACTCCACATTGAAGTCCAAATGCTTGAACATACTTTCACCTTCTAACAGTACTGGAAAGAAACGTGTGGATACTGTCTGCTCTTGAAAAACTGCATTCAAAAACAAAACAAAACAAAACACCCCTTCTACACCCATGCAGTTTCCAAAGCAAGAGATAAGATACGAGATATTTTAAATGTTTTCTTCCTTAATGACACAATTACAGTTCATGTCAAATTTTCCTCCCTTGTCTCGGGTATATATTTTAGTATATTGGACTGGCAACAATTAGTAACATACTATATTTTCCTCAAGCCAGAGAACAAACATTTTGATGCTAAAGACACCGATAGTATTCACGTATGGTGTTTTTATCCTGGTTTTAAAATATCCATACTAAAACCAAGGATCTCCATCGGTTTAAATAAGAAATATATCTGAACCTCTATTTACTTTCTTCTCCTTTCGCGTAAAAGTTCTCAATACATCGCCAAAGAAGTTTCAGTAGTGGAAATGCAATTAGCTGGCTACATACCAAGTTTTCACATGTATGAAAAAAATGTTCATTTTAAATCTTCCTGACTAATCAGTTTATATATATATATATATATATATGTATATATATATATATATGAATAATTACGTGCAATATCTTAACATGAAACAAGCTGTGTATATGGAAAATAAAAGATAAGCATGCAAATGCAAAGGAAGAAGACAGCCATAAATCATTAAATAAACAGGAATTTCAGTCCCTTCCTTATATTTGTCAGTGCGTAGGAATTGTTTTCCTGTATGGTGTTATGTTATATTCTCAACGAGTACTGTTGTGGGTTATGAACTAACTGTGTGCATTTTCTTCAGATTCAAATACGTCCATCTTCAGTCTGTCTGAAGGAACAGAAATGTGCAGAAGAATATGGGTAATTTAGTTTTAAATACTAACCAAATATTCTTTTAGTTGGTAAAGCACAAACGGTTCAGAAGAACCCATCTAGAGATGTGAAGTAAATCAAGGGGATTATCCTTCTCAGACTATGTTTGGAGGGGGGCGGAAATAATAGCAAGATGCGTTTTGCATATGCTTGGTAGAAGTTATTAGAAGCTGCTGCGCATTAGACACTAAATAAGAAAACATTGTCTATCAATAGTGCAATGTCTCGCCTGCTGACACAGAATTGTTTTCAAATGTGGTTTTATTTATATTTGTAATGTACTTGTAAGAGATTTCGTTGGATAACATTTGCCGATAGTTCATTCCCCAAATTGTGTAGAGGCTACAATTAATGATACAATAACGTTTGCCACGTTGGAGCATCCGAGCCCCGAAGTTTAACAAATACAGGAGCATGTGTTCAGGAACGAGTCAGTTGTGCAGGGAGACACAGGTTTTGCTGTCCCATCAGTCCGTTTTATTAGGGACACATTAATCTATAATCAAATCCACCTCATAAAATTTTTATGGAAAGGCATGAAATCATTACAGAGGTCTTCCACCTGTTTTAAAACAACACAATGGGCATCTCTCTCTTTTTTTAAAAAAAAAGTCCCTTAAATAGAAACTTTATTTAAGAGGGGGAGGAATACAGCCACATGCTTTGAAATATGGAAGTCACCACAATGTGCTTTTACTGTAACATTTCCCTGTTTTATGAGCAGTCGTATACTCGGAGCGCTGGGATGTGGTTTGATTTTACAAGCAAGAATCTCCCCTTTCCCAGCGGGTTCCCTCGGCAGATTTCAGTTTAATTCGGAAGCCCAGGCTGCTGGGTTTATTTAAACACCCTGCGTCTCACTGATTAAGAAATGAATGGCAGAAATCACTCCTAGGAGGTGAAGAAATAGTTCCCGGCTGCCTCATTCTTGTGCTGCTGGCTCGGGCCACGCCCGCTTGGGGTCCTGCTGGGGCAGAGGCGCAGCTGTCTCCCCGTGGGCTCCTTCCGGGCCGTACAGTTACAGTTTGGGTTTAATTGTCTCTTGTTGTTGTTGTTGTTGACGATTTTTTTTAATCACAGCAGCCCCAGTTTAGCGGATTGATTTACTCCTAGTATTGGTAAATATGATCACGTGGGCTCCACAACCAATGGTTGAGGGTTGCAGTCTGCAAAATACTACGATTGTTCTCAGGGAGGGTATCATATACAGTTAACAGTGTAACCTTTTATATGACTAAGAGGGGAGCCTAAAAATGTCGTCTAGTGGCACCATAAGTAACTATTATGTCGATTCTCTCATAGGCCATGAAAGCGAAGAAGTTTACGGGAGTAGATTCGTCCAGGCAGGTCACAGTGCGACCTCCAGGCCATCAGGTGTTGCAGAGAGTTCAGATTTTTCTTCCTGTAGCTTTGCACCAAAATCCACCGTGTTCTCCACTTCTTGGTCCACGGTCCATCCTCAGCCGTCTGCGGCAATGACAGGGATCTACCATCCCTACATGCACCAGCCCCACTTAGGGGCAGCCGAGACTGGCAGATACGTGCGCTCCTGGATAGAGCCCTTCCCCGGCTTCCCCAGCAGCAGCTCCAGCTCCTCCAACGGGCGCCACTACGGGATAAAGCCTGAAACGGGAGCAGCTGCCTCCTCTTCCTCCTCCTCCTCCTCCTCCTCCACCTCCAAAAGGACTGAGTGCTCCTCGTCCCGGGAGTCTCAGGGGATCAGTGTGCCCGAGTACACGTGCAATTCCTTCCTGCAGGAGACCCGGGAGAAGACGGCTACTTGCAGCCCCAAGGAGCCTCCAGGCTGCAGCCACAACCCCAGCCCGAGCAGCGATCTGAAGGAAGAGAAGCAACAGCAACTTGACCCAAGTAAGTAAAAAAGAAATTGCCCCTTTGATTTATTGCCGAAACCTGTAAGGCTCCAATGTGCAAAACTGATAGTTTTACTAACCTATAAAAACGTCTAGACGCCTACCCTAGCGCAAGCAGCAACAAGCACCCATAAAAGACTCCACGTCCCCACATAACCACCTACCATCAAGACATGATTTGTACAGTAAACAGACTGGGGTATTAAGGCTTTTATGATAATTCCTACAATGTTGTGAAAAGAGTCCATCCTTCGTTAAATTTAATTTAACGACCTTTCTCCCCTCACCCCCGTCTCCCCCCTCTCCCTATATACCTCCCTTTTTCCAGATAATCCGGCAGCAAACTGGATCCACGCTCGTTCAACGAGGAAAAAGCGTTGTCCCTATACAAAGTACCAAACTCTGGAACTGGAAAAAGAATTCCTCTTTAACATGTATCTGACTCGGGACCGCCGTTACGAAGTAGCTAGGATTTTAAATCTCACAGAGAGACAGGTCAAAATATGGTTTCAGAACAGAAGAATGAAAATGAAAAAGATGAACAAGGAGAAAGGAAATAAAGGAGACTAACGCCCGGGTGTAGACACGCATTCTTCTTCTTCTTTCCCCTCCAGCACCAGATGCGTTTTTGCAGAACTTTATATCAATCTGATATTTTAGGTAGAAGTGGAAATGTGCTCTATGTCAGGTTTTTTGGGGGAAATCTGTCTTGCTCGCCAATGTGTTTATTAAAGTTGCTTCATTTCCCTCTCCTTTTCCCCCAAACTGTTTGGTTTATGATATTGTGAGTGCACGTTAGCTTTGGGACCTTAATGTTAAATGTTTGACATGTTTCTTAAAAGGTTATGTAGTGTAGATAGTCACTTTGCTAAAATAAAGGTAAAGGACATAATTATAATTATGATAATAAATATATATATTGAAGTACACTTGTTTAAATCAATAGCAGTATTGTGTTGTCCATGACTTATTAAAAGAAACCATTACCAAAAACTTTGCTTTCTAGTCCTGAATTTTGTCCTTTGCAATAGGTGCCAGAGTGAGGCAATGAGAACATTTTATTTTTTCTTTTTCTTCAGTGCACTATTAGGCGATTGTGTCATACCTGAAGCAGTTTTCAATAGGCCTAGCATTTACTGATGCCTTGGATTGTTGGAGTTCTGAATATTGGTAAATGTTGTATCAGCCACCACATGTTTCTAACTAAAGACCTGTTGTAATTATTGTCAGTTATTCCATAATAAACTCTGACTTGATCAAATGAAATCACTGCAATTATATGCGCAATGTGTGCCTTCCTCTTCTTTTGGCACCCATAATTAGCCGCAATCATATGAAAACAACAAATGCACTATTTTCTCAGTGTCTGGTATATGTTCCAATAAGCATTTGTATGTATAATACTGGTTAATTTATCATTAACGCGAGGCTTTAAAAAGGCAGTAGAGACTCTGATCTCTCGGTTATTTTGTACACAGGAATTTTGGAAAGAAGATTGATGCACACTGTAGCTCCAAATGAAAACTACTTCAACACAGATATTAATACAGCGTTACATTTGTAGTTACAGAGATAAGAAAAAAGATTCACAATGTTTCTACTATAGTCAGCAACGACCTTCTCTAAAAGTTAATCACAAGGGGTTTGGCTTAAATTGTATATTGGTACATAATTTTTCAGGAAACACGTTATGCACAAATTGTCTTTCAAAAATCAGTGAAGTTTCACAGGTGATCTCTTGGAGTAATCTAGGAAATATTTCCGAAATGGATCTCCAAAGCCAAATATTTACGATGATACCTAATTAATTAATTTTTGCCGTTTGAATCTCTCTGCTGTTTAATCTGAACACTAATAGATTCAGAATGGATTAATGCCACTTCCAGGTTATCAGCTGGGGGAGAGGGGAGAGAGCATGTAGCAACACGTCTCATGCCTTCAACATTTATAAACACACGACTTTATCAAGATAATTAAGATGAAGTTCATTGTAAAAGAACCTTGCTTTGTTTAGAGAACAACCATTAAAATGAAGGTAAATATTTATGAGCAGTTGTTTAAGATTAAGGAAAGAGTTGCAGAAACCTGGTACTTAATGTTTTTACCTCTGGAAAAAAAAGAGGAAAGGCATATAGTGCTAAGAAAAGGTGTTGCATTGCTTCCCCATTCATTGTCAACCCTATACCTATAATTCTTTTAAAGCAGGAAGAACCTAGGTATAATAAAACCATTGAGATGGCTAGACGTCTGGACCTAATGAGTTTACGATATGCTATGGCGCTTTTCTTTGAAACTATCTTATTTTGATGTTTGCGGTTGTTAGAAGAAAACAAAAATACAGATAAAACTCGGTCTTAAAATCTGGACTATAAATTGCAGTATGTCACCGTTGGGCCAAGACAATAAGGCCAAGAAAAGACACTCAGGTCGAAAAGTTAACAGAGGTTTTAACATTTAATTGATTGTTAAATTATATTTGTAGAAGTGTTAGATGGCGATAAATACTGATGCGAATATGGACATATTTTTGAAAGTAGCCGTTTTTACTGGCTGATCTCAGATGTACACTGTATTACTGCAATCGGGACGCTTTGTTGCATTGATTCCATTACATATGCTGGGAAGGAATTGCAATCATATTAAGGCGAGATAGGTAGAACCTGATTTTAATATTTGCCAGTCGAAATGGAAGAGTTGAAGTTGTCCTGTTTTTTGCGTTGTATATACGTATATTTATTTCCAAATAGTCTGAGGGAAATGAAGGCGTTTCGAGCCACTGGGTAGCCTCCAACTTCCATTTAAACAAAGTACTCTCTGTGTCCAACGACACGACATTTTAATTCCTATACGCTGACTGCTTTAAGAATGAAATACAAGAAGTATACTATTCTACCAATCAGTTAAGTGGAATGTTCGGTATATTTGGGATAACCAATTGGCTGGATGGTGAAAAGAATAGTCTTTACTTAAGTTTACAGCTACAAAAATAATTAAATCAAAAGCAAGTTCAAGACAGAAAAATTCTGAACCTGAAAATACCAAACCTCTAGTATTAGTGATGTAATATGTAAAGTAACAGGACCAAAAATGGGATAGCAACGGTTTTCAACATTTAAACCCTTAGACGTCTATACTGGCTGCCTTGTGTAAAGAAGACACTTAATTTTACCCGTGCTTAATTATAGCACGGGTAAAAATGGAAAGAGTAGTATATATGTGTTAAAAGATATGGTGCTATGAACTATGAATAAAAAGCTTTTTGTGACTAAGGGTATAGAATTCAACTCCACTCTATTTCTCAGTGTAAAGAGTGGTGTTCTCTACATTCCTTTGGTTTTGTATGCCTTGTTTAGAGATCTTTAAATGTTGAAGGTGAAAGATAAGAGCTAGTATTTATATAATTCATGGAAGACAGAGTTAAAACAAGTAAACTACTTTTAAATCAAGGTAGAGTAAGTATATAAACAGAGAAGTAAAAGCGAATTGGCTGCTGATCACGATTTCAGTTGACCACTAGAGAGCGCTGTTGCTCCATTTTATTATTCTTGAACTGGCAATGCTTCTGGCTTTCGTGCAGAATATATTTTTATTAAAATATAGACAATCCTACTTTTAATCACGAATTTTATATTTGTAATCGAAATTAAACAAGTGTAACTGTTCTTTACTACGAGCTAAATGGATAGCTTAGAAAAACCTTGAGTAATCAGCAGTTTTGAGATGACAAAAAGATTCTTGCAGACTACACCGTACATGGCACAATATTTAATTATATGAAGCCATAAATATGTAAACATCTATGTTTTTCCAGGAGGTTTCAGCTCATTGTATTATATTTAAGTTATGACAATAAACACAATGATAAACTCCTTTACTTATAAGTTGTTCCCTGAAAAAAAAGCTATAAGTAATGCTGGCTTATTGGGCCTATTGTCGAAAAATGCTCCCTGTATTTTCTAGGATTTGTTACTGAAACTATAAAATACTTGAAGCTCTTTATGAATATTAAGCAAACGTCTTGTGCATTCTTTCGATTAATTTACAGACTTCTGGAGTATGAACATAAACGTTATAAAGACCAAGGGTAAAAGAAGGTAAGAAGCTAAGTTTGAAAGATATTTTTTCCCAAAAAATTGTGATCTTGTCCTTGTGTTTTACAAACAAGAGGAGGTTTATTAAGGTCAGAACTGGTATATGTTTCATTAAGATAAAACATATATCTAATTTTTATCTGAGTGATCATCTGTGCATAATAATATGTATGGGTCCAGGGGAAAAAAACCTACAAATTTCACAGGGAATAAAACACATTTATTTTAAAGCACAGTTAGGGACGTAACAGACAGATACACTGTTATGAAATACAATACATTGCTATATTTCACAAGCAATCTCTAGATATATTCCTACACCCAATTAGCAGCATAGCAAGGAAAATAAGGTCTGTCTGGATAGCCATACATTTCCATCTCACAAAAGGAATCAATAGGACAATCTTTTACGGGCTGACTCCGCTCCCAGTTGCGCCGGTGTAAATCCTAAACGGTGTAGCTCTTCTAGATTTTGGGATTTTCCCTGCAAATCAGGCGGGAAGCCTTTTTCACGCAAGAAGTATGCATTGTCATAAGTAAGGACGGCTCCATTTCACTGGGATTTGCAGGATCGAGGCCAACACTTATAGAATAAGCAATTCAGTATGTTTTTAGAACACACATACTCAGCTGAATACAGGATATTCGTTAGAAGCAATTACAGATTAGAAACCATAACACCAACAATAATTTGCGTACATATCCTTTAAAACAATTGAGATGGAAAATAAATTCTCCGGAATAACATTGTATATTTTATGACATTCTATTTCTTCCTTTCCGCTGAAAGATGTCTTAACGTGTTTTATGTTAAACTGGATATCCTTTCCATGACATATGTTTCTGTCTCTGGTTTTTATGCATAGACAAGTTCATTTTGTGGAAGTTGCCACATGTTACCTACATAAACAGAAAAAAATGAAAGTTTATTGGACATAATAACATAAGGGAGAAGTATGTGTGCGAGAGAGACAGAGAGAGATGGGAAAGGATTCTGGAGTCTCTTTTATGTAACCACAAATATTTTTTTCGATTCGCACCAGACGGTCACACATGGCTCCGACTGGATCTATATAATATTTCACCTAAATGTTAATGTCCTGTTTTAAACAGACAATGAGGTCATATTCATGTTTATCCTATCAACTGACTGTTATTTAACGAAACTCTTTTGCCAAAAAATGGGAAAATCGGGAGTCGGTTCTGCACCGCTTGAAACCAGCGGGAGTTTGGCCACTGACTCCTGTGGGAACTGGATCAGACTCTCAAATCCCCAAATTGAATTTAAAGACAGAATCACTAAATTCGTAGGGAGGGACCTGAATGATCCCCGGTATTTTTTTTTTTTTTTTTTTTTTTTTTTGCCCAGATAACAGATTAATAACGCAGAGCTTCAGGTCTGGAACGTTGGAACAAACATTGACCAGCCTCTATACTCCATTAATTATTTGGGGGAGCTCTATGGCCTGTGTTATACAACAGGTCAGACTAGATGGCCACAATGGGCCCTTCTGGCCCTGGAATCTATGAATCTCCCTTGGCATTCAGCTGAAGAGAATTCAGAGAGAGCAGCGTGTACTGTACACCGAGAAATGCAAATAGCCTGCGAGCCATTCCTTCCTTCCCTGGCCCCTGAGAACCTTCCTACCCTATTTCTTATTCCGTCCCCAAGCGATGCTAATGCTCACACACGCATTCTTCTTTTCTTTTCTTTTTTTTCTTCGCTAATGACGTTCACCCAGGGTGAAATGATGGAAAGTATATTCATAGGCATGATTTCCATTCAGTATCAATTAACCTGGGAGTCGCAGCCATGCGTGCACTGCGTCAAGGGTAAATGTGCATCTCATTTCCAACCTATCTGCTGTCCTAGACAATAGCCTGATTCCTACGGAGGAGACCAGGGCCTTTCTCTTTTGCATGGGTTTACATGTACAACAATCATCTCCCCGTTGCATTTCCGGCGGAGATGTATGGATGGCTATAGGACCAGATGATCAGCCCTTATTTTGCTTCTCCGGGTTAGGTGCCTTTCCTCGCGTCCCCAAGTCTCCCCTTTGGTTCCCTTGTCCCGTGTGTTACACGGGCCTGCGCGCTGCACGTTAGCCCTACCATTGAATGTGGAAGAGGCACGTTAGCCCTTGGCAGAGCTGCCTGTGTATGGCAGGCGTGGGTGTCTCTGTGTCTCAGGGCAGGCGTCTGGCCCCCAGCGCGCTCAGCCATTGGATCGGCCCGCCCCGCAGTTATCTGGGGCCGATCTCTCGGCCTGCTCCGCGGGGTTTTAAATATGCGCTTTCCGAGCACACCCCGGGGGTGCAGGTGGCGGGGGCGGGGAGGGGGGTATTTGCGCTGTGCCTCGGGAGCGGGACGTGCCAAGCGAGGCCGAAGCTCCCCCTGCCCGGGAGCGCGTGTGCGTGTGTGTGGGGCCGCGGTGTGTGCCTGATAGGAAACCGTAAAAGCAGCGAGGCAGGTCATTCGGGGAGCGAGTCCGTCCCAGCCCTGGGCACCGCCGCCGCGCAGAGCAGCAGCCGCACTGCAGCGGCGCCGCCAGCCGCGCAGAGCAGAGCGGGCCGGGGCGGCCGCGGCAGCCCCTCCCGGGGCCTGGGCCCCCTGCGCCGGCTGCTGCTGCTGTGCTGGCCGCGGGCCCCCTCCCCCGGCCGCGGGCAGCGCCCATGAGCTCCTACTTTGTCAACCCGCTGTACGCCAAGTACAAGGCGGCGGCGGCGGCGGCGGCGGCGGCGGCGGCGGGCGAGCCCCTGGGCCCCGCGTACTACGACTGCCCCTTTGCGCCCGAGCTGAGCGGCCGCCACGCCGCCGCCCTGCTTTACGGGACCAGCGCGGCCGCCGCGGGCTTCCAGCCGCACCCCGGGCCCGGCGGCGGCGGCCCAGACTATTACCTGCAGGCCGGGGGGAGCCCCGCGGCTGCCTTCCAGCCGCCTCCTCCCCCCGCTCCCGCGCCGCCTCCTCCTGCCCCCTGCGGCGGGATTACCTGTCACGGGGAGCCCGCGAAATTTTACGGATACGATAATTTACAGAGACAGCAGCTTTTTACGACCCAGCAAGAGGCCGAGCTGGTACAATATCCTGACTGTAAATCGTCCAGTGCTAATATTGGCGAGGAACCAGACCACTTAAATCAGAGCTCGTCTCCCGCTCCAATGTTCCCCTGGATGAGACCGCAAGGTTGGACGCTGGCAAAACCAATTTGCTTCCATCTCACGTCTGAGTTCTAAACTTCTTTTCCTTCTCTCTGCTCCTCCACTCCCTCTTCCTGTCTCTGCGGCTCTGTGTGTGCTGGGACCGCGCTGGTGTGTGAGAATAAAGTAACACAGCGAGGAAACCAAAGTCTGTGCAGTAGGTGCAGGAGACACCAGGGTAGCCTTAAACTCTCTGATCAGACGCATAGGGCGTAAATCCCATGAATACGGGTTCACCCGTGTCAAAAAAAGCTCTGTGCTTAAATGTAAATACTGGGTGTGTTTTTCCAGCGATCAGATCATAAAACAAGCCAGTAAGTTCTGACGTGTAATGAAAGCAGAGTAGTGTAAGACAATGTCTACGGCTATTTTTCTGTACCCTTGTACACAACTTCATATCTAACTAGCCACATATCTATATTTATTCGTCTATATGCACCTAGCTCGTCTCCTAGCTGTATGGTTATATCTAGATGAACAGACACATATAAGCGCCCAGGGCAATGAACTCTTTTGAAAAATACTGTGTTTTTGTTTTAATCAGCAGCGCCTGGTAGGAGGAGAGGAAGACAAACATACAGTCGTTTCCAGACGCTAGAGCTGGAAAAGGAATTTCTGTTTAACCCTTATCTGACACGGAAGAGAAGGATTGAGGTATCCCACGCGCTAGGACTCACCGAGAGGCAGGTAAAGATCTGGTTTCAGAACAGGAGGATGAAATGGAAAAAAGAAAACAACAAGGACAAATTCCCAGCTTCCAGGCAGGAGGGAAAGGAAGGGGAGGCCAAAAAGGAAGCACATGATCTGGAAGAAGACAGAGCTGAAGGCCAGACGAATTAAGTTTTGCCTTTAAACATTAATAAAAGATTATTGAAAATAACGATCCACTTATGCTGGGAAACACGGCCGGTTTTCTTTCTTGCAAAGGTCCTTAGTGTGTTTCAAGCTATCCTATGTCATTAGGCTTGACGTTTCTGTGCTTTGTGTTTTTTGGTTTTGTTTTTACTGTATCAGGCACAATCTCTAGCTCACTTACTCTTATTTACATGGAAATTTGATACCGAATTTGTAGCAATATATTTTATTGTAATTTTCCAATGTTTAAAAGATGGTGATTACTGTCAACGACATAAACTTCCTAATGATAAGTACAATAAGCGAGACATATAAAATGCTTTATTAATCAGAACAAGTGCACTTGTACTATTTTAAACTTTTTCCTATATTATGTTGAGTAAGTTAAAGAAATCTAATAATTTTGAAGAAATTATCTTATTAAAATATTTACCTTCTATTATTGATATTGATTAAAATAAACATAATTTTATTCAAATGTAATACTTATCAGTTCTCTTATCTCCCTTTTGTAATTCATTGGCTCGATAACCTTCTGGAACTCTGCAATTTCCGTAACTTTTTTCCTTTAATCGTTTCTCACTATATGTGGTGTTGCTGGGAGAGCTTAAGCCAAATATTTCGAAAGAACATAGCCGAAAAACGGCATTATTTTAAACAAAGAACAGGTGCCCTGAAGTCTATGGAAACTGCGATAGCCACAAGGGTTTAAAAAGAAAAAATAGGGTTTATGTTGTTCCGGCTGAGTCAATGGAAGCTTGTCATTGATTTCAATGGTAGCAGACTTTTAATTTTTTGCTAGATTTGAGAGAAAGAACTTTGTGACAATTAAATCGTCTATTGAGTGAATACTTGAAAGGCCGATGATATAATTCAGAAGGCCTGTTCCTGCATTTCTATTATACGTAGTCTCTTGAAGTCATTGGGGGTTTGGGGTGAACAGGTAATGCAGGATCGGGTCCATGCTAATTAACTCTCCAACACTGCTATTGTTTCACAGTTACTAGAAACCATTCATCTCACCATGAATTTTCCTCCTATTTTCATTTTCAGCTGCTGTTGTAATTTTCATAAATTGCATGGTATTTGTCCATTTTCCGTTTTGCAATATTTGTTTATGTAAGGGCCGCCATATTTATTTGTGTTACCCGTATGGGCCTAGTAAGATCGTTTGATCCATCTTGATTTTTTTTCAGTGATGCAGGTCCGTACGTCTTCATACTGTTATTCTTGAAAACAGCAATGCCTCTTGCAAATTAATATTGTGATCAAAACTCAAAATGGTAGAACACATCTCTGACTATGTCTTAAAATGTAGATCGCTTTCATTAGGCATGTACTGTCTGCATTTCCACAATAATACGTCTTTCTAATACTACAGAACATCAACTGTCAGCAGGGTAATAAAGTTTATTTCCATTTTTTCATTTAGTAAGAAGGGGAATTTGTATAGACATATATGAGACACTGCTAAATTACAATCCAATTTTAATTAAGAGTCTTCAGGTTTCAAAAATATTATCCATCAAGTATTTCAGTGTTGCTTTAAGTTTAAAATATGACAAAACCTAAGTAGAACACAAGGTGTCTCTGAAGTGATGCCTTATTTATTTATTTAATTAATTTATTAATTATCATCGGACTCTGGCACATAACCGCACGATGCTATTGGTGGACTTTTATTTTATCGTTAAAGGAAAGTGCAGCCAAACACAGGACTCCTATCCTGCTAAACCTCATTCATCTAAATATTCTTTACTCACATGAGTACTCTTGTGTCTACTAGGTTTGGAAGCACGAATAAAAACTACTCAAGCAATCAAGTTTTTTCAGGATCCGGCCCTAGACCAGTACAGATCGAGACAAGCACAAACACAGGGAAAGGCCCCTTTTGCCCCTAAAAAAAGCTATCTGTATATTTCTGATTTTTGTTTTTCGCTCATTTCGTGTGGGGCTGTTTGAAAATAAACCCTTGGGGTCTCATTAATCCTGAAATTTAGAGAGATAAACACCCCAGAGGAAAATGTTATATTTAGAACAGGCGATGTAAAGGGATCTCACCAATCAAGCTGAAGGTCCCCAGGATCCCATAAGAAAAGCATACCGTGCTACTCCTGCTTTTGCTTGAGGCGCAGGCAAGTCCAACTGCTTTACTGTAATGCTTCGATGTCTTTTTTTTTTTTTTTTTTTTTGATAGAGAAAATACTATTTTTCTCTACGAGGCATGATATTTCGCGTGATCTGATGGGACCAAGTGAAAATAATCTTTGTTTGGTGAAGATTTCTATTTCATAGTCTCCATCAAGATTTTGCTTAGAACCTTCTCCGTCCCATAATCCCTCACACATTACGTGAATTATGTTTCGTGCAAAGAAACCACAGGAACGCGCTCAGTGGTGCAACAAATGGCTTCCCACTCTTAAATTATCTGGTTGATAAACAAACATGTCCTCACGGAAGCAGAAATCTAAATTTTGCTGAGGATACCAAGCTTAAAATTGTGTAAACACCAGTTGCCTGTAATGTATACTGAGGAGGGTTTGTGTGTAGTGGGTTTCGGAAATGGCCTACACTTCAGCCCAATCTGTGTGCAGTCCTGCGCTGCGCTGTTTACTCAGACCAAACTGCTAGTTCAGACAAGCCCCGATCCTGCTCCCTTTGAATTCAGTGGTGCAGAATCAGCCAGTAGTGAGAACTGTATCAGTGGAACAAATTCCAATCTCAATTGCATCTCTGAAAATCTGTATTAATTCCGTTGAACTCAATAGAGTTTTCCCGGATTTGACACGATCTAAGTAGGTGTGAAATATGGCCTAAAAACAGGCACTGGGCAATGATTTTATAAAATCCAGGTTAACTGGTTTCTTTTATTCAAATCCACTTGTTACTTCAGGCTGAACCTCATCTAAAGAAAACAGCCTTGAAGGACGAGGGTTCAAGCAAAGCTATTGTTCTGATCTATTTTATAAAGGTGAAAAATTTAATCTCCTACTTGGTTAAAACTCGTAAACGTGTGGAGACTGCAGAAAATCCATGAAGCAAACATTTTGCTGCATGAATTTGCATAAATACACCAGTACCCCCCTAGTGTCAGCAAAGGCTGTGTGATTTGGTAATGCAGATTTACAGGCGACCTGATATTCTATGTTCTATTTTTTTTAAATATCAGCGGTAAAAATATATTCCCTGACCGGAGACAACATAAACATATTTGCTCCGGACCAAAACTGGCTTGATTAGATTATATGTAGGACAATCCTATTACAGGGAAAGCCATTTTGAAAGGCCAGGACTGTCTGAGTTAGCGTACAAATGACTACCCTAGTCTATAAACCCGAATGTTGCTTTTTAACGTGGCTATTTATCCCACTGATATGTATCAATCTGGATGAAGACTTTTGTGGACAAATATTTGATTCTAAAATACATCTATTGTTCAAAGCAGAGAGAATAAAATGCAAATATTTATTACAAAATTGCGTGTTAGCATGTTTTTCCAGAGAGATGTGTAAACAGGCTACCAGCAAAGAAGAGGAACTAAGTTCCACGCACCCTGTACAACTTATTTGCAGTGGGCTAGCAACATTACCTCCGCGCATCCCTCTCATTCGTTCTTGGGGAAAGCCCCCCGCCCCAACACTTTTAATTTTGGTTCTGTGAGTTTATAATGCTATTTCGTACCCTTGGCTCTTGGATATCAATGTGGAATTCTGCTAAACACATCGATGTCACAAAATGGCCCACAGTATGACAGCATACAGCCCCGTGAAATCCGGGTCCTGTGATTTACAGAGGGAGAGGCAACATTTGGAATGAAAAGTGTTTTTGATGTGCTAGTGAATGCAGCGCCAATTCAAACAAATCCCCAAGAGCAGTTTATGAAAATGGCACCTTTTATTTTTGCACAGGTTGTGCTATTTAATTTCAATTTCCAACATCTGTGCTTTAAATGAGTGAAATACAAAATATCTCTGCTGTTGATACCTCTATGCATGGACGTTGTTGTGTGTATTGCACTTGTGTGACATTCATTTCGGTGTCCCTTTGCTCACGTGTAATTCACTCATGTAGAATATTAAAGAAGAGGGTGCATATATTTCAGAATACTTTATTTTTAACTCTATTTTCCATTTGTGTGCACAATTATCTTGGATGCTGATAGGACAGGATTCGTAGCAGTTTCCTAATGTCAAAATATGAAGAGGAAACAGCCAGGAATGTCAAGCGGTTTTGCTCCGATCTGCATTTGTAGGTCCAGGGACAATTTTTAAGAAATCAAAGTTTTTTTTCTGAGCAGCAAATGTCATACACATGGTTGTTTTCTCCAAATGCAAACGGGTTAATTAAACTCATGTAAAAAAGGGGAAAACACGCAGCAGTTGAACAACGTGGATGATTCCACCTTCGAATTAAAGAAGTCACTGAGCAACCTGTGTGCGTTATAAATTTGAGACTGGTTAGGAAGAAGTTATTCCAGATCAGTTTATTTGTAGACTATCAGTGAGCTTGAGTTCAGTAGTGGGCGCTAAAGCAGTTCTGCTTCTTTTTGTTGGGGGAAAATATAAATTACATACATTAAAATACTGATTCCGAATAAATTCCAACATTCCTGGTATAAGAACACCGAGGAATTTAGATAACAGGTAGGGAAGAGGATCTCCCGTTTGAATAGCGCTGGCACCAGAACTCTGGGAGGACCCCAGAGACTTTGGGACCCAGGCTTGTGTTTTTGTGGAAATAAACACGCTTCAAACAAACCCGGATTTCTTTTGCATTTTCTTCCAAAACTTCTCTGCCTGGGAGTGCAGCTCTCCAGTGGGGTTGATTACACGACCCCGTCAGAATGCACAGATGATCTGACATGTCACGGAAAATAGAGGAAATAAAGCTAGAGAGAGAAAGAGCAGGCAAAAGAAACATGGCGCTGGTAAGCAGTATGTGCAAAATCCGCAAGGAATTGCAGTAAATTCCTTTTTGTTTGAAGAAAATTTACAACTTGGTAATAGACCTTTTTATGACCTATTTGGGCTCGTCATTGGCTGAGGCTGGTCATGTGCAGGCAGTGATGGCTTTCATGGCCTTTTTCCTGATTTCCCTGGCGAATTTCCCCCTGCATTCTGCCTTCTGAGAGCCTCAACCCCTCTTTTTCTAACCTTTGTCTCCGATGAGGTGTATTACAGTCGCTATGATGTTTGTGTACTGATCCATTTTACACTAGGGCTCTTAAAAAAAAACTCGCCCGATTCCTGCTGGCTGCTACCTTGTCAGCCTCCAGCTATTTTGAGGACTCATAAGCGAGCATCTCGCTGCCGAGTGGCAAGGTCCCAGTCTGCCAGGCTGGCTCCCGGAGCCAGGTTGTTTTGGGTAGAGCTCTCTCCCTGTACCTGTTAGCCCATTGTCTTCTGTCTTTTGATGTTATGCGGCTCGGATTGCTACCAACCCGTCTAATGGATTACAGCGACCCTCCTCGGCTCCCCTGCCTTCTTCCAGTGCAGCGAGCGGGTAAGGAATTCATTCATTTCTGCCTTATTACAGGGCTCCCCATAACCCAGACGCCACCAAATGACTTGAGAAGTCATAAAAGAAAGTGTTCGGGGCAATAATATCGGCAGCATTCATTTAGGCACTCAAATATCTTCGAGTGTAGGTCACTAACTGCACTGAATGTGGCTGCTAACTGCCCCTGCCTGTTTTGTCACCTGTCTGCGAGGCATTTTGTGACCCATTAAGCCACAAGCAAGCACCGCTTTCAAAATTATTTCTATTGGGGTGTGTTTGGTCTGGTTTAAGGGCTGTCTCGAAGAACAAGCTCTAAGAAAATGTGGCAAATGTGATCAAAATACTCTGCTGAATGCCGAAACAGGAAGTTTAGTTGAAGCAGAGTGTACGCTACTCAAAGATAGAGAACAGACATCTTAATTTGTGTTATATTCTTTGCTTTGCTCCAATAAAGGGCTTTTTGACGGATTGCTTAGTCTCATGCTTTTGCATATCTACAGATTAACACGTGTTTTTCTGGTCAAAATTTTTATCATTAATAATTTGCAACGCTGAATGCCACATGAAAGTTATCAATGTTGAGCCTGGATGAATAATGCTATCAGTTCTCAGGTTTCAGAGTAGCAGCCGTGTTAGTCTGTATCCGCAAAAAGAACAGGAGTACTTGTGGCACCTTAGAGACTAACAAATTTATTAGAGCATAAACTTTCGTGGGCTACAACCCACTTTTTGGATTTATGCCGTTAGCAAATTACGAGTGACGTTGACACTGAATATAAATATTTTACAGCATCTCTTCTCACTATGCTTTTAATTATAACAAACCATAAAGGATATGTATGTGGTCTGATTCTTTCTTGCTGCTTAGCTTTATTCATCACAAGGCAGAACTTTATAATAATGGAAAATATAAGACTCTGAAGTTAATGAATATTTCAGAACTTAAAGAAGCTTTGTAGTAACTGTCTACTGCGTGTTTAATTTTCCAGGGCTATCTAGGGTGATTTTTTTTGCCAGATCTACATTGTCTTGATTCTATTTTATTAATATATTGTATACCACGTATTATACTGATACAAGGAATACACATAAACGCAATCACGTTTACCATTTCTAGAGTTGTAAACATGCAATACACTACAATGCAATGCAATGCAATACAACAGTTCTAGCAGTACGACTTGTAAATAGTAAAATTACAAATATATAAGTTAATAACTTTTTATAAACAGATTAATTTTACAATATATAGATATTATACACAAATAATATATATTTTCTGTGTTATGCATATATGTATAATCTACCTATTACAAACTGTATTTTGAAATGTATATATAATAATTATATAATTGTTCATCCTCAGCGATAGAAATGTTGTATTGCATCTAATGTTTACAATTCTGGAAAAAGGTCGATACATATTATATAATATATACATACAACATTTTACAACAGCATTATTTAGGTCACAAACAATCATTTATTATGTCAAATATAAGCATTGTATATAATATTCAAAATTGATTATGAAAATAGAAAGTATTCTGCTGGGTCCAGGATAGCTATTTTGAAGCCTGCAGAATTAAACAGTGTCAATCCCGCCCTGTGTGTGCCTTCCAATAGGTCTATTATCCCATAAGCTTGCTATAATGAGTAAAGTGAAGACTCATAACTTTCTGGTGCTTTATATGTATCCTTTCGCAACACCATAATGACATTTGATTTAAAATGACAGTTAGGTTGTGGAAATAACTTCTGACACAGCAACAATTTACAATATCAATTGGAAAATTATGCATTAGCTAATGATTTGTTTCTCAGAATGACTCCTCATGTGATATATTTATTAGTATAGGTAATATTATGCAGTTGATTAGTAATAAAATTCTCTAAATTTAGCAAAATTCTCTCTCAAATGTTTTCAGCTCTGGGTGGGTGGGGAGAATACCCTATAACTTTGCAAGGGCGAATTTTAAAAATATGCTCATGTGTATATTATATATATAGACAATGGGTTTGTATATATATATACACCCATTGAACGGTTTCTTTGGTATTTTACGGTTTTTTCCCTAAAAGGGACGGCATTCAATTCTCTTTACCTCTCTCGATATATTTCTGTTATTAAAATTAACACACACACACACACACACATGCTGCTAAGTGTGTGTGTGTGTGCGTATGTGCTTCTAAATTGCAAACATTTTAAAGAACGTATATGTGTGTATCTGTGTGTCTATTTATTTGGTTGCAAAGCGTTCTTAATGTAACATGAAGCAGGTGTGAGAAGTACAATGTGAATATTGATTTATTTAATTAATTTAATCTTTGAAAGGAAATAGAGGATTCATTAAATATACTTTAATGACGTACGTTCTGTAAAGAATAACCATCATCAAGGAAACTGCAACCAGGAACCAATCGTGCTATCCAGACCTCATTAACACTCGTTTAACGTTTAAACATAAAGTTATAGCCCATGCTTCGTTTTTGTAAGTAAATTCCCTCACTTTTTGTCTCGAAGAAAAACACAGATGAATGAGCTGAATCTGTGTCCGGTAGATGCTTGGTGAATATCCAAGGAGGGTGCGGGGGGGGGGGGGATGTGAACATAAAGCAAACCTAATAGATAGGAAAAATAAATACAAGATTTTTTTTCTGAGCCTTAGAATCCAACGATTTGTTTATTTTCCAGTCATGTTTTCTCAAAGAAATATATTTCTCATGGACTGCTTTATGAGCTCTTGGGGCAGAAAAAATCAGAACAAAGACAGTATTTCACTCCTTGGCTGGCAGGCAGCTGTTAAAGGTATTTACTGCTCTACTGCAGTGCGGCAGTGAATGCTGCTGGCAGTGTTAGAGGGAAAAAACCTGGAAGTTAAAGGAAAAGATGAAACACGGTAAACATTTCAACCATTCAGCTCGGTACAGCTTATACTAAGAGCCCACCAAACTAGATACGATACAACAAGAATATATTTCATTGATGCACTTTGTCAATTTGCTTGTTAAAGGAAGGAATCTCAAATCTCTGATTCTAAAAGGGGAAATAACAAAATAATAAAAACGTCCTACATTCTCCAAGAAACATGTGACTTCGAGTGTCTGAACTTAGTTTGCCAATCAGAGGGAACCGGTGATTATATCAACTCCCATGAAAAATGGTTTCAAGTGCTTGCAAAGGTGAAGGTGGGAAGAGGAACAATTTAATTTGGTATGTTTTAATGAAAAGGCAAACTACGCAATGTATGCACTCTTACCCGTTTCATTACTAGGAAAGATGTTATTTTTCTCTAGTTATCTGTGTGTGTGTGTGTGTATACATACGTGCATTCGGATAATGGGTATTTATAGTGTATGTGTAGAGATAGATAGATAGATAGATAGATAGATAGATAGATCCATCTACACTATAGGCAGGTATTGTCTAATAAATTTTTAAAAATTGAAAAATGAACCCAAGCAAGTTGAAAAAAAAATAAATTGGAAAAAAAAGCCCAATGCGCTTTTGATTCTATATTTGCTAATGTTGGATATTATTTTATTTTCGCTGGTTTCAAAAGGCTACCATTATACCTGACATTGGACCAGAGAGTGCAATCACCTTTAAAGCAGCATCCCCCACTGCCTGCAATGGGGAGTTCTCCTTCAGAGTAGCTGGCAAAAAGTGCCCCAGAGTTTACTCCTTTGTCAGGAAAGACACAGGTTTATTTTTAACATCAATTATTTGTTATTTTCAGTTGTATCCTTTTTTCTCCTGCTGGTATTTTATTTGGCCAGAAATCAATAGAAATAGTCGAAAAGTAAGGTGCCACTCAAAGTGAGTAAATTGGCAGTTTGCCCCTAAGTATAAGGAAGATTTATTTTTTTTGGCAGAAGATGAAAATATTCCTTCCAGATGTTTGATATCTTTTGTCTTTCAAAACTATACAATCATATTCTGCCTTTTGCATCTGCTTTCTCAGTTTATGTGTCGAAAATAAACTATAATTCCGATGAGTGTTGGCATGCATAGTCATTGGGACCCCAGAAAACAAGGGCAAGAACCCGTTCCTGCGGGTTATGTGATCCCTGGACTCTTGCTTATCACTTCGTTTGGATACAGCATATAGGAAAATCAAAGAGGAGGAGAGGTAGTATCCCTTGATTTATGTGGTAATGTTGTAAACCATTTGGAGAGTTGATATTTTTATGTGTTTATCTGTGTACTGCGAATTAACTCATCAGACTTTATCTAGGCTACGTCAAAAAGGCCAAGTTTTCAGAAAACATTTCCCCCACAGACCCTCTCCTTCTCCCTCGGTCCCCCTCTTCCCGATCATTCAAAGCTCTCTCACTGGGGTGGGAACCTGTCCCTGAGAAACCAGGAGGCCTTTCTCCCTGGGTGTGCATAACTATTTTGTTTTCCGGCCTCTCGTCCAGGAGAAGGCGCTGTAGGACAAGCCTCACAGTTTTCTGTCTTTAAGAATTGCCCTTAGCTTAGCCAGAGAGTAAAACTACTGCCGTTCCGCAATCACAGGGGAGAGCAACTTCTACATGAACTTCCATCGTACCTGAGCAGCACAGCAACAATGCCAAGTGCACATTACACTCATGTACGTGCTCACCCAGGCTTTCATCTGGCAATCAGCAGAAACAGCCATCAAGATACAATCCCTGATGACTATTTGCTGTCGGGAAATACTCATGTGCGTTTTTCCCTTCCTTTGACCCTACCAGGGTATCATCCAGGGTGCGACGCAAACCTTTTACAAATGGGGAAAACCGTTTCCTTTATCACATCTGTTTTGTCCCCCTCAATCCGGTACTGCAGTGGGTTGGTAGGACGTTAATGTGATTAACGCTGAGATAGTCACTGGTGTAATGAAGTTGTACTGATCATCATCAACTGAGTCATTAAACTCTTGATGCTGACCCTTCTAGCTACACTCAGCCTCCTCCCTTCCCACCCTCCAACATACACCTCAACAGGGGGCCCAATTCCCTGAGTCAAATCTACCTGACGGATATGAGAAGAGCACTACACCTCCCCATACAAAGAACGATTCACTGTCTCCCTAGCACTGCCCAGTCTGCCGCAGGCCACTGGCATTTAAAACACTACCGGCTTCCACTGTCATCCGTGCAGTCCTCATTTATGAGGGTGTATAGGCAGCCTTTTGTACTATGATTCACCAGTGCTCACTATTAGCTGCTCTCCAGTGTCATCAGCCCGGTCTTTGATGTTGTTCAGTCACCGTTTGCTTTGCTCTCCTTTTGATCTCCGCTGCAGCACCCCCTACTGCATTTCCCCTTCAGACTTACTTTGCGGTAGTATCCACACTTATCTGTCTACTCTCCGCTCTCTGATAGTGGGTGGTAAAAGCACATTCACCCACAAATCTCCCTGTCTCTTTCTCAGGTGCATCCTTCAGGGTTCAACTTTCACCATCATGCCACAAGTGTTTGTACCAGCCTGGCCTTCCTGGTCACTTAGCGCCCTCCCTTCTTTCCTCAGTGCCCTTCAATGGTATAAGCACGGTAAATGGTGAGCCTGGCCTCCTACAGCAGCTCTCACACCCTGTGGACTCCATGAAGTGCTCCACCTCATCTTCACTCCGAACCCTTACACCGGTTGGGATGCTCTGCCAGAGTCAGCGTGTTTGTCTTTTTGATCTTCCTACTCAACCCACTTTCCAGGCACGCTGGCACTGTTCGATTTACAGGCTTTCTGCTGGGGAGGAGGCCCTCGAGTTTCATAGGCATTCATTGAAAGCCCTCACCTCTACATTCAAGAGCAGTAACCATTCCTATGTCTGGATAAATGTTGATAAAATAATGTAGCCTAATTTATTGGCCATCATAAAGATCGCACAATGGGTTGAGCTGAAAGCGTTGACGCAGGTGATATAGTACGTCACAGTTGCTGCTTGCATTTAGATTGTAAATTCATAGATTCATAGATTCTAGGACTGGAAGGGACCTCCAGAGGTCATCGAGTCCAGTCCCCTGCCCGCATGGCAGGACCAAATACTGTCTAGACCATCCCTGATAGACATTTATCTAACCTACTCTTAAATATCTCCAGAGATGGAGATTCCACAACGAGGTAGGGTCCTTGTCTGTATGTCCACCCAGTACCATAAACGCCAGTCGCACTCTATACACATAATTACAATAATCCCACTCCTTTATCGTTACTATTTCCAGTGAAAACTGATTATTATTGGATTACTTTACTCCCTATCTCTGTTCCATTTAAGATCAGCAACATCAGTAGCTGAAAGCAGGTACTATTCGGAATCCTCCAAAATCCATTTTCTCATTAGAACAACAAAATCTGTCTTCCGTATTGACTGACCAGAGCTTTAAAGACACACTTGCATTTCATAATGAGTTCGGCAGGAAGAACACCATATTTCCCTGTTTAAAATCTGTAGACTGGAGCTACTCAGCAGCAGGCAAAGTATCTCCATACCCCAATTAGTAAGATTTATATCCCAATTTACTCTCTGTGGAACTTCGCTGTGTGCTCCACTTCCCATCCCCAGTGTCTCCTCGCTCCCAATATTTCTGGATCTTCTATGCATCTTTCAGGATAGTTGAATGACTTGATTGTATCCATCCCTACAATTGTTGCTTCCATTCTGATTTCTTAAGTGCTAAGGCTAAATAATGTGTGTCTTCCAGCCTTTGCACGTGTATTCTGTCTGCTACACCTTTTTAGCTGCTTAATAGTGGCGTCTTGCTTTGAACTGCACATTTTTTCAATGTTCTAATATTGCACTGAGAACCGTGCCATGTTTTCTTCCTGATGGTGTTCTTTGCCACCTTAGTGAACACACACTTCCTCTCCCACAGCTCATTTGGTCTTTTTTCCTCTCTTTATAGTGCCAAATTCCACTTTATACATTTCTCTTATATTGTCCAGGTTATTGCAAAAGGAGCTAAAGCGATTGTGCATGCAGATTAAGAAAATCTTACACTGTTAATTTATTACACTGATCTGAGTTGACTCATGATCTCAATCTGCCAGATTTTAATAATGTTTGCCCTCTTTTCTGTACCACAATGATCTCAGTTATCTGGCCAGCTTCAAACGCATTTTACCCTGCTGTATGAAGAAAATGTGTCCTCTACAATATGATTCTCAGACTCCATGAATTGGTGCCTTCATTTTTTGACCTGCCTAAACAATGACGGTTCCCCATTAGATTCTGATCTACAACCACTTCCTTCGCCCTTGCAATGAAACTATTTGTGATTAGCTCACTTTTACCTTAGCTGTCACTTAATAATTACCTGTAGGACTTCGATGTAATTAGCTTTGGATGCTTCAGTTGGTCAGCACTTTTGACGCTTTAGCTGCTGTGCTTTAGAAGGAAGATTGAAATAGAATCATAGAATCATAGAATATCAGGGTTGGAAGGGACCTCAGGAGGTCATCCAGTCCAACCCCCTGCTCAAAGCAGGACCAATCCCCAATAAACGTGGTATTGACTGTATTCTTTCAAATCATGTGCAAAAGGCTTATAATGATCTTTCAGAATGTGTATGTGTATACTCACAAGTACACTGATACATCTCATTTAGGGTGCGTGTGATAGTCCCTCACCATCATTACATTGCAGAAAGACCCATAATGTTACACTGCCCAAGTTGTAGAAAGACCAGAACCTGCCTGTACATATCGGAATATTATGTAGGGATCTGCATTTGTTTGCTCCCTACAGTTAGCTTTCTGCAATCCCATAGCTGGCTCGATTCTCTATTCCCCGCGCACCCACAAATCCACTTGCAGTCATTGGGTTCTTTAGCAGGACAGGTGATGTAGGTTCTGGCCTATTCTCAGCTAGAAGGGCTTTCTCCAGGACTTTGTCCAATTCCATTCTATCGGTCTGCCATTCTGAAGGCTGTTGCTCACACGGTACAATAGTGCCCAAATGAAGATTTGGAAGAAATAGCCTGTGAGGGATATATTTTCTATATGGTAAGCGAGGATTTAACCCTTCCTGTCCTTTACATGTTAAAACGATGTCCATAGCCAAAATCTCACACACTGTACTGGCTAAGAGTTTATTCTGAACTTCCATTGGTCCATAGCTTTCTTGGAGTAAGATTATATGGTAGTTCCTCTATAGTTCGGCATATCCTTGAAAGTGTGAATATAGCAAACCACCCAGGCGGCTTCTTCAGTCCAAACACAGATAGAATCTGGAATCGGAGGCAGTACAGAGCATAAAAAGAAACAAACTATTCCACAGAGTTGTCCTATTTATGAATACACGAAAAAGTTATCTTTGAATCAAAGTTTTTGCGAGGCAAAAGGAAAATACCAGAGTGCAAAATAACCAGGTGTCAGAGAAAGGAAGCAAGAGAGGAACATTATTATAATAAAAAAATCAGGACTCCTCATACTCTCTACCTAGTGAAAGACAAATTGTTAAACCATGATTATAGAAACAGAGAGACTATTGGGGAAGTTAAGATGTAAATAAGTCTTTATTAGGCAGATTGCGGACTATGGCACCAGCTTTCGCCTATAGACTATTGGGTTTCCTGACAATAACATATACTTAATCATTCGTGCTAGACATTATTCTACCATCTTGAATCTATAGCTGAATGATTTTTAATAATGTATGTGCGATTCGGGGAGAGAGGAGCTCCCTTCTCCATTCAAACACTTTTACGTCTGTTGCCTGTTTCTTTTCAGATCTAGACTTTACTAAAGAGAAGGCTTCAAGCCTCTGCCATGAATCAGCAAACCTCTCCTTTTCACCAACGCTGCTGTACTTACTACCTGACGTTCTAATCTGAAAAGGACGCGGTAATATATTATTAATTGGTGCCCAGCTTCCCTTATGCAAAGGGAGGCTGGGAGACTGCTAGTGACATTTGACTTCCTGTGCTTAGAAATCCTCATTTGCTCACTCACACCCTGATCCCTTCACACCAGAGCTGTTTTATTGTTTTATAGCCCTCCTTACTGCTTCAGTTATCAAAGATTTCATTGTGGCAGGCTTCGCGATTTCTCACTTGAGAAAGCCCCAGTGCCTTGCTGTTTTAAGCAGTTTGGTCACTTGCGAACGCCTTTCAGACAAACATTTCCTAGAAGCTTCATGCATGTGCTGGGAGACTTCAGCCTTCTGGCACCAATCCACAGAGAAGCAGTTTAACAGATTAATCAGTCAAAACCATTTTCCATGGGCGCTTGACCAAAATGCCATAAACTTCCGGTTAAAGGGGGTGGGGGAGAATCACCTAAATGAACTACGTCTCTTTTCTCCTTACGATTTGCTTCCCCGTCCCTACGCGCTACATACATATTCAAATAAAGGTTTGAATTGGTACTCACAGAGAAATGCACATGCTCCTTATCCCAATAGCAATTTTGGAGAGCTAACTCCACTTTTAAGTCGTATTCCTTGCAATATACTATTTTAAAGACCGTCATATTGATACAGCTATGACCTTCCGTGCAGCCTTGATATTTTGAACTATTTACATTTTATGGAACAGTTTCAGCGAACCTTTATTTAGTGAATAAAAGTTTAAAGCTGAAGGTTATTTATGGTTCCATAGAGATAGGCCCTGAGTGGCTATTTAGAGGCACGTGATTCCAATAAACTTTGTTTTATGGCTTGAGAGTTGACAAGCCAAAATATAATTCCCACCATAAATTAGTTTAAGAGCATACAAGTGCAGATGCTTCAGTTCCTGGAAGCAGTAATAGGGAAAGTGTTAGCAAGGAACATTCAGCTTGAATCCGAACATCGAGACATTTCTTCTTTCAGGTCCCCCACTTCCACTGGAAAAGGACACAGTAAGTCCGTTATTACTCTTCATACAACCATATACGTGATCGAGAGGCTCCGCTGTTTTTGTGCCTCCTGAAACTAGCCCTGATATTATAAGGATTGAATCAGATTTACTGTAAACATGAACGGGTACAGTTCCGGTAGTTAGGATCAGGCAGAGAATAGAATTAGGTTGCTTTTCCATGTCTGAGATTTCTGATTATAATGTAGCATCTCTCTCTGAAACTAACCCTGTTCTATCCCGGTAAGGTGTTTTTTTTAGGGGTTAACTGCTGAGATTCCACTCTTATTGCAAGTGCTAGCTGTTATCCTAGAAGAAACCGAGTAGTGTAGAAAAAAAAAAGGCTTAGAAAGCTATGAACTATTATTACCTCTTCAATGGCTTTGTATGTTAATAGAACAATTCTCTAAGATGAGGTAGCAATGCAATGGATGATGCAAAATAGTTGTCAACCAGATTGACATTTTCTCTTTAAGCATCTATGTTTTAATGAGCATCAGTCTGAATGCACGTAAATTTTGTTTTAAATTACTGTTTAACTCTATTTAATTAAAAAAAAAAGAAAGGTGAAGGTAAATCCTACTAAAATATACCCTCTGGTAATGCAGACAAAGACACCTTGGTTAATGTTTGGATAATTACTGGCAGTCTTAAAGGGTATTAATATTGGAGTAACTCCTGTCATATTGAAATAGAATTATAGTTCTTTCTAGACTCAGAATGGATATGATGTTTTAGTGACGTGTTGCTACACGTTATAGGTTATGAGTGATCAAAGGTGGAGCTGAATACCTAATTTGGATGTGAGTGAATTACAAAAGAAAAAAGGCCTTTGTTATTCTTTTTTCCAATGGTGAAAGTAGACGGTTTTCCTCCTCTTTTCCCCTTCTCTGAAATAAAACGTATACAATATGAACAGTAAATGAACAGTGAAAGTGAAACTAGCACACTTCAGCCATTGGAGAAAGATGTGCTCCTAAAAATCTGGTTGAATATTATTCTTAGTTCGAAATGGAATTCCTTTCTACTATCCTATTCTCAGAATTTGCCATCACTTTTTCTGCCTATTTACATGTCACATGTTTCCATAAATGTTGTAAAGAAATATTATTAATCAATTAAATATAACAATAACAAACGTTTTTATTGCAACAGGTTCGACACAATGGAAAGACGTCTACAGTAAGTAACTCCTAATTTCTTACAAAATTAGCATTGAGTGAAAACACTGATTCTTTTCCTTAGACTGGAAAAATCAGAGAAGAGATGCCATTTTTTACGTGACTACACAGTTGTTTTATTTGTATATAAAGATTCTTGGGCTTCAATTTATTTAAGCCTGTCCTCGTGCATGTTTATAATCACATATAATATTAAAAGTTGTTGATGTACAGTTTCTTTAGAGATAATTACAGTGCAACACAGGTGCTAGGTGTCATATTATGCTGCTCTTAAGTAGCATAAACTAATTAGCAGTAATACCATTTTAACGTGCTAGAGCTATACAGCGCCTCCCTGCGCAAATACTGAATTTATCATGTTATACCAATAAGCTTGGCTACTCCTCCTCTTTTTCCAGAAAGGATTCAAAATACAGTTGCCTTTGTTATCTAATTTTAAACTAGTTTGGAATGGCATAATGAATAAATGGCATAATGGCATTTGTATGTTGTTAGCATTAGTAAGCTGAGTTGTTTGCCTAGTGATGTAATTATATTATTCTAAATAGTATCACTGATCCTCTGATTCAATTAAGTCTTTTTGAGCTAGTGAAAATATGACATTTATTTAAATGATATGAGGAAATGGAATAGAACTAATATTTGAGTTCAGTGGAGGAACGTCAAACGTTACTGATTTTCCAATCTTTGATCATTCAAAATGAAATGAAACACAAGAGAATATTGGGGGGAGGGAAATCTGTGACGAAGACAACAACTAAATATAAAGTAGAAAACGCTTGTTTTTGACGCTGTATGACTGAAATAATGGCAAAGATCTTAGTTAAATGCATTTTAACTTCATGCTTCAGAGGAACATTGACTTGTTTTTCTAAGTGAAAAATAAAATCTAAGATTGCTGAGGATTCATTAAACTTAAATTTCCTATCATTTCTGCAAAGCATGAACTGAATGTGGTAATGTGCAGGAGTGGAACTGTACTTATTTATATTTTTCTCTGCTTCCTTTTCACACAATCTAACCAACAACCTCTTTTACTTCTTAATACCAGGCTGATCGTTCTGATATTGATTTTACTTCGCAATATTATTTTTCGAATCCTCTCTGACTGAACTAAACAATTGCCTCTGCTGTAGGTTTTTAATTCCCTTCCATAGGTAACTTCTCTTATATAGCTCAGCACGGAATTGCATGAATGCTCTTGCCATATAATTCTGTGGCCGACCCTAAATCTATGGATTACTTTCTTTATACAAACCTACATTTAGCATACTGATTATGAACCAGAATACAAAAAGGCTGATAGATCAAAAGCATTTGTATGGGCGGTTGAACAGGAGGTGAATATTTAACGCTTTTGTTCATCAATAACTCTTTGGCTTTGACCTGTCTGAGCAAGTCGTGCAATAAGGTGAAACGCAGGTCACAGCGTCTAACAAATATGAAAATAGGCACTATTTAACAGAATATGGAGGTGATTCTTCCAACGCTATCGATCCCTTCTGTTCAACACTATACATGATTTTCGAAAACCAAAACTTTCTGCTGAGCTGTGAACCAGATTTTGTAGCGTTGGCTTGTTGAGCATATTGAACTGTTCAGCGTTTCATAGTTAAGCACTCTTAATAAAAAGAGCAAGCAAAGGGGCTATATTAAAATATTTAGATGCAAATATCAGCAATCCAGAACAGTTGATTTTGCTCAGAAAATCGTTTGGAGTTGCACTTGCTATAATTAGCACCGCCATAATTAGAAAGTTGATGTTTAAAAATATCTTCCCCAAACACATCAAAAGTAGATGTTAAATGTAGCATCAAAGCAAACCTTACTTTGATAAACGTAATACCCCGAAATATGCACGCACACTCTTGTTTGTCCTGATTTTCCTTGTATTAAATAGTCGAAGGAGGAGAGGTTGACCACAGGACAGCACTGAGGGGCTGGGTCAGACACAATTCATGAACTTTTGTACTCCTGTGTGCTGCTGTCCACAACGTAAAAATAATGAAACTTTGTGATATGTTTGTAAATGATTTAGAATGACCTCTCGCCCTGTCCTTCACCATAAACGCTACCGCACGGAAAACCTGAAGAGTGTGTCTAAGCTGAGAGTTTTGATGATAGGTTCACATTCCGCTAACAGGAATAATAGTTAGAGACAGCATAATGTGATGGAGATAAATTTGGGAACTATTTTAATAAAGCAAAAAACGTTATCATTTAAATCTCTTTCCACCAATTTCTCTCTCTACATATATATGTGTGTGTGTGTGTGTGTTGCTTCCTTTTTTGTTCCTATTTCGATTAAAAGAAATCCTTTTGGGGGAAAAAAGTGATCAAATTAGGTAAAATTTCTTTAGATCCATAACGTAAATGTATAATTCCTCTTCATTTTTAATTTTTATTTTTAAAATAGTTTAATTTGATTAGTAACATCCATTGGCTTTAGTGGAAATTTAAATGACAGAGCATCTAAAGTAATAACCAGATCTTACTGATCATTTGTAATAATGTTAGTAGAAATTTGTGGCTACAAATTCTTACAAAGTTATAAAGATCCATTTCATCAATAATAACATATCTGAATCTTTTTTGAAATCACACCCTTCATCAAATCCATATTTCAGAACTTTATCACAACAGAATAGTTTGCATTCCTCAGAAGACAGTAAGGAATAAGAAAATTGCAATGATCCTGACTATTATATTGTAGATGAAAACAGAATGTTATTACGTTGTCTATATATACCCTGTAGAACCGAATTTGTGTGGTATTCACATAGTCACAGATTCGATTCTAGGGGAATATATGGTCGATGCAAAAACTTCACCTTTCTGCAAATGGTTAGAAGTTTAAATATTGAAGGTATCAAAAGACATGTGCATGCTGAATACTGGGGAATTCTAAAAGTTTTGCTGCCTCTATCATATTTACTACTCAGTAGAACAATGCTTAATATCTATTTGTGTTGTTCAATAGTAACTATTACTAATAGTCTGTTAATTTAAAACGTTATTCACATGATCAATACAAATTTTCTGAAAACTACCAATTAAGTAATGAATCTTTTAAAAGACACTTAAAAAGTTAGTTTGATATGCCAGATGTTAGCAAAATTTTCATATCAAGTATACAGATTTCATCCAAATATTTATGACGATAGCACCAGCAGGATTCGAAACACTGAAAGGTATTTACTTGTATCCCAAGAACGCTATTGATGAATGAAGACTGCATTTATCTAATTACATCTGTGAATTTTGTACATAAAGTTAAATGCCATCTCCAGTTCAATTTAGTGGATTTTAGTGATTAAAAATTAATGTTTCCTTGTTATCTGCGTGATTTTTTTAATATTGAGACTTGCAAAGTGAAGTAGAAGTTACTGATTGCCTAATTTTATTCAACAGAACTAGATTCTGGTAACTTTTGGATGACCTCTGCAAGACAAAGACAGGACAGATCTATTGTACATCATATTACCCTCTTCTTTGATGTCTTTTCTTTTTCTTGTTTCCTTATCAATTTCCTTCCTCTTAATGCTATTTTAGCTTCTCGGTCTTTATTTCTTTCGATATTTTGTCTGACAAACGTAACAAACCATGTTTGAAATTATTGCTGGTGAATTAGACTAAAGGGCATCAAAGGTTAGAAAAGTCAATTCAGACAAAAAGCTTGATTTACCTGAGGGTCAATGAAGCGGTCATCGCTTGATGAATATTCTTAACATATTAATATCTGCTTTTGAAAATAAACTATATTGAATTTTGGTCACTTGATTACACGTATATTATTTAGTTAAATTGGTGGAAATTATGAGATGCACACAAATCCGGTGATAAACTCCCTGCCTCTCCATTGGCTGAGCCAGTCACATGGATGCCTAACTTTATTCAGTTGACAGCAAGTAGGAGGGCTCTATGGAAGGAGAAAAAAAGACAACACGAGAAAAATTAGTATTTTCTACCTTCAGAAATTAATGGCCATGAGTTCGTATATGGTGAACTCTAAGTATGTGGATCCTAAATTTCCTCCTTGCGAGGAATATTTACAGAATAACTACTTAGCTGAGCATGGCTCCGACTATTACAGTGCATCGCAAGGCTCTGATTTTCAGCATCAGGGAATCTATCCACGGTCAAACTACAGCGAGCAGCCCTTTAGCTGTACCAATGCCCAAGACTCTGCCGTGCAGCCGCGGGGTCATGGACAGGAGCAATCCGGCCCACCGAGCCACTTCCCCGGTCAAGCAGAGCATTGTCTGCCGCCTCCAATATCCAACTCACGAGCCTGCAGCCAGCAGCAAAACCTCAAAACCCCAAACGGGTCAGCAATTAAACAGCCAGCAGTAGTTTATCCCTGGATGAAGAAAGTCCATGTTAACTCGGGTAAGGATTATCTTCTTACTTTGCTCTTCTACCCTGATTAAGCTAATCCGGTTAGATGTTTGCTAAAGTCCTTCCAAGACTAGTAAGAGATGAGGTTTTTAAACTGGGGTAGCCAATTACACTCGTCATAAATTTTTATTGCAGAGGAAATAGGCCGTTGGCCATGTGGCTCTTTTCTGTGCAGGAGAAAACTCCATTTTAGGAGCATGGTACAGATTTCCAGAGTCTCTCTCTATATAAAGAAGGAAGAAACATGCACGTCTGTTGTAAGGAAATGTGATCAGACATAACAGCCACATGGTAGCCTGTAAGGTTTGTTTTATGAAGTGTAACTAGAAAGCCAAGATTAGATTGTTAAAGTTATACGTATTTTTTTCTCAGTGAATCCCAATTACACCGGAGGGGAACCTAAACGCTCCAGAACAGCCTACACAAGGCAGCAAGTCCTAGAACTGGAAAAAGAATTTCATTTTAACAGGTATCTGACTAGGCGTCGTCGTATTGAAATAGCCCACACTTTGTGTCTCTCTGAACGCCAGATCAAGATCTGGTTTCAGAACAGAAGAATGAAGTGGAAAAAAGATCACAAACTGCCCAACACTAAGGGTAGGTCTTCTTCATCTGGTTCAAACCAACATTTACAGACTGTTTCCAAGGACCATCAGACTGACTTGACAACTTTATAGAAGAGGTGAAATTTTCCATTTCATCCTTTGATTCGGAACAGTACTGTACATAACTGACATTATCCAAGCAGAGCCTGCATGTAGCAGCTAAAGACTCAAGAGGGTCATCTTGCTTTAAGGTGCTGTTGTACAAAGGAGACAAAATGACAATACTTTGGACTTTATTTGAATTACCTACATTAGCACAACCTAAAAACTCTTCTGACAGGTAGTGGGAAGTGGGAAAATATTAGGTGAGATCTTCGGTCCATAAAAATTAATAAATCATTGAAAATGAAACTATGTTCAGTTTTGAATTTTAAAGTTGAGATTTGAAGCTTTATTCCGGTATTTTGTTTTTGTTGCCTTTTCTGCCCCATACAATTTCGGGATTATGCATTTGGGCAAATTCAGGACAGAAATCTATGACTTAGTCTTTTATTTAAACTAGGGAGACTAGTATTTGTGAACTTTTTGTGCTGCTTTACATTTCATGGTGTGATGAAAACACTTGCTCATTTCCATAACACCTCAGAACAAATGCGTAGAAGTGAAGTGAAAACGGGTTATTTTTTTCTGCTTATGTTAGCGTATTTATTTATTGTTAATTAGAAAGAGTAAAAAGAAAAAGAAAGAAAGAAAAGAAAAATAGTCAAACCAAAAATACTAAAGAGGAGAGGTGAAATCCAGTATTCCTTCTTTTCTGTATCCATATGCATAATGATCAGTTAACCTGAACATACAGAACTTTTCTGTCTCTTTTTCTGATTTCCTTTTCTGTAAATATGAAAGCATTCCTAAATCTTAAAAATGTATCATCAAGAAGTTACATTCTTTATATTGTATTTTAAATGTCTGCTTTATTCGGCGCTATACTTTAAAGCAGAGTTTCCTAATTTAAGAAAAACAAACAAACAGAAAACTGTAAAAAAAATAAATAAACATCCAGAGTGAAAATCAAAGCGATTTGTGGCATTATTTAAGCCATTCTGTCTTCATAATAGATGACATACTCTTTGTTTCATGTCCTATTTTTAATTAAAGTATTGTTTTTAAGAGGGATGGGAAATATGATTTGGGGAGGGCTATTCGTTTTTAAGAAGAAAAATGAGCTTGGATTGAACGCTTAGAAATGAAAGAAAGTTAATTTTAGGGGGAAATGTAATGTTTTTATAATAGCTGAACAAGTCTAATGTACTTTGATTTGTTTGGGGATGTCTTTTGCACCATTGAAAAGTTTTTGGCAATGAGCCTTTCTTATTTCTTGGCTAAAATGCTAATAAACTGAGCAAAATCAACTTGCCCTCTTAACTTACACCTTAATGTAGACGGATTTAAAGATCAGTCCTTTATTTGCACACTGAAAACAGTCACGAGGATATACCAGTGCACCAGCTATTTTAACTAGACATTGCTTCTATTTTTAACCTAAATTCTTACTTCTATACAAAGAAATACAAGATAACAATATCTGAGTTATTTGGAAAGTTCAAAAGCGTATACTAGTTGGACTATGTTGACAATAAACTAGTATCTGGACATTTTACTTGAGAAAACACTAGGAAAAATTATTTAATATAGGTTAGAAATAAAAAGGCAAGAGCTTCACAAATAATTTCATTGGCAAAATTAACTGTGATCAGGGATTAATTTCTGCCCTTTACTCATCCTTAGAATTCAGTAAAGTGTCTTATAAGCCTTGGTCTTTTGTATTAGAGCCTGAAGACAATTCTTTGTTCTTCCTTAGGGTTAGCCTAGTTCTCAGACTTGCACATGGCCATACTTGAATCTCCACGTCGTGATATTAAAGATGGATATTCCTGCATTATTCTCATCATTGTTTCTAATACAAAAAGCACAGAGTTCATACATAGTAAAGACGTCTTTTTTCTGAAGCTTTCACGTTGAGAAGCTGAAAAGGTATTTTACTGAAGTTCGGCTAAATTGCAGAAACAGGTTCATCCAGAGGACAAATTTTCTATTCGATTAGCTGTATTTCAGCCGGGAAGAGTGACCTCTAAACCCTTAACCTTTTGGACCCTAACTACTCTTCCTTTTTTCTAACATGGAGAGCAGTTAGATGCAGCATTTGGGAAGGGCTTTCCTCAGACAAGTTTCGAAGTTGTTGAAAGCAATTCTTTTTAAAATCAACGTTAACTCTACACAGTTGTCACAAATCATGTATTTTCTGTCAAAATTAATCTGAAAAAGAAGCTCTGGTTAGTCTGATTTAAGATAAATCCCGCTATTGTTTACCTAGTGTCTGTGCTGAGCAAACTGTGAACCATGCAGACATGTTATTTTGGGGAGGAAGCCCACAGCTTTGGCTTCCTTTGTGTAATATTCTTTAAAGTAACTTGCTCAGAGAAACAAATCCTTGATTTGTATGTGTTAGGTTGAGATGGATACCTAAAGTGAAAGGGCTAAATTCTGCTCTCAGGTGCAACCTCTCTCCTCTCCCCCGTTGAAATCTACTGAAGTAACTGAAGTAAAACAAGGATATATCTGAGAGTAGAAGTTGGCCCATTGTCTTTTGAAATGTTAATATCTTCTGGACGAATGTTTGGTTCAGACACAGTTCTTAAAATCCTATTTGCCAGTCCAGTTTGAGCAGGAGTTTAAGTTTACTTGGTTACAATCACATTAGTAAACTCTGAAAATACTTGAATTGAGGCACCAGCGTACCAAAATGTATTATTTATATTTCTGCCAGTGCTCTGAAGGTTCAGGGATGTACATTTCTGTGTAAGGATGACTGCAAACACTAATTTGCTGTTATCCCCCATTTTACTCCATAGAAAAGGCAGAAGTGTTTTTAACTCTCCTGAGAGGTTACGTTATATAGCTTAAGAAGTAAAGATGTTTCTTTTTGCTTATCACGGATACAATGTTGTGTAGTCTTTTGTTATAAGATTGCATTGTCCAAAAATACTATGATATCTGTCAGCGTGTGATGCTTTTTATAGGCTTTATCAATGTTTTGCTGCCATTCATTAAAGTATTATTTATACTAACTGTCTCCTGTAGTTTTGATGTAAGTCTTCCATATATATTTGAAATAAAAAAAGATGTAGAGAAAAACATTCTGTTTTGTACCTTGACCAAATTGTCCTTATCATATGAATCTCCATTCTCTAATTATGCAGGCCCTTCCCTGCATAATATTGTAAAAACATGGAAGCTTATCTATAATCCCGAAGTATTATATCCAACTGTCCCTTTGAACAGTTTTTCTAACAACATTGACTAGAATGGTGTGACTTTGGGACAAACTGAAGTTTGTATTTACATTCAGGCGGCAGTTAAAGTGCCCATCATCCATTTGTTAATGTTTTACATTTAACAAGCCACTCTTAAATGACTCACGGATGCATGCACGCTTGGTAAGTATTAAGAAACCACACCTGAAGTTACCTCGAACCCTACACAAGAGGTATGCACTTTAGGTGGGTGATGAAAGAAATTAATTTTAAATTAAAAATCGGAGTGAAATGGGGTAGTTTTTTTAAGTTAGAAGCTGATCTCAATGAGACACAAATAAAAGAAAAATGTAGAAAGTTGAACTTTCCTGTAGACCTGTAGCAGACTCCTCCTTTCTTTTTGATATAAGCACCTCAAACAACAACAACAACAACAAATTTCTTACTACAAGAGGTCGATTGCACTATTTTTAGCACAGATATATGTCACATATGACTTATCTTTTCTTGAAGAGTGGCCAAGGCATGAGTCCAAAAATAGATTATCCCTCTTCGAACGTGAAATGAACATAACGCCATAAATAAGGATTGTGCCCTGAATACAATGGAATGCAGGGGGGAAGATGTGCGTACATGTGTGTTTTTAAGTACCCAGACATTAAGTTTAAATATTCAGGCACATTTTCTGATTATACTTTGACCGTCTTGTGTCTAATGGCTCCTCCTGTTACTACCAATACATCAATACAATTCTGTATATTATATCACCACTAGTCGTTAAGGTAAGAATGAGGAGCAAAGGCAGAGTCAATAGCAAACACCACTCACTGTACAGTACAGTAAATAGGGACCTTTCAATGCAGAGCCACAGAGCTTCCAACGGCCATATTTGTTATCCTTTCCCCCTGATTTTTGTAACCGTATAGACCAAAACGGTCTTGCTAGGAACAGTCATAACAGGCAGAATTCAAAGTGCAAGGAAGATGATAAGAATAGATTTCTACAAGTCCTGACCACGTGATTTGCGAAATAATTAATTCAGCACGTCCCTTAAGAAACACGGAGTCGTCATTAATCTGCCAAGCAAAGGACTCTATCAGACTTGAAAACTGAAGAGATCCCAAGAATATAATATACAAAGGGTGTAGGCTCTTTCCCTGCACACCTATATCTTTGGTAGCAGCCGAAAAAGAAGCTTGGTATGTAAACATTTTACTTTTTATTACTTCATATTTAAATCCTTAATGAACTTAGCTGTCAAATGCTTGACAAATAGGACCCTTTGCTTCCTGATTTGGAACCATGCAATAGTCAGAAGTTGGTCTAGGCTTGTATGGTGACCTTAGATTCAGAAAAAAAGATTTACACTTTATGAAAAATTATGATGTTGGGCAAAGGCTTCCTTTGTTTATGTGTGAGTGCGTGTATACGTTCTGCATAGAGGTAACAAGAAGGCAAAAGGAAAGGAAAGGGTTTACTAAGAGCTGTATGTGTGGTGAAATGGGAGAAGATTTACTGGTTGCTTATGTCTTACTGGGAACAATACTGGCTGTCAGGGCATCTGCTGCCCATTCTTAAAATGGTGAGAAAAGGCCCTGAACTTCTTTTCAAGCAAGGGTCGTAAATTTTTCTTTGCGTCATAATAGAAGGCTATAAAACTGAGTTGAAATTTTACCCAAGGCAGGTTTTAAGCAGCAGATAATGAATTCCGAGCTTGCTTCTCCCCCCTCCCCCGACATTACTGCTACCGTTACACAAAGGGAAGGGTTTATTTTTATTTTTATTTTTGTCGGGTAAATGCCCAGTTTTGACCTGGTCCTTTTCGGTTTCTATCTTAAATGATTAGCAGAGCATTCCTGTGTGTTTGTGTATGTGTGAGTGGCGCGGGGGCGGGGAGAGGATGTTGAAAACAGAAAAAAAAAGCTATGAAAAGCCCCCAGTCTTTAGGTCATTTTGCGGGAGACACACACTCTTAGAACTTTGAACCAGTAGTCCACGCTGAAAGAAAATTGAGGGTTGCAGTTTTTATATACAAACCATGTTTCCCCATCCTATAAAACACAGACCGCAAGGCTGAGATTTCTCTATTAAACCGCATAGTCGGTTGGAAATACTTTCTGCGAACAGGATATTCTTTATTATCCCTCGTTGGAGTAATTTCTAAAAATCCAGATTGTAGCTTTTATTACTTCCGTTTCGGTGGCAGGACAGAGGCAAAGTTTCCTCTGTTATGAATTATACATTCAAACAATAACACATTAATTCAATTATTCAAAGATGACAAACGCGTATGCGCGTTGGTGGTGAGACTAAAAACCAGCTTTGCTGCTTCACGATAACTCCTCTGTTTTCATCAATGAAGTTTATATTATCCTCTTTGCCCAGAAAGAAACCAAACTCCATAAAGCCACGCGGTAACATGGCCCCGAACATAAATTGAAACGCTTTAATAATAACGTTTATTCCTGCATATAGCCTGGGATATTTGATCAGTTTGACAATTGCCGGAGTTGTTGTTATAAATCATCGTAAGTAATTCCTGAAAGGGTGCGAGGCTGCTGAGGGGCGGGCGAAGACTGTAAATCTTTCTGTTTTATTGCTCTATGAACATATGCTCCGACTGAAGAAGTCTTCAGATCCTTTACTGGAGACAAATTCACTCAAAGCTTGAGTCCTACTATCGTTGGAGGTTCACACTTCTTTATTGCTTTTGCGGTCCCCGTGCAATATCTTAATTTTTGCTGTTGTTGTTATGTTTATGCCGTATAACTTAAATGAACCCCTCTGTGGCGTGTGACTTTTGCTAAGAGATATTTACAAATTAAGCATAAAAAGGGAGATTTTTCTTCTCAATCCCTCCTCTTGATCTTTACTTGATTAATGGCGCACTTTGCACTTTCACTTTTGTGTAACGAGCAAACGAGATTTTCGTCATTAGAAAATGTGTGAACACTATTCCGAATATATATATATATACACACACACACACACACACACACATATATATATACACACACACACACACATACATACATACCTCTATGTAAGTACAGATAGATCTATAGATAGATACACTGATATAGAAATATATGGCTGGCAGAAACTGATGCAAAGAACAATTGACTTTTACTTGATGCAAGATTCAAGTACATCATTTCCAAGAAATATAAGATCATAAATCCGGAGTCCTAAACAATAATTTACCTTGAATGCTTGCTTCAGTAACTGGACTGCATTCTTTTTTATAACTTGTTTGCAAAGTCAGGAAAAGCAAAGTAATTTAGATAAATGTTACAATACACTTATGGGTAGTATTGTAAGGTAATACGTTACTGTCAGATCTCCATGCTTTGGATGGTAATGAAATCTTAGTAGATCCTAGATTAGATGCGGTGTATTTATAGCTACAGACACCTTAGAAAATCAAACAAAGGAGCTAAATAAATTTTTACAGAATTTGAGCTTTTCAGGACATTTGTATACACTCATTACATATAGAAAGAGTGTTCTAACTGTGTGTACATGTACAGGTATTCATATATACATATAGTGCTTTCTCTATCTCTCGGTGTATATATGTATATACATATACAGAGAGAGAGAGGGAGAGAGAGAGAGAGAGAGAGAGAGAGAGAGAGAGAGATCAGACTCAGTGCACAAACAGAAAAGTAAGGCGATTTTTCTAAGGCTTCTTTAGTCTTCCGATCTGGAAAATCTGAGTTTACCTAAATGTTTCCCCCTATAGAGAAGGAGAAAACAAAGATTAGTGCATACTAGTAAAACCATTTCAGACAGCTTTGTAGTGTATATTTGTGCTTCAAAGTTTTTATTAAACCATATTTTCGGTCACATAAAATCCAAATTTCTTTTCATCTTCTATCGGAAATTTCTGATTTAATAATTTATTTGATCAGCTATGGCTGAAAAAATCTACCATCCACATTAATATCCTGTGTATTTGTTTTACCCCCAAAGAAAAGGGTTAATATAATAGCGATGAGAGAGTGTTCATGGATTAAGGGATCCTTCCACTGAAGGTTGCTGTGGTAGTTCAATTTGTCTAAGAATGCTTGATTTCTCTAGGAAGAGAAGGTCTGCGAAGTACTTTACCAAAAAGATCAATTTATCCAAAGGGATTTGTAACACGCCGGGAAGGAATTGTTGCCCTTTGGTACCTAAAACAATAATACAAGCCAGGAATGTGAGACGTTTTTGCATTGGACTGCTGCCTTGCTTTCACGTGAAGCTTATGGGTGCTTTTGGATCCCTGTGTAATACCCCCAGACATGTGTATTCTGGGGGGCTTAGAGAGGACGGACATTGTGAAAGTTCCAGCCTCAATCAGAACAATCTGCTCTCAGGATCACGTGAACAAATATGCTTGTATTTTAAGGCAGCGCCTAAATTTCTGATTATAAAGGGGTTTCTGTTGCTCTTCTCAAAAAAATCATAAATGGCCGAACGATTTAAAACCAAAACAAAGCACTCGCCGGCCAATTGCTGACTTTTATTCCGTGGGGTTGATTGCCAAGGACTGTTGTTGTGAATTAAAAACAACAACAACAACAATAACAACAACAAATTCCGAACGCCACTCGCCCTCTTTTATTGGTAGTTGAGCCTGAACCTGTTTTCATTCTATCGGGAATACTGGTGTATGAAAATGTCTGTAAAACCGCAAGATCAGGTTTAGGATAGTACTGTCTGCAGACAAAGGGTGAAGGATATATTCTAACAACTGCAAGCACAGATATTGAGACCGAGGAGCCCAGGTTTATGATAAATTGATACACAGGTAAGCAATTGCATGACAAAATGGAACCTTTAACCATAGATCTGCATTATCGCCTTTAGTCAGAGACTAAATATAACTTGTTAGTAATCTGTGATCTGAGTGCAAAATATGTCTAGAAATATGTTTCATCTACGTTTATAGCAATATCATCATAGTTATATGCTCTTTTTTTGTAAACGAAACACTTTCCAAACGTTCAGGAGAATATGTTTGCCCCGCTCCTGGTTTTGGTGGTTTCAAGTATGGTATGACAATTGAACAAATAAAAGAAAGAAAAACTTTTTCATGTACTGTCACTGCCAAATACTATAGAGCATCCTATTAATTCGCTGACTTGGACTGCTGGGCAGGGTGTAGCCGGGTTGATCTTTACTGTACGATTTGAATCAAATTCACCGGTAAGGGAGCCTCCACAAATGGTTTCTTGAATGTTCTTAGCAAATGCACTCGCATACTCACGTATTTCCTTAGGCTTTGGTTCATATTTATCATTTGATGCTGTATTTCTATCTGAGCTACTGGTTTTTTATTTATTTCAGTCACACATGGTGTTAAAGTACTATTTGCTATTCATACACCAAGAAGTTTTCTTTAAATCTATTTCCATAATTTGATCAACTGATAAATAAGACAGCGTGTTCAGCGAGGGAATATTTAGTGGAGGGTTTGGGGTCTAAAACCAATAAAATACAAACAAATTTCATACCTATTTTGCCTAGTAAAAATAAATGGATCTCACAGAAACATGTTTAAATCTTAACTCAACTTTTTGCTGTTTAAAATAGCCAGAACCTCCCACTAAATGCAAACTTCGTGTTTTAAATAACGTTCTACCTTTTAAAATATATGAATTATGGAAGATCTTTCCCGATTATACTTATTGAAATTAGCATAATATAATATCCAACCTTTGTGTTGGGTACCAGAAACTCAGAATAAGGCACTGCTGGACGAAATCTGAACAGAAGTCTTTATATCTCCTAGGCAAATCTTCCTTCATTTTAGATGCTCATCCATATTTATGCAGAACAATGAAAGGACGGAAAGAAAGTTGTTTTGTCAATTGCGTGTGCTCTGCTCGATCAGAACTTAAAGGCAATGAACATTTTTCTTAGCTGTATGCCTCCAAGCTGCTGGCCTGCCAAGTTAGTCAGCTGAATCCAATTACTGCAAGCAGCATTTCATTTGGCTCGATGGAAGCACTCACTTATAACTTCACCTAAAATTTCAATAATACCTATATTGGGTCCATGCCTGAATAGTTCTAAAGATTTCCTGGGATTTATCCCTGGCAACTTTTTATCAGAGCTCAGTTCTATTTCTTTGACGAAGCTTCGGTGAGATGGCATAAAGTCAACGTGTTTAAGCATCAGATCCTTAGAACTACAAACTTCGGATGTTGCTCGCGTTAGGATAGAAAATATATCTTTGCAAAATTGGTTGCAAAGTAACCCCTGTCTAGAATAAGGATGATATCACTGAGCTGGTGGTGAGGCTGTTGTGCTGCTGCAAAAAGGATCAGAAGTCGATAATTAATTAGACACAAAATGAAAACTTACCATATTAATCAACAGCGGATAACAATGACTTGATAACAATATTATGATCTCTCCGGTCAAGAGCTAAGGTGTACCGAATTTATGCTTTCTTCTTACACACTGTAACGTACTATTCTATTTCTAATGAACTCCGTTATAAAAAAATAAAGCACTTAAAGTTGACGTACGCCCACGTGAATATATTATATAAGACGTTACCGGGACAGGCCTTGGACCAAGAACCTGGTAGAGCATCGTGTGTAATCATGAAGCTCCACTTCCCAAACTCCAGTTTGCCAGCATAAATTAAGGTGAATTGGAGGGGGAATGCTGCATCATACTGGGTTTGGATAGGGACAGAGAAGATTTGGTGGAAAGTTGCAAGCTCTGTTATGTTGTGAGCTATTGGAGGCGCTTCCGTTGGTTGTTCATTAAGTGGTGAGTTATTGCTATTCAAGCCAAAGGTCATTTCAAAGGCTTATGGTTGCTAGATATCGTCTTTATAATGACCTGGGCTTTTTGGTGGGGGATTTTCTGGCACTTCTTATGTTCTCAAATTCCTTAGTCGACACGTTACAGAAGGAAATGCAAAATGTTCATTTTGATCCACAAATATTTGTTGTGTATGTACAGCAGGCAAAGTTTCTATCTTAGTTTTTTATGTATTTTAAATAGGGAATTGAAAAGGTAGTTCCAACTGAATTTTTATTCCTCTTTCCTAAATTCGTAGATCAGAGCCGGGGGTGGCAGATCTGTGCACAAGTGCTGTGCCTTGTTTTTTTCTTGTTGTGACAAAACCGAGATAACCATAGCTATACATAATGTATGAGAGCCGTGGTAATGGCGCTGTGGTCTTTCTAGTAAATTTCCATTCTTCTTAGTGTGATGGTTGGATCAGTGCATGCTTTTCCTTACCCATGCGAAATGCATGCAGTTATCACTTACACTGTACAGCGCTAGATAGATTTAGATCCTTTTGCTGGGGGTGGGGGGGAAGTTACAATTCACAATTGCCATGTTTGCACTTCCTCCCCCTAAGAGGCAAAGAACATTGCTACAGTAGCTAGTAACTTGTGGAGGTGCTGGAAGCCTTAAGGAAGCCATGAGAATGTGGCACTGTTTTTTATTTCGATCCGAGTTGGAGCTATTTTATCAAATGTTCCGCCCAAATGGTTACAAAGCTTCGGGGCTCTAATTACCTGAGTGCTAGACTCACGAGCTGTGTGTACTGCATTGTCTGGAAAAGTGGAACAAGGCCTCTATAAAGTTTTGCCGATGAATCGTATAAAAACCAAAGGCTTCTTTTCAAAGTGTTGTTAGTAAATACATGTGAAGCACCTGTTATCTGTCTAGTAAAAGAGCTGATGTGGAGTTGGAGACAGAGAGAATTGCTACATAAAAGGCGTGAATTTATTATGATATTTATCAAGAAGGAAGTACAAAACAAAACAGCTTCCACTGAAAGTTCTCACTTTTGTTTCAGGTACGTCCCAACGGATTGTCCAAAGGAATCCGAAGATCCTACAAAAAGAGTTAAAGTCAAAAATCAAGAAAAAACATAAGTGTGGTGAGTTTTTATTTTTGTCTCTATAGATTTGTCACCTCGCTTGCTACAGAAATAGTTGCCACGGATAATTTATCATATGTAAAGAACAAAAATGCTTGAAAGTTTATCACCCTAGTGTAAGCTAACATACATTACATGGTAACTGATAATCGATTTTCAAATCTATTACTGTTTAATAGCGTTAACTCAATACTTCAAACACGAAGAATGTTATTACTGTAAAAGCTATTTCACCTAAATAACATTATTTAAAATGCTGTCGCCCCATTTAAAGTAGCTCATTATTAAACCTATTTAAACACCAATGGAAGACAAAAGAAGTATTTGATAGAACCACATTCGGACCGATTCTGCTCCCACCGAATGGGAATTTGTCACCATCTTCAGTGGGGCTCTTTAAAAGCCAGTAACCTTTTAATGCTGCTTTTATGTACCAAAGGCTGGTTACAAACAGTAATATTAAAGCTCCAGACCAATATTTTAGGAAGACCTCTCCTTTGCTCAGAAGAACTCTGAAATCGGTCAGATAGAAAGACCAACATTATGATCCTGATTTACCAATGTTATCAGATGGCTCACAGAGTCTTAAATCACTGGAAGAGAAACAGAACATATACCTAATAAAACGCGGCTCCCTCTGTGAGCCATTATGTACAATCTATAACACGAATACATTTCAGTATCAGTGGCAGCCATGGTCAAATTACATCAGTCACTCTTCCCCCACAAAAATTGGGAGGAGGGGGAGTTAATTTCCTGGAAGTCTTCATGTTGCAGTCTATCCGTCCGTTTGGTAACCTATATTCCAGCAAATCCAAAGACCATTAGTAGAACGTGATTTGGGGGAAGTGGGGAAGCGGGGTAAAAACAATAACAACAGATAAGCAGAGAGGGGTTCAAAAGTCCCTGGAAACGTGAAGGAAAATAGTCTGTGCTCTGACAGAGAAGCAGTAAAGAAGGAAACTGTTTGGCTACTTTATATATATGTCCCCTTCCAGGCTGCAAATAAGGAAAATTTGCGGAGTAGGGAATTCTTTTGCTGGTCTTCCTCCTACGCGTAGCCTGTTTTACCCTTCTGAAAGTGCTAGGTCTTGAGAAGTGTTTTCCTTTTCATTCCTTACTGAAGCGTTTACTGCCATAGTACTAGCAGTCATAAATTTTGTTACAAACCACAGTGACAGGTGCATTGATATGCACCGTGAGAGCTCCGGCTGCTTAATAACCACTCCACTGGCCGCTCTTACTGCCTGTTATTTATTCGGTATCATATTAGATATTGATCCTAAGCAGAATTAAGTGTAGTGGAAGTATTAGTAGAGAACTGCTTAATATGAATATGTTTGGGTGTCGGATCGAACACAATTGTGAGACTGGAAACTTGTCAAAATTTGAGGTTGTTGTATTTCGTGCGTGTGTGTGTGTGTGTGTGTGTGTCTGTGTGTGTAAGTGGAAGAATCAGGTATTTTGTCTAACAATCTTGCATCTCTTATATCTAGTATGATTTCCAGATATAAACTGTATGAGGAGTAGTAGCTTCCAAGCGTTTGGAAAACAGAGACAGGACAAAGGGCCCCATTACCATATGTAATGTATAACGGTTCAGATGAGGTTAACCTCTCTGGATAGTAGGGAGGGAAACTCGAAACACAGACATGGATACTTCGTGGTTGCCTAGCCCTACTGCATTTCAGTCCACCCCCCACAACGCTGGCAAACCATTTGGAGGTTACTTTTCTGCAGACTGTCTTTGGCCAAACCAAGAAGTGTTGAGCCGGTGCTTTTGGTGTTACGTACAAAAACATGGCCTTATGCATTGCGCTTGTAAAGTCAAAACGTGTAAAGATTAAAAAAAAAAAAAAAAGATCTAAAAGATGAGCCACCAAACAGTTGAGCATTGTCCGTGTGATTTATGGCCCATTGCCTCCTTTTTAGGTTCAAGCAGAGTTCACAAGCAGTTGGTATTTCAGAAAAGAAATAAGGCTTTTAACAGTTTTTCAGTAATATTGTTTCTTAAGATTCTGTGTATTCTTGTGGGGACTATATTTTATTTTGTATATAAAAGAATAGGCACAATGCTGTGTTGTGTTAACAAAATGCTTCAGTCCGGACTATGCCTGAAAATGTAAATGATAAAGGTAGAAAATTATTAATTGAGTGGATTATTTGCAAAAAGTAAATTATGAAAGATAGTTAAACCATAGATAGCCGAGTCTGGATCGTTGTATTTTCTTAGCACTCACAATAAGCCTTTGATTATTACTTCTTAGGCCTCTGTTTATTGCATTCTTCAGGGTGGGGATGGGGCTAAGCCTCAGTTTTTCTGCCCCTACCAGCTTCCCAAAGAGTTATCAGCTCATGTTGATGAAAGAAAAGAACTCCTCTGGTGAAGCAGTATTTAAGATGAGATGGCAGCATAAACAATTTAAAGTGACCTCGAATTTTCGTTATCTTAGTTCAGAATATATATTGTGGTAACTTTTAGAAAGAATGCCAATGCTAATGAGTTCTACACATTACTATTGGGGAAGCAGCAAACAAATACAATTAAAGGTAACATACTACTAAAGCCTTGCATAAATATTGACTCAGGAATAACAATTAACAGGACTGCTTTAATATTTTAGAACCACTTCCCTGTAATATGTTCATACATTTAGACATTAAAGAAAGACACCTGAGATTTTCTCAAATACAGGCTATGTTGTCAGGTGAAATATTCCGTACTTTATTTTGCTAGAGGGGATAAAAGCTGCATTTTTTAAAAATGCATAAAAATACTAAGGGTACCAGTAGAGAAGTTGTAGCAGCCCCATTATAGCATTGATCAAAACTACATGTTACTTCCCATCTTGCAAAAGATAAAATGCAGATTTACATTCAACAAATTGTTTATAGCTTTTGTATCCGAACAAAAATATTGATTATACGGAGAACTTTTCATTTGGATACATTTTCCAGACCAAACAGTTTGATAGGAAAATACTGAAATCTGAAATAAGTTTTGCATGCTAATACATAAACAATACATGGTTTGTAATGAGAACCAAACCATATAAATGGTCTCAGATTGATTCGATTGACAATAACTAACAAGAAACGTTGGGTGAAAGATTTTGAGCAGGGTAAAATTAATCAAAGAGTTAAGATAGGGTAGCTGACCTAAGCGTTTTTCTTTATAGTGCAAACTTAAGTTACTGAATGGTGTTAGTTATACTTTAACTTCCTAGGAATCTTTCAAGGAAAAAAGAGGCAGAATTTACAATAGAGATGGAATTTTCTATTTTTTTCAGGTTCTAATTCGGGTTCAATCCATCATGTCATCTGGGGCTCTTTCACACTTTTGCGCCTGCGTGTCCAGAAAAAAAAGGGGGGGGGGAGTGGGGAGGTGGGTTTATCTTTATACCAAAATGGTATAGGAGGGTCACCAATCATGCATATTATGGATAAATATATACACATATATGATAACAAAATAAATGATAATATGACAGTGCAGCTGGAAAAACAAAACAAAAAGAGAGGAAGGGGTATGTGTGGTTTTAGAACACATTCTGGGAAACACAAGGGAGGAAAAAATGTGTAGATACAATGCACAAAAGAAATACAGTATTTAATTAATTTCCATACATCTGGGATTTTTTAAATGATCTAAAGTTATACTACAATGATACTGGGGGACAATGTAACCTCACATTTTTCACTGTAAGCCTCACAAATTTCTTTTTAATGGCTCAGGTGTTTTGACATAAATGTATTAAGCGTCAGTTCAAAGTTTAAAAAAACTAGAACGAGGGGAAATTAAACAAATCCTGAAATGTGTTCCTAAAGTCTGGGCGATTGTTCGCACATTATTTCCGCCATTATCAGAGGATCTGTTCAGATTTGAAAGAGATGGGGCCCAATGCTCATCCCTTCACTTAAGTGATTTGATCTATGCTTTTTGGTTAGAGAGAAAGAAGGAAACCCTCAGAAAGACTTTGAGGGATTTGTCTGACTATTCAACTAGATTAGGATTATTTTTAACGTATTTAATGTATTTTTCACACATTTTATGTTCAGTGTAGCTTCTCAATCAAGTTAATCCATAGTCTCCCTCTCGCTGCAAAGATAAAAGATCTGAAAGGAAAGCGTGTGAAATTTACAGATGAAGGGTCTGAAAGGAATCTGTATCCTGGCCAAATCTTAGCATGTCTGAGTGTCAAAGTGTACGACTGAGTGAATGAGTTCGTGTATGTGAGTCTATATGTAAGCATGTGAGGGAGTGTGTATACATGTGTGTTTGTAAGGATGTGTGTGTGTGTGTGGCTAAAGGAGATGTCTGCCTTCCTGATAGTAGGGAGGGTTTTACAGCCTCCCTCTGCACGTGGGGCAGTGGTCACTTGCTGGTTTGAACTGGAGTGAAAGGCTGATTCTCTGTAACTTGCAATCTTTAAATCAAGATTTGAGGATTTCATTATTCAGACATAGGTGATGGGCCTGGGTGGGTGAGGTTCTGTGGCCTGTCATGTGCAGGAGGCCAGACTAGATCAGGATAGTCCCTTCTGGCCTTAAAGTCTAGGAAATCACACCAGTTCTTCTCAATTAAAGTTTCTTTTGTCTCTTGCTGTTCCCCCCTAGGTGGCTTCCTAGGCAGTGAGTGGCCCAGGCCGAACACGTGAGCCGCTGGGACCCAGTCAATGTTATTTGAGCAGGGTCCGCAGGCCTTGGCGATTCCAGAGAGCAAGATGCAGAAAACCGCTTACTACGATAACTCGGGGCTCTTCGGGGGCTACACCTACAGCAAAGCCGACGCCTACAGCTACAGCTCGGCCCACCAGCCTTATGCACAAGCCGCCCTGGACACAGACTACCCGAGCTCCGCCTGCTCCATCCAGAGCTCGACTCCCATCCGAGCCCCAACCCACAAGAGCAGCGAGCTGAATGGCAGCTGCATGCGGACCAACGGCAGCAGCCAAGCAGGCAGTCAGCCCCCGGGTATAGGCGAGCAGCAGCAGCCGCCTGCGCTGCCCCCCTCCTCCCCACCGAATCCCACCAATGCGGCCCCCCCGAAAAAAACCAAAGGCGGCCCCAATTCCTCCAGCTCTTCCACGGCCACCATTAGCAAACAGATCTTCCCCTGGATGAAAGAGTCCCGGCAGAACTCCAAGCAGAAAAACACCTGCGCCGCTTCAGGTACCCGACACGCTCCCCTCCCTGGGGTCACCCCTTCACGTCCCCCCAGTCCAGCTGTACCTGGTTCTGCTAAGCAGCACACTGACCAGCCTGGCCAGAGCCCCTCCCCAGCAGGGCAGAGGGGCCAATGAAGCACGGGGAAAGAGTGCCCCTAAAATCTTTGACATGTCGACTCTGTGGAGTCTGGCATAGTTGAATGAGGGGCTCCTAAATCGAGTCCTCTGCGGCTCGGGGCCTGTTTCACTGTAAATAACAGTTCTGTCTATTAGAACCCGAATTTGCGGGATGCTTTGGTCCCCTGCGCTTTGATCGAGGCTTTTCGAGGAGACAATGCAGTGCTACAGGGAGAGGCCACTGGACTGGAGCACCAATGTGTGGTTTACATTCCTGCTCGCCATTCGAGCCGTCTGACGTGCAGAGGAAAACAGCATTTCCTCGCCCTCCGTCTAAACGCTTCAATCTGTCGTTTCTCCCTGACTCCGAAATGGCTTCTAATACGGAGCCTTTAGAAATGTAGACAGCACAAGCACTGAAAACCACGTATTCCTAACACTCATTCCTGGAAAGGTCCCCAGTCTTTTTTCCAGTAATGGGAGCATCTCTTCTGATTTGAAAGCGATAAAGCCAGTCCCCTGTCTGTTTTACTCTTGCTAGCAGTTCTGCTGGTTTACAATCCTGCCATTTGGCCTTTGCTCTGGTTTGGGATAAAAGAAAGGGGGACCCGTCCCCCCCTCTTTCTCCATTCAGTTAAATTGAGACTATTCAGAAATCCCCCGATATCTAATTTATTTTCATCCCTTTTATTATCCACCATTGCTCCTTATTAATGAATTCCCCCGCCTCTGGTGCTTCAGAATCCTGATAAAGAATCCGGATTAAGTATCTGGATTAAGTAGCCTGGCCTGCTCCCACTTGAAGCAATGTGAGTTTTGACATTGTACAAATTGGGAGCAGGATCGGGTGTTAGGTCTGCTAAAAAAAAAGAGAGAGAGAGAGACGCGTGGACAGAGGGACTTGGATATGAGGCCACTAAAGTCTCTTTGAGGGGTATCTCAGGGTGCTCAGACTCAGGGCATATTTTTAAAAAGCCGGAATAGTGTGTACCTCATCGTTAATTAATGTGATATGAAAGGGGGTTATACTGAAATCATCAGCAATCTCTGACACACTCTTTCCCTTAAAACGGTCAGTACTCTGCCCATTAAGTCTCAATTTACTTTGAATTCCAGTTTGGTAATATCTTAAGGGCTATGTTACATCAACTACGCATCGGTGTGGTAAATATACACCTTTGGAAGAGAGCAGGGGAAAGCAAAACCAAGGTACACGGGATTTGATCTGTTTCTAGTCAAACCACTGGCACAGGTTCGGTGTGAGTGAGTCTGCATAGACAGGGCACACACAGGACCAGTTCCTGACAATAGCAGAGTCATTTACCTCGTCAGAACTGGGACAGTGGCTTGTGTTGGTTTGGTTTGTACAGAACGATCTTTAGAGCACTGTCCCGTCCTTAGCCGGCTGCTGTGTCAGGGTCTATACAAGAATCAACCTTTATTTGTTTCTCTTCCTTCAGCAGGAGACAACTGCGAAGATAAAAGTCCCCCCGGCCCGGCTTCCAAGCGAGTCCGCACCGCCTATACCAGCGCGCAGCTGGTGGAGCTGGAGAAGGAGTTTCATTTCAACCGGTATCTCTGCCGCCCACGAAGAGTGGAAATGGCCAACCTTCTGAACCTGACGGAGCGCCAGATAAAGATCTGGTTCCAGAACAGGAGAATGAAGTACAAAAAAGACCAGAAAGCCAAAGGGATCATGCACTCTCCTGTAGGACAGTCCCCTGACCGAAGTCCACCCTTAAGTGGCCCAAATCACGTAGGATATTCCAGCCAGCTTCCAACTGTAAATAGTCTTAGCTATGATGCTCCTTCGCCAACATCCTTTGCCAAATCACAGCAAAACATGTATGGCCTGGCTGCTTACACGGCACCTCTCAGCAGCTGCTTACCCCAGCAGAAACGATACCCGGGAGCAGAGTATGACCATCACACCATGCAAAGCAGCGGCGGCTTTGCCAATCCCAATTTGCAGGGCAGCCCCGTTTATGTCGGAGGTAACTTTGTTGATTCCATGCCAGCTCCTGGCCCAATGTTCAATATCGGCCATCTTTCTCATCCTTCATCTGCTAGCGTGGACTACAGCTGCGCTGCTCAGATCCCAGGCAACCATCACCATGGACCTTGTGACCCTCATCCTACATACACAGATCTTACTTCTCACCACACATCTCAGGGAAGGATTCAGGAAGCACCCAAACTAACGCATCTGTAGTGGACTGGGACGGATTGAGAGAGCGAAATGTACTCACGTTTAAATTACCTCACTTTTCTGACGTTACAGTGTTACTTTCCTCTGAGTGCCAACAGTATTAGTGGATTTCTCTCCCCTAACAGCTACATTCTTTTTTTGTGACTCTAAATAAGTCAATGAAAAGGATCCTTTCTTTTATAGCTGTTTAAAGCATGACAGTGCAATATACTGCAAACCAAGGGGCTAATAATCTGGTAATGATGTACTTGAAGGTAAGTCTTATAGATCAATTAGTATTAGCAGCGCGTCATGCTGAGGTGTTTTTAGACCAATTGTGAACGATGGGATCTTGCCTGCATATAAACTTATTTCAGAGAAGTTAATTTATGAATTCTTCAGTAATGTAAGGATTGCATTGGACTAAATGATATGTATTTATTATTTTAAGCGAGACATTTTTGTATCACTGATTATTTATCCTCGTCTTAATGTATTTATGTGGATATATGTAGAATTTATTCACCATAACTTCGGGAGATTGATTCAGGTCCCTGGTGACTATTACATTTCACCTATTTAGTATATTTGGTCTGAACTAGTTGAGAGAGTAGTTTTGAACAGTTGTAACAGTGGCTGGTGTTTGTAGTTTATGTAAGGATTAATTAAGACTGTAAGTCTTTAATAGAGTAAAACAAACTGTGGCATCACACAAATAGCCCTAACGCATTTTTATAAAGTGTATTTATTTCAAATTGTCTGGTGCCGTTTGAACATCTATTTAGATTTTAAAAAATAAGCCACCTTTTAAAGTTGGAAGTGTGTCTGTTTTAATAATGCAAGCTGCAAAGCGGAACACTCGGCCATTTTGTTTCTGATAAACTTCTGCATACAAAAACCTCCGAGAGGTTGGCATTTATTTATTGATTAGCTATCTCTTGCACACATTAATTCGGTGGGCTATTTTGTTGGTATTACATTCTAGCTATCTGAAATAGAAAAAGCTTAGAATGCAAAAAAAAAAAATTAGAAATCATCTAATAGTGATAATTTAATTAGGGTTTCCATAGCAATCCGAGCTGCAGCTGCCCGTCTCCTTTGTTATTTATACTGTTGTCTTTATACTAACCATAAATCAATTTTTTAGACATTATTGGAAGCCCGAGCTTAATTTCGCGCATTAAAAAAATGAAAGAAAATTGACAATCAAATATATACAAATGAAAGGAAGCCGCTAAGTGTAGAAACTGAGGTACAGTGTAGGTAAACAAACTATTCCGAGATGATCACAATAGCTTTTAGTTAGGAAAGTTATCTCCTTCCGTGTAATCTTCTGTAGCAGACATTGATACATTCCTTGTGAAAACAAATCTTACTGCCATAATTAACAGAATATTTCATAAAAGAAACAAACATCTTGTTTCCTCCTTTTTATTTACATAATCTTGCCGGATTTACAACGATTTTGTAAACGTAGAAATGGTATTAGCAATGTTAGTAACCAGACATGTCCTTCCAGGAAGACGTTATTCTTATCGCGTTTAAAAATGCTCAGTTAAGATTCAGATCTTCTGTATTCCCAGCAAAATCGTCCCGACGCATCACTTTTTAGTTTGACAAGTAACTGCCGCCCCTGCGCCATCCCCTGATGACAAGACCTGGAATTCCTAGTGTGAGAAATATTTAACTCCTAGAGTTCTGGTCAACACGGGAAATCTTTATTTTCTGATCCTTGTGTTTCGCTGGACAACAATGCTTCAAAATATTATTTAGTTTTTCCTCTGTGTTATTTTTTAAATGTCACTTACGCTGAGAAAAGAAGTGTATCCTTTTGTTAAGTTTCAACTTTTACCCCAGCAGATTTGAATATAAGTGTTGTAGATCTGTAAACAAAACAGAATAAACTACTTTGATCGAAGACATATTTTAACCACTTCGAGACCTACCATTGTTTTCTATGACACATCGATTATTTCGTCAGAGTTAAGCTATTAATATTTTAAATAAATAATCAATAAGATAAATAGTAATAAACTCTATTCGTGAATAACACAAATACGATGCTTTGTTTTACAGTTTGCAGGGAATAGATCAAAAACTGAACTGGTACATGTAGATTAGTTTTATGTTCTTCAGACGAAAGTATATTTCACTTCATCCGCCTATAAATAAAAAATGCATAATCAGTGTATTCCAGTTGGCATTTTATAGTATCTTATGTTACTCAACGTGCATCTTCTGAGTCTGCGGATGTCTACAATCCAAGTGTTGTCTGCTGTTTAATGTTTTATGGGCTAGACTTCACATAGTGTCTGGGCTGGGTTATATTATTATTAGTTCATTTAAAATTCATGTTACCAGGGAAATTATTATAAATACACTTCCCCTTAAAAAAAACGGGGGTTGAAGAAATTGCTTTAGAATAAAAACACAATGTTACCGGTGAGCGCTGGTATATCACATCTTTGTATATCCTGGGGGCAACGCTTGCAAATCTCGTTCTCCGAATGTTCTGACTGTTGTGTGTGGGAGGTGGGGAGAGAGAGGGGTCATGTGATAAATAAATTCCGTTTCTTCTGGCTTATTCTGGTAGAGGCAAATCTGATGTAACTGCGATAGAACCCCATGGTCACAACCTAATTATGGGAAGTAATGTTACCTTGTCTATAGTGTTGGCATTTTTACAGTGTTTGTACAAGCACCAGCAATCTAAGAGAGAGACACTTTGGCATAAGCCGTCCTTTTCCTTGGCCCGCAGTTTAAAACTTCATAAATTATACAACCCGCTTTCACATTCAACATACACTCCGTTCCTTTTGCGCGTGCAATTAGTTGTGTGAGCCATGGTAACCTAAATAAAACAAAACACCAGTGCAAGGACTGAGCTGTGTGAGGCTCCAAACCTTCATTCATTTCCAGGAATGAACCCCTCCCCCAACCCCACCGAAACCCATAGCCTAAGAGCAGCGAACCAGGTCAGGAAGGCTGCAGTTGGTCTTTCAATTCGTGTCGGCATCATTTCAATAACGCCTGGTACAGTGACAGTCACAGACAATTCACTAGCCCTGAAAATTCATTTCTAAGCGGGGCCAAACAACCCCTTCTGACGTGCTGCTGAGAAAGAGACAAAGATGGCTTCGTTGCATGTCAGGCTACTTAAAGTCTGATCCGAACCCCATTGAAGTCGATGGAACGACGCCCATTGACTTCACTTGGCTTTGGATCAGGCCCCAAATGAGCTTATTATAATAGCGCTTCTTGTTTGTTTGTTTGTTTGTTTGTTTTAAAATGGGATTCAAAATAACCAGAGCAATTGAGAGTTTTTAAAAAATAACCCGAACCTAATCAATGAGTGTGCCTGTTATCTCTGCTGGGTTATGCATTGAGCGAAGGGGGGAATTAATTTGATAAGGATTAATTCCTGCTAAAAGAAGATATTTAGTGTGGAGCTGACGGAACAATGTGACCTCTATTTAAGCGTTTTGATTGTGGGGACCTCTTGTGATTAGTAATAAACTAAAGTAAAAGGTTTAGAGCCAGATCCTATTCCATATATAGTCAGTAGCAAAACTCACCGGGGGAAATCCTGGCCCCACTGAAGTCAATAAATGGGAGCTGAAAAGCACCTTTATTTTTGAATGTAAGAAGCAGATAACCTTCTGCCCAGTATAATCCATTTATTATTTACCATTTCAAACGGAGCTGTGCACAGGAAAAATAATTCAGAAATTACACCTTTAAGTACCTCCTCCCTGGGTGGGGTTTTTTGTTGTTTTGAATTACACACTGTAGTTAGGTGACCTCAGTGGTCATAGAAACACTGAATTGAATGAGATATGCCCGTATGCTGAGGCTGATTTAAAGCCTGGACTGGTGCTTATCATCACTTATTATGCTTAATGCTCTTTTGGCTGTAATAACATTTTCAATCTGTACAAAGACTGCTCAGAGCCCTGGTCGCAACAAAACTAAAGGAGAGCGATCAGGGAGCACACGTAACTATTTTGTACTGTTCTGATCTATAGCCATCCAGTTAGACCCCGAAAACTCCATTATAATCCACAGAACAAGCTAAAGGAAAACGAGAACCTGCCTCTAAACCACGTCATGGAAAAATAAAGACCGATACCCCTTGTGCGTTACCAGCAAATGCCTTTGAATGTAGGAACTGTGAAGAGCCACTCCCTCTCCCCCGCTAAGATCATTTATACCAGAGAAAGAATTGGTGTCTGGGCTGGTAATAACCAGTCACTATGCAAGATATTTAGCATGTCTACTGACCACCTTCACTAAGCGTTATTCCCTTCGTCCCACTTGATACGGCTCCTATACAGCTCACATTCAACAGAGGGACCCTTGCAAAAGCACAGACTTTTCTGCAAAGCCCTGGAAAGCAACTAGTTAGTTTAAATGTCCCCTCGGTTGGGGGACGGGGATGGGGTTAGAGAAAACTGCCGGAGACTGAAATTTCTGTAAACTACCACATGACCTATCTGTATTTGACAAAGCTCGGAGAAATACCTATCTGTATATCCAGCCTTTTGGCTGGGGACTTTGTCATAATCTCTGTGCTAATAGCTCTACATCATTTACTTTAATATTTTATAGGCACAATTCCTGTAAATTGTTGTTTGGAAATAAATGTGGAAGTGGTATTCTTTATATCCCGGTATCCTGTTTGTCACGTGGTCCTCTTCTTCTGGAAACCCTTTCCTTCTGTTTGTAGTTGGTAGTGCGTCTTACAATGGTCAATAGGAAAATAAAATGCAAGCCCATAGAAAAAGAAATAATGCATGAAACAGTTCTCTCACATAGGTGACGCGGGGAACTTTATTTCCCCCCTGGATGATTTTATAACCGGTGTCTGACGCTTGTATCTGTTTTAGAAATATAACTAAAATGTCCACAGTTGCAGGGTTCATCATACTTTGAGTCTCCTTCCGATGTATTTATGATTAGCTCCCTAGCACGCTAGTTAGAAGAACGCATCAGTAATAGCCGCACACTAAAACTGGCGGGAGCTCTCCAGCTTTGAAAGCCCTGGCTTTTCAAAGCCATCCTGCCACCCCCGCATTACGTTTGTGCACTGTCTGGCTTGCAAGCTGCCGTTCCTTTTCAATGCGAAGGCCCTGTGGAATGCTGGCACTGGCATCTCTGATGCTGGAACAGACATCGCAACCCTCTGAAAAGGCTGCAGCAGATTTGGCACGGACTCAGGTCTAAGGGATGGACATGGCAAGTTTTGGCGAATGGAGTTAAAATAGCAGGAGGGGTCAGGGTAAAATAAATATCAAATCATTTGCACAGCAGCAACATAAAGAGGAAGCTGGAGGGAGACAACCCTGCCAAACAAACAGTCTTAAAAATCCATCTATTAAGAGTGTGCCAATAAGGTCAGGGTTGCAGAGCTGCCATGTAAATCGCTGTAAAACCCTGCAAAAGTTATTGATGTAGAAGGGGCTAAAGAGAGGCGGCTAATTTTAAAACCCCGGTAGTGAATTGTTTGTAAGTAATAAACCAGCGCACAAAGCAGACTTCCCTGCACTCAGTCAGCCCGGTGGAAAACCAAGGAAACCATCTGACATTGATTGGAAGGTTGATTCACGAGCAAAAGTTTAATTCAGCGAGAATTAAACACGAACACGGGAACATATAGCAAAAAAGGGTCCCTGTGAGGGCCCAGTCTTGCTGTCCCGACTCATGCTAATAGTTCCACTGACTCCGCTGAGCTCAAGCATGATTTGGCCCTGGCTGATCCACGTTCTGCAATATGCAAATTGTTGAAATTCTGCCTTATGGTTCAAATTCTGCAACAGACTAACTTGGATCTGTTGCTGTTAAAGAAAGATGTCTGAGCAGTTAAATAAAAGCTGGAAGAAGAAGAAAAGAGACAACGACACTCAATTTTAGTTCCTGCCTCTTTATATTTCCAAAGACTGCCAATAATAAGATACAATGAAAGCCACTGCAAATACTCTATAGTCTCAGAAGAACTGATCTGCCCAGCTTTCACTATTCACCGTGTTTATCTGCAGTAACGCTGGGGCTATCCAAGGGAACGTTTGAAATCCCTCGCCAGGAACAATAGCTCTGTGGCAGACAGGCGGCACAAAAAGCCCGTTTCTTCTACGTGTACAATTAGCGGTCAGTGTTGGTTGGCTCTAGGACCACGTGCTATTATATATTTATGAACCCACAACCTATACTTTTAAAAGTCGTGAGATCGGCTAGCCCAGAGTTACATTGGCCCATGACACTTCTGGAGACTAGATATCAAGTTAATCACTGAACAGGCAACAACTCTCCATTACCAAGTGAGCAGTTGCAGTGGGAAGGCTGCGGTCCTTGCTGGGAGCGGGTCTGGCGGGGGAGGAAGGGGGGGGGAGTTCATCAATCACACAATGTGCACTCTTCACTCGACAGTGGTTCCTCCTACTTCAGCTTGAGTCTGGGCCAGCTGGGATTCGACCAGAAACCGCAGCCGAAAGAGACAGAAACCGAAGCTCAGAACACCGCAATCTAATATTCACCGGCTGACGCTCGGCATTCAGTTTCCAGCAGGGAGGATGCAACTGAATCCGTTAGTCACAAAAAAAAAAAATGCAAAAAGTGACCCTCTGCTCGGGATAACAGTCTCCTCAGACTTTGTGCCTCTCCCGCCCTGCCCCCGGTAATTTTGCCCCTGAAGGCAATACACAAGTATGACCAGGATAAGCAAGGTGGGCTTTGTCTACCTTATTTAGATTCAAAGCCATTATAGGTTCTATGAAGTCAGTGGTTCTCAAGCAGGGGTAGCCTACCTCTGGGGGGTACGCAGAGGTCTTCCAGGGGGTACATCCAGTCATCTAGATATTTGCCTAGTTTTACAACAGGCCACATGAAAAGCATTAGCTAAGTCAGTACAAACTAAAATTTAATGCAGACAATGACTTGTTTATACTGCTCTATATACACTGAAATGTAAGTACAATATTTATATCCCAACTGATTTATTTTATAATAATAAGGTAAAAATGCGGAAGTAAGCCATTTGCAGTAATAGTGTGCTGTGACACTTTTGTATTTTATGTCTGATTTTATAAGCAAGTAGTTTTTAAATGAGGTGAAACTTGGAGGTACAGTAGACTGGAAAGGGGTACAGTAGACTGGAAAGGTTGAGAGCCACTGCTCTAAGTGATAGCTCTGAGGACATCTTCATTGGCTCATATTTTCCTGCCTCCCATCTTACCTATAAAAACAAATCTGGAATTAAGCCAGAAGGATTTAGCACAAACGATTTAACTAAAACGTTTCCCTTAATAAAGCCCCCAAACTTTTGGCTACTTAATTAAGGGGCTCACATTCATGTACCGAAGTTAAAACGCTTAATTAGTCAATTAATTAGTCAATTATTTAATTCTATTTTTGCCTAGCAAGCTCCCTGGTGGAAAAATTGTAACTGGACTTGAAAATAAACGTAGCTGTTATAGTAATTAAAAACAACAACAACAACAACAACAAAAACCTTCCGCAGAGATGCAGGCCCTGAGGTATTGCGGTGAGTCCCAGAATCTAAACCGGGGTTTCGCTCTGATCAGCCTAAAGTACTTTGTGGCGTTTCTTTAACATAACATAAAATAAAGGAATTTGTCAATGTAGGACCAATCCAACAAATTGGCGTGTGTGTGTGTGTTAACTGACAATTGTAAAGTGAGATTTTGCATTGTCTCCCTGTCACAGGGTGACCTGTGCCTTTAAGAGGGAGTGGAGTCGAGTGCACCTGTGACTGGTTACCTGCTGTCCAGTTGGGCTTAAGGGAAAGCACCTGGGCCTTATAAAGGGGGAAGGGATGTAGGGGGAGAAGAAGGTTAAGGCAGTAGGAAGGAAACAGGAGAGGAGACTGGCGTGGTGTAGAGCGTTAGAAGTCTTCTCTAGGGCCATAGCGAATAGAAGGCGGTAGGAGAGTCTGGCCTGTCAGGGACCGAAATCTACTAACCAGGTAGGCTGGGAGTGGCTTCCCAAAAGCAGGGAAGAGCGAGGATGTAGCTGGAAGGTTTGAAACCGCTCTGGGGGAAAGAGGGGAAGACCAAGTCTGTGTTGAGACACCAGGGGAAAAGAGGCTGGGTAGGAAGGCTAGAGAATGGAGGATTCCCGTCTGGGTGAAGGGGAGAAGCCCCAGAATTGAGTGTTGGTGTGACTAGTAGTATAAACCGATTCAGCAGGGGAGTGTCTTAAGGCCTCTGGAGTAGTGGAGTTATTTAAGGAGTCCTGGAAAGAGTAACCCGAAGTAGGGTGCTGCAGAGTCATGCTTGGCCAGCAAGGGTGCTGCATGGCAGGGGAGCCTCTTTGCACTCCGCTAACAGGACTTTCCCACGTCGTTAAGCCATTGGATTTGCACCACTTAATCTTTCCTACAGATGTTTATAGAGTGCACCTAACATGATAAAGGAAAGCGAAGATTCCGTGTCACCAGCCTAGGTCTTATTTCAGTGACGCTGATGAGAATTACAGGGACTTTCCCTATTTAAGCATAACAGGATACTTTGTGAAGACAGATTTTCCGTCTACGGGTGGGAGGTTCTCCGTTAGTCTCCCCATTTCATTTTCCACTATCACATTCGGGGGATCCTCTCCAACGCCTATCAAAACTGCTCCAAAGATCAGCCGGGAGAATGATGCACCTTCCTCAATCTGAAGAAGTGATCTGCCTTCACAGTGTGCCTATGTTTTCCCAGGAGCTGAATTTGGATTCCACTAGGATGACTTCATTTTTGCTAATGCCAGTTATCCAAATGTAGTCCTTACTTTATCCAAAACTTTCCGAAATAAACAACTCAGAATATCGGCAAAAGCTGCTGAAATGTTTATCATTAGCTTTTCATATCTACCCTCATGAAATGTACATGGTCAGTTTTCCTGGAGAGCCACTTGAAAACATATTCCTCAGAGTAATTTCAAATGAGAATGTGTATGACACAATATAGATCTAGATTCACCAGTAACTGTCTCTAATAAACAACTTATCTGTAAAAAATAAAACATCAGACAGTAAGGCGGGAGAATCCAAGTGCATATCTGGACTAGGGCTTCCTAGGTTTCATGGAGAATCTATTGTATCTACGCTAATGTGGTGTAAAATTTCCGCAGCGCTTTTCTAGGTCACATTTAAATAATCATAGTGTCAATATAGGCTATGATATTAGAACCATCAAGGATGACAGGGCAAGGAAAACATCTCTCTTGGTACCTGGAAAATGTAAGCTTTCCTCTGGAGAAAAGGATTGAAACCGTCATCCTGGAAAAAAAAATGAAGGAGAATGAACAAAAGGACAAATGGGTCAAATTCGGAAGTACTCTGACTCTACTTGGGAAAACTACCTTTGACGTTAGTGGAGGCGTGCTTGAGCAGTGCCAATGCTTTTCCAATAAGTGCCTTCACTCCAACTATTTGTCAGACTTTCTTATTTTATGTTAATATTAATGACTCCAACTTGGCTTTGGAGTGAATTCCTTTAAGTGACTTGTTTGCGAAGAGGACAGGCGCCATTGTTCGCACCTTGTGCTAACATACTTTGGTTTAAGCTAGTTCTCTGTGCGGGTGGCGCAACAGCGCACTTGCGCGCCAGATTCCACTTATTCTGGACAAATGCCAGGATTTCACCCAAACGGCCTTCTCTGTGCTGTGCCAGCTAGTCAATAAGCCCGACAGAAACTGTGTGCCCAGTGGCTTTCCAAATCCACGCTCTTACTAGCACTCCCTACTGACACTTCCTTTTCCCCCTAGCTGTAAGATTCCCTTCTCCAGCCCTGAACTTCCCAGGATTCTTTTCCAGAAAACCCTGTGCTTGCTTGGAGCTGATGAGCACCTCCGACTCCAATGAAAATGCCTTCCCCTCCCCCCCCCCAAATCTTTTGATCTCAGTGAACTATGCCTGGGAAGTTTATACCAGACAGGTGTGTTGACCCTCATCACCATAGTCTGGATTTAAATGGACACGAAGCCAAAAACTAAATTTCCTGACCACACATCAGCTGGCGGCCTCAGTTGGTTAAATACATTTTTTTTCTGGGATCATAATGATCGAGTTCATAGCTGGATTCGCTGCAGGCTGAAATATGAGACTCCCATTATGGTGAATCACTGACAACATAGTTTGTAACTGTTAAAAGATGACTGTCAATGGGTATTCAGGGAAAATCTAATCCACGAATCTGTGTTCACCCTAATCAAAAACTTTGTTGGTTGGTTTTAATGTAGTTGTGTAGACACTGTTTTTTTTCTAACCTCAGTAACTCTTGATTTAACTGCACCACAAAAGCATTGATCAACATAGTGGTCCAGTGTCCCTGATATGTTTTATTTTATAAAATGTTGATGTAGGAAAAATATCATCCAAAACACTTTTGTTTTTCTGCCATCTGTGCATTAGAAAAGGGCAAAACTAACGTTAAATAAATTTCAGCCCCATCTGTGGTAGAGTTGAAAGCTTAAAAGCAAAGATTTGTGAGAGAGAATGGGGCAGAGCCCTAAGTGTTCTACTGTTAGAATGGCCAGCTTCTGAACAAACCCATTATTTAGGACGGGTGAATGGATACTGGGCCTTTAAAGGGGGGGGGGGCAGACAAACTCTTTTGGGTTGTTGCTGCAAATCACAGGAATTTTCCTTGTTATTCAAGAGAAAATAATAAAGTCCTTATTTTGAAGGGTTGAAGTTGTCTAAACATTTCAGTGGACATAAGCAATGGCAAAAATGTCTAACAGAAGTTCATAACCTTAAAAACTTGTTTATTATTATTTATTATTAAATGCTTCACTTGTGCTGCCCTACTAATTTCCTTTTTAAGACCATGTCCCCCATCCTGCCTTCTTTAATGCAGTCTTTTCTTTCATCAAGGTATGGAATGCAGGATTGGGCCTGGGTGTCTACAACTTCCACTGAGAGTACTAGGATAAAAGTTTGCAACTTTGCTTCGTGGGAGTTGCAGGTGCTCTGCTGCTTTGGGGAGTAGGTCATCATTTGTGTCAGAAGCAAGGGGTCAGTTTTAGGCATGACCCCTTAACTCTAAGACTCATGAAAAATCTCCGGGGTAGGACCCGATTCTGCCTCGATTACATGACTTCAGTGGGAGTTGCACCCTTTTAACTGAAGACAGGACCTTAGGTAGAACTGAGTATTCTATGGGAGGTGTATGTATCCGATGGGGAGTATATTATTGTATTGGGGTGAGAGTAGGGCTGAATTATGAATGTGCTTTCCCCCTCTCTTTTAAGAGTCTGCCTCTGAACTGTGTAGATTTCTCTTATAGAGAAGGACGCATATTTCAAAACTTTAAACTGTAGCTCCGTTCCCTTTCCTCCCATGGGCTACATGACAGGTGACACCTTTTCTGTCATGCGTCTTGAACTCCAAGGAGTACTCAAAATATTTAAAATATTTGCCTTTTTAGCGTGTAGTGACTTCATGTTTAGTAGATTTGGATTGGAATAGAACCCAAGAGTTCATGAGTCAAATTTTGAAATACTTTCATTGTAACACTTTACGAAAACACAATCACTTGCCTTGTGAAGTCTAATCTTTCCCTCCATCAGATTAATTCCCTTCTGCCCAAGGGAAATGAAGTTTACAAAGTTAGAAAGTTTGGTAGAGCAGTGAGACTTACTCTAATCTCTTTCCTGTTTCCTTTTATTTATTTCTGTGCCAGTCATAAACACTTAGTAAACACTATTGTATCACCCTGGGGAACATGAGAGCCCATTAACATTGTGAGCCCTCGGATTCACTTTCAAGAGACTACAAAGCACTTATCTGATGCAGCAGGTCCATTAATTGCTGTGACGTGCAGTAACATGGAACCCCACCCAGATTTGAACTGTCTTTCGGATGCATTTTAACCTCGGATTTCTTAGAAAACTCATCTGCATAAATGAAGCGCCTCTCGGAAAGGAAACACAGGTACAGCTGAGGATGAGATACCACAAAGTTGGCTAAAGACAGTTTTCGCCATTTATTGCAAGCAAGGATAGATTAAACTGCAAAGAGAAACCTAGGAACACCTCTAAGATACATGATACACTATAACGTACAAGAAACTTCCGCCCTCCACTGAAATACATAAAACATTACTGTTCTATCCCACCTAAACGGTTGGAACAGTCGACCTGGGTTTGGCCAGGTACATTAACGTAGGGACTAAGGCTTTTCGAGCATTTATTTTGCATTTGAAAGCCTCCCGGCAGTGCTCAAAGTGACCGGGATTTCAGTTTAGGGAACTGCCACCTCCCTTTGCCTCCCGAACTAAAACTGCAGACGGTACCGAGTCGGTCTCCCTGGAGTCCTATAACCACAATCAGGATTATAGCGGTGGTGCAAGGCAACAGGTAAGACTCAGACCACATGAAAACAGGCGACTTGTCCCTGGGGCGCGCTGGAGAGGCCGCCTGTGTTCTGCACCCACAGCACCAGCCGCCTTTACCCCATTCTTCCGAGCTAAGCCCAGTGGCCAGAGCCTCCTTCCCAGTCTCACCTTCAGCTCCCTCCCCTGTCCCCGCACCTCTGCCGGGGCAGCCCGGGTCGGCTCAGGGCGATGCCAGGCGCTGCCTCCTTGACCCTACAGGCGCCGCGAGGTTCCCCGGGTCCTGTGCGCCGCAGCCCGCTTCTTCCTTGGCAAAGTTTGCGCCGGGGCAGAAGGCAGCTAGCAGCACCCAGCATCCTTGAGGTGGGCTCTCCACGGAGGGCTACGATTGGCCACCGGGCGGCACGTGCCGGCCCTCTGGCTCTATATTAGGACAATATTTACCTCCGCCGCTGCGATGGCTCTGGGAGGAGGAGGGCAGGTCCAGAGAGCGGCCCGGGCAGCATCCGCGGGCAGCAGCGGGCTCCTGCCCCGCGCCCCCGGCCGCTGGCCCAGAGCCGCGCCAGGACATGAACTCCTACCTGGAGTACCTGTCTCGCGGCGATGCCCTGCGCGCCCCGCCTAGCTTCTGCCCTGCAGACCCCAGCGCCGTCGCCCTGCAGCCCTCGTGCCCCCTGGGCGGGGAGAGCGCGTACCTGGGCAGCCGGCTAGTGCCAGGCGCGGGGACTGCGCCCGGCCCGCCCCAGCGCCCAGCGCAGCAGCCGCGGCCAACCACGGCCTCTCGCTTTGCTGCCTGCGCTCTGGCGGGGGCTTACGACTCCGGTCCACCTGCTGCTGACTTCAACGTCCTGCCCCCGAGCTCAGGCTACGCCCTGCCCTACGGAGCCAGTGCCCAGGTGGAGGACGCTGGCGGGGGGCACCTGCGCTATGCAACTTCCATCTTCTCCGGCAGCGGATCGCCGCTCCCGGTGGGTTACAGCGCCTTGGCCGAGCAAAGCCACTTCCATCCCTGCCTCAAAGAACGGCCTGGCGTCCAGCCGGGGGGCTTCCAGAGCGTCTCCCCCTCCCCGGGGACCTACCCCAAGCCCACCTCTCCGGCCTCAGGGGGCGCGCTCGGCACCTTCGAGTGGATGAAAGTGAAAAGAAATGCGCCCAAGAAAAGTAAGTGTGAACCTCGGCGAGGGGGCTTCCTGGGCACAGCTCGCTCTTAGCGCTTATGGAGGAGGAGAGCGGCGCGCCCTAAGCGCTAAGAGCGAAACGAGGAGGGGATCGCTTGCAGGGCCACTTATTGTTTCCTCCTCTCGCCTCAAATACCCGTGAGCAATGAGCGCCCGCGTGAGACTTTCATGCAAAGCGTTACCTCTTCGCCTTTGGAGCCGGCTTAACGCCCAGAGAACCGGCTCCCTTGCGCTGTGCCCAGCTCTCACAGCTACTGAACAAACGTTTTGTGTTGCAGGCAAACTCTCCGCCTATGGGGTGCATAGCCCCCCCAGCACCGTGCGGACCCATTTCAGCACCAAGCAGCTCACAGAACTTGAAAAGGAGTTTCATTTCAATAAGTACCTCACCCGGGCCCGCCGCGTAGAGATCGCGCACTCGCTCCGCCTTAATGACACTCAAGTGAAAATCTGGTTCCAAAACAGAAGAATGAAACAAAAGAAACGGGAAAGAGAAGGGCTGCTGATCCCTTCACCTGCCGGATCCCCCTCCGCGCAAAGCCCCGCCAAGTCAGGCAGGAATTCTGTACCCTCCTCTCCTGCCAAAGACTTCTGCTGATCGCTGCAGTGCCAGCTGTTGTGACAGCTACTTGCGAGGAAAGGAAGGCTGAGTTTCAGACATTTTAAAGAATGCATAAAGCATCGCAACAGTGTTAATCCTGCACAACCCGAGCCAAAAAATAATGATTTCACTAAGGCTATCACTGCCAATGAAATATTTGGGCTGTGTCTACCTAAGGAATTATATGTAGCTGATTTTTTTTTTATGCCGGACTGTAACAATATACAAGTGCTCGTTATTGCAACTTGTTTACATTTTATTTATGGGTATATCAGGGAAAGCTGTCAGTCAAAACACTCTGCTAATTTCCTCATTGGCCTTATGAATTTTTTGGTAAAGTAGCCGGCACACGCAGTGCCTGTATCGGTTTTAAAGGTCAAACAAGACCACGCAGAGTCCTCCAGCTTAGTAATATTATATGCAACGAAAATAAGTTAAGGGAGTATTATTGCTATTAGTAAGAGAGCCAAAGAAAATGCAAACTGGCTGGTTCAGTTGAGTTTCTGCACTGACAGAGAAGTTTAACATTTGCACTACAAGGTGTTTTAAATTGTTCCTACTTTTCAATGTGCCTGAATGGGCGGGGGAAACAATCACCATTCATATAGTTCCAGTACTATCAAGGACTAACTGACCTGTTAAATGTCAAAACTCCGAATTATCAACGCTGTGTCCGGATTTGTATTGTATTTATATTTTGTGAACAACAGGCTTTGTCTTGAATAATTCTGAATTTAATTAAGTGCTAGAGCATGGTTGTTGGTTTTTATTGAAAAATAAAATACAAAATCACTCAGAGCTGAAAAGTAGTCAAAATTAATACATAGCTACAGAATGGATTCGAGTGAAATGGATGTGGGAAGGTTTTGGTGAACGGTAATAGCATCATTACTGTCTTGTCTTTATGCCTTCTGCCAGGGTCAGACTTTGCTTCAGTATGTTTGACAAGTTATAACAGTAAATACAATGCTTTTTGTCCCTCTTCCGAGGTCAGGGGTTTAAAAAAAGATTCTGACTGTGATGACAAAACCAAGAGGCACATATTGCCTCTTTCCCACCTTTACAGTGCAAAAGCCTACAGAAGTTTGCAAATAGGGTAGTTTTAATTTAAAAAAAACTTTTAGGGTTCACAGTAGGGTACCCGCACATCAAAAGGGCGCAAGGGGCCACATTCACACTTCCAAAGTCAAGAATCACAAAAGAGAGTTGAAGTAAAAAGGAACACGTGCATGTTCTTGTTTCAGAAGTTCAATGCATGACCTTCAGTCTCGAATGGAACCAAGAGTAAGACTCACGCTAGGGAATCTCCACTTGTTTTCTCTAGTAAATCACTGAACTACAAACCTTTGAAAAACATCCCAGTATCAATCCACATGGATGAAATAGTTTAATTACCCAGGACATCACAATCTTATTTAAAAAAGCCTAAACCGCTGGGAAATAAGTGCATAATACTCTCCTGATAAAAAATGACTACTGAAAAGTCAGTCATCCAAAAACAATCACTTCCATAAAAGCAGAACCCTAGCAATAGTGAACTCCGAACACATTCAAGATACGTTTTGTGGAGATCCCTTTTAACCCAAACTCACGGATTTTAAGAGTATGGAGAAATAAAAAAATAAAAAATAACCCGATCGGAAAACTACGTCACACTTTTCAATGTAACGTTTTCAATATTATTCTTATGTATTGGGCCCATCTGTTTTTCAACCGCGTAATGCTAATTAGCTCTCGGTTAAAACAACAGAGGACCCACAGTGATGTATCGGTATTTCAAAGGGTCTCCGGGATGGACGCATTCTCAATGACCTCCGCTCTCTCCTCCAGAAGTCTTTGATATGGCAATGCACCCTGCTTTGGAAAACACTGACATCTACACATATGCAAAGCGAAACAACTTCACGGAATCCCTGACATATATTTCCTTTTCCAAAGGGAACTACTTGAAAGTCTCTCGTCTGCCCATTCAAACACACGTATGAAAACACACGGTGGCTTCACATTTACACCTTGAGGGAGGAGTAAATCTGATCTCCTCCAAGTTATGTTGTCTTGCCTTAGCAAGATCCCATCCTCATTCAAAGCCAGATTCTGCTCGCGTTGATCACACAAAATCATCGCTGATCGAACTGGCAGTTAGCGGGAGTGCAGCAAGTTTTGGTTCCCCAACTCCATTTTTAACTGAACTTTTAAAAGGGGCGTGGACAGCTTCTATCCTACCCAAAGACTTCCGAGGAGAGCAGGGTCAGCGAGAGTTCAGACAGAGAAGAGACAGAGACAAGGAAGAGTAGAAAATACTTTATCCTTTGCACGTTTTTTGTTGCCACCACCAAAAAGGCCAAAATTCCTAAAAGCTCCCCGTTAAAAAAAAAAAAAAAGGTGTCCGTAGCACCTTATCTGCTCTCCGCAGGTCCATTGCAAGAATGAATGCCGGTTTGTAGTCGATGGCTGTAGCATCTACTGGATCCCTACTTTGTTTTCCCAAAGGGGACTGGCTTACTCCAGAATCTGTACAGTAATTCGAATAAACGTTTGAAAAGACATAAGCACAGTACCGAAGAGAGAGGCTATCAGGCAAAACTAAACCAATGCGATGATGTTGGGCGGGGGGGAAGGGGAGGCTGGAGTTTACGATGTCCCAATCATAGGGTTGCATCACAAGCTCCCATTCTACTCTGTTTTGCCCGATTGATTCTTACCTCCTGCCCTCTCCGAGGGGAGGGGCCGTTGGGCAAGAATGGAAAATAAATAGGCCTCACACAGCACTTGCAGCCTGATCTGATTACTTATGTTATCTTCTAGTTCTCAGGTTCTTTATTATACCATATGGTTAAATAAATGCTCCATATTTAATTAGTTTACAATAAATCTTATCAAATTTGAAAACCTCCGACTGTTAAAGTTCAGAAAGATTTGGTTTGCCTGCAGACATCTCTTTGTGCAAAAGACCAATGGGATTGATGGTTCTTTGTTGTGCAGTTCCAAGTTCAAAATGAGGAACAGACAAGTGAAGTTCATCCAAGTGTGAACAAGGCTGATCTCTCTCATCTGATTTCTGTAAGTCAGCACTTGTAGAATAAAGAGCAAGGTAAAACAGAGCAGAAGGAAATCCCAAAGGGCCTGTTTTAGACTGATTTCCTGCCTTTCTGGGTTTAGTTGAGAAGTCAGAATAACTAATGGCAAGGAACAAAATACACTCATGGCTAACAGAATTAACAAAAAAAAAAACTAAATAGATGTTATACATAAAATCCCAGTTTAAAGGGGGATGAATTTCAGGGGATTTGTGACTTTAGGGTGGCTGGATAGAAGCCAGCCCAGATCCAACAGTTATTGCCGGTTGTTGGCTGCTTGCTGGCCTATGTGAAATAGGTGTAGTGGTCTCACTGTGGTTCCTAGTTAGCAGTTGTCCACTATCACAACTGGCACTACTTTTCACTCTGTTGATAATCTTGACAGAGAGCTGAGGGGCTGATGAGCCTGGAGACTGAATTGCTCTGCAGATGAGGGCTGAAGTACATTGTCTAGGTAGCATGGGGAAGCTAGCAATTCTCCTGTTATGCCAGTTCTGTGGAGAAAGAAGTTCAGTCAGCTGGTCTGTCATTAGCACTACACCTCACTTGAAATGTCTTCTTGTGGCTGGCAAAGGGCTATAAATATTCCAACAGGTGATTTGAAAATTCCACTTTAATTTTTACCTTCATGTATAATGTAAGGAATGGCTAACACTGTTGTGCCCCAGAACATGTTCCCTGAAAGTTGTTAATGTTTATAATTATGTCTTGGATGCCCAAAAGCAAGCCAAAACATATCTTGAATCTGCCCCTCCTTGAAGAAAAATGTCTGTTGTTGTTTAGGTCCAAGAGGCAGAAATCAAACCAGGACTGTGAACTAGATTAGTCAAATAGGCTGTGAAGTTGCAACCTGTGTGGATTATTACTCCAGGTTGTATCTTCTATCCCAAGGTAGGGTGACCAGATGTCCTGATTTTATAGGGACAGTCCCGATTTTTGGGTCTTTTTCTTATATAGGCTCCTATAACCCCCCCCTCCCGATTTTTCACATTTGCTGTCTGGTCACCCTATCCCAAGGTGTCCTTCAGAATAAGGTTGAAATAGAGGCATTTCCCTTTCCACTAGAACTTCTCTTCCTCTGAAGCATCAAGCATAATCACCATCAGCAGCTCTGCTGATTGCTGCTAACACAGATGGAGATGTGGGAGATCACAGGAAACAGAACTTTCCCAAACAGCGTAAAAAAAAAAAAAGACCAGACATCTCAGGCTGAATGTTGAGGTGAAAGACAGATGGCTGGGCTGGGGGGCACATAAGGGATTCTTGACAATGAGTGTGGTGTAAGTATCTTTAGTACTTGAGGGATGTGACCTCCCAAGATTGAAGTGTTAGGTTACACATTGTATTTTACTTGCATTTGCAAGTAAATTGTAACCCCCAAATTACACATACTTACAAACACAAACACACACATGCACAGACATTTCCTTTATGATGCATGTTACCATTTATCCCTAAATAGCTGATTCACTTCTTAGGTTGCCATTAAAAAAACACAGTAATTGGATTACCTGCATGAAACTAATTGCAACCAAAATAAATGTTTACAGCTTTTTATAAAATTAATGACACCAAAAATGAATGTTCAAAGCCTGTGCTGATCACTCACTAAAACACTAGAAAAATAGCTACTAACTTCTAACTGTCCTTTAAAAAAGAAAGTAAATAAAAAGGGAATATCCCAAACAAGTGAAGTACAACAAGCATTGGAGAAATAAATCCAAATCAAAACTTTTTTTATCCAAATATTTAAAATGACTTGATTCCTTTACAAATAATTTCTATTGTTTTTAAACACATTTTCCCCACCAAGCCTACTGTTAGTATTCCTTCTATTTTAATTACAAATACTCATACACATTCAACCACAGTAATGTATTTTCCTAACAGCATGTGGTTCTCATGCAAACTTCAAAAACAGCTGTGTTGCTTCTGCCTCTAAAGTTGTCACATAGCTTAGGGGTTAGTGGTTTGTCATGGTTTTCATTTTCGTAATGGTTTCCATGTTCATGCCAGTCACTTAGATTTTGAGGAATGTATCAATTTTATAAAAAGGTCAGGTAAAAGCCTCATTTTGGGGGCTGCTCCTGTTCCATTGAAGTCAAAGGAAAGACTCCCATCAATGTTAGTGAAGCTGGATGAGGCCATTAGACCACACCAAGCCACTTACAATTAATTGTCTCATGCCATATATTTTCCTGAATAAATACATAAACATTTGCATTGTAGCAGTGCCTGGCTCTGTATCTATCAAAATGACACAGTCTGAATATCGGGATGTGCTTGTAAATTAAGACTAAACTCTACAACTCTTCTACAAGAGTCAGAAACAATTCACTGGTATGAACATACCCACAGTCTGTGTTAAAACCTAGTGCTTATTTTAAATATAGTTTTTTCTCACATGATATGGGCAGCTTAATGACACCTTGGTTCCCCATGAACAATCTTAACTGTACACGTTAGTTCCTGTTCTTTTGCATTATTCTGTCAGCAAGATACCCAGAGGAATGAGATAATGCAACTCATGTGCCAATTCCTGAATAATTGAATAAAAATGTCTGTAATATACATGGGTGTACACATGAGACAAATAAATGATAGATAAGGTCTAACATTTATTCATTCAACATTAAACCGAGCAGTTGGGTGTTGCATATGTTCACTTTGATGCCTAGCAGTTGGAAACAGGTTGTCGGTTATGCTAATAGGAATAAAGGCACAGTTCATAATTCTCATTGGAATTAGTACAGTATTCCAGCCTGATCTTAGTGAATGCTCACCATGCTCTGCATTATTAAGACTAATGAATATTATGTGTTTTTTTTCACTTTATTTTCCCCCAGACTTCATTAAAAAAGAAAACCAAAAAGAGATGACTATGTCAGTCATAGATTACATTTTACCTAGATGCTATTGGCTTAAGCCCACAGTCCAAAAAAGGATCTGCAAAAAAAATTATATATTTTTGCCATAGAAGACATAACAAAACCATTGGCTTGGAAGGCTGGCGGTGCATTTGTCATTTTCTATGGAGGAAATGGCATACAGTTGCCATGTCTGAGTGGGATAAATAAACATTAGGATTATGTATGCTTTGGCTATTTAGATAATCATGGAAAATCTTGTTTCCTTGGAAATCAAATGCAGGCAGTAAGAACACATCACGTTTGAAATGGTCACATGGAATTAAATGTGTGTGGGCCACTTGCAATACAATACCACAGACCTTTCCTTTAGGGTCAGCCCAGACTACTGCGAAATATACTGTTGATTGCATAAATAGTTCTGTTTTCAGGATCAAGGAACAAAATGGTAAACCAGAAAACAAACATACGGACTATATTATTATCTCTTTTTAAAAATGTGAGCCCTCACTCTATTTTTTAGTAAAAGTTGGAGCAATAATTTACACATGAAAGAGTAAAATAAAACAAATTATTAATTGTCCTCTCAAAAAAAAAAAGTGCTTAGCAGACAAAATTACAAATGGAAAGACCTGCTGTGTGGTGTCAAATATTTTCTCATAAGAGCTTACAAACCTTGGATGACTTTTATACTTTTTAAACTATATTATTCTCTTACCTTAAATGCTAAGTAAATACTTATAGTTGTTACAAGTCCATTTGTTTGCTATGCAGTGGGAAATAGATATGGGAAAAACTACCCATAAGCCACATACATTGTCACCATGTCACTAATAGATGCCTTAAGTTTAGAGTAAACTCTTTCTTCATTTGCATTTTAAACTTAGGCCTTCCGTTTTGGCTGATTTTTCCACTGCACGTACTTATAATTACTGTGGGTTTTAACTGGGATAAGGCACCTTGTTGAATCAGAGAGAGATTAAATTGACTATCTATTTGTTCTCTGTACAGTGCCTAGCACAGTGGGGTCCTGGTCCATGACTGGGGCTCTTAGGCACTATGATAATACAAATAAATTATAATGATAACAACCACTGTACGTCACACAGTGACAGAGGACAAACTGCACTGTGTCTGTTTCATCACAACACACAAGTCAGTTCACATTAGGAAGTTAAATAAATACTTGTTTCTGGTAATTTACTATTTATTCCATTGACATTTTAGTGGTTCTAATCTGTAGGCAATTAAGTATGTAATGGGGTATGCAAGCCAAATATAAAATGTGTTGTTATTTACCCAATAGACAGTCACTCTGTGCTAATACAATTAATTGAGAATACTTTTGATTAAGACGATTTTTGCATCTGTGGGTCTTTGTGGCCTCCAAGAAAAGATTTATGGCGCGATGCATAAATCAATCATAGTTTGCACTAAGCCTTTATAGCAGGAGGGGGACAAAATGCAGTCCACAAGGTTCTGCTTTTGACCCATGGCTCCCCTCTTCTTTAATACAGAAAGCTGACCCATTGAGACTACAAGTCCCAGCATGCTATGCTCCATCTTGAGCTGAACAGGTGATGTTTACTTATTCAATTGGTTGAGCTGGGAATCAGGAAACCTAGGTCCTATTCTGGATTCTGCCACTTACTTGTTTTGTAACCCTGGGAATATTATCTAATTTTTCTGTGTATTGGTTGCATCTGTAAGGTGGGGATAATAATAATCACTGTGTGCTGTAGGGATGAGAATGATAGACATGTGCAAAATACTACAGTATTATAATTTATTAATATCTACCTTATTTTAAGCAAATTAGTTGCTTTCCTTGCACTCTTGGCAAGTTGCCAATGCAGCCCTCAAGTGCGCAAAGTTTTGATCATCTTTGATTTTTGTGTTTTGCCAATATATAAAGTTAAAATCTCAGATAATGGTGCAGTCTTGGGAGTTTTGTGTGAACATGGGATGCAGGATTAGGCTTTTTAGGCCATGTCTACACTACCACCTATGTCAGCAAAACTTATGTTGCTCTGGGGTGTGAAAAAAACACACCTCGAGTGACAAGTTACGCTGGCATAAGTGGTAGTGTGCACAGCGCTATGTTGGCAGGAGAGCTTCCCCCGCTGACATATCTACTGCCTGCCACTCATTGAGGTAGTTTATTATGTCGAGGGGAGAGCTCTCTCCCGTCGGCATAGAGTGGCTACTTGAGCGATCTTACAGCAGCGCAGCTGCATCAGCACAGCTGTGCTGCTATAAGCTTGCTAGTATAGACATGGCCTTATATGTTGAACAAAATTAGTACATCTCTCCACAAAATAGCTTCATCATGAAATGCAATTGCTTATTTTGTATTTGTGTTTTTGTTTCCTAAAACACACAAAGGTAACAGCCATGGAAGAATAATGGATTGCAAAGTAGCAATTAAAACTAAACAAACAAAACAAAAAATACCAACCTGAAGCTGCGTCATTTGAGTTACAGCTAGCACTCTCCAAAAAGATATATTTGCTACTACACTTCTACATAGAGCAAATTGTTAGAGCAAGTTATAAAGTCCAGAAAATATAGGTTTATAATGGAAACCACTGGTGCACCTTAACTACAGTGGCATAAACAGTGCATTTCTTACCAAAGGGTTATCAAAAGAATAACTTTTCTGTTACAACCTATGCCCCTGCAATGAGACCTCTTCACTCACACCAAACTCTGTTGACTTTAATGAGGCACTACATGAGCAGAGGGGTTCCACTTCTAGATAGCTCATTGCAGGAGTGTCATCTATAATTTCAGCAGTTATTGTTTTTACTAATGGCCCAATGCAGCTGTGTGTACATAAAGTTACTCACATGTGTAAGTGTTTGCTGGATCAGGACCATTCTTTATGAGGAAAAAAGGTGCATTTTGTTTATATACCCTTTATAAAAATGTCTGCATCCTAGTAATATGATTTTTGTTATGTTACTGCATCAGTGAAACCTGAGAATGAAGGCTTTATATCCATTATTCTTCATCTTAACTGCCTTGCTACACTAAATCTACATTCTTAATGTCCTTTTTTATGTTCCTTTAACAAGTAAACTAGATTAAACACAATAAAGTTTAGAGTGGTATTTGAAAATAGATGATACAAAGCCCACTAACAATAAATTTTTTAATGACTAGCAAAGATTGGATTTTGCCCAACCACTGTTCACATAATGGATGCAATTTAAGTTTCTGGTAATCTTTAGTATTAAATCTGGTGGTTAACATGGGTATAGGAGTATTATTTTAAAATTCAAGTATTCATATATTCACTGATTTATAAATGGTGAATCTCTCTCTTCATCACACGAGTGCCTCAAATTAAAAATTATAAAATTATAAAATTCACAAAATGTAAGTTAAAAAGGCTCTTAATAAAACCCATATATCTTGCTCTTAAAAACTGTTCAGAGGTCAAGTAAAAAACTTGGCAGAACAAACTTCCATTATTTTGCACCCTGAAACTTATCAGACCTGGTCTTGCATGCCAGAGGGAGTAGATCCCAAAAGCATGGGCCACCAACTAAGAACTCCCCAATGCGGGTGCCAGATTGTTCAGTTGCAAGAACTGACAGCAAGATTGAACCAATAGATTGTGACTGTCTTCACAGGACAGAAGAGATCTCTGATATAACCATAGGTGCTGGAATTAGGTGTGCTGGTGTTGCTGCTGCACACCCTGGCTTGAAGTGGTCCATCATATGGGGTTTACAGTTTGGTTCAATGGCTCTCAGCACCCCCACTATACAAATTGTTCCAGCCCCCCTGGATATAACTGGGTGCAAGACCACGTAAGGCGTTATAATTGTAATCAAGACCTCTAATTTCACTTGGATGTGAATAGGTAGCCAGTGCAGAAAATGGAAGCACAGCTGTCATATGCGATTTAAGAAATGAGCCAGATGGTGCTTCCTGCTGGTTTTCAAGTGAAGCCCCAAGTAGAATATGTTTCAGTTATCTAGCCATGAGATTGCACAGGTGTGACTTGGTGAGGTGAGGTCCATATGAAAAAGAACCATCATGTTGTGGGTCTAGCCATAACTGAAACAAATGTATTATGTATTACTAGAGTCACCTGTGATCCAAGAGTAGTGATGGTTCCAACCTACCCGAGACTGAAAACTATATTTTTAAAGGTCAGACATACACTAACAACAGCAAGTGCACTCAAAGTTATGGCTCAGTCCTCTGAATGTTGTCCCATGCCTATCAGCCTTAACTCCTCTTTTACGTGGGTTTGAGAGTGAGTTTGCTTTCACCCCCACCTGGGAAAGGAAAAAACACCAGATTCAGATTCTCAAAGGCATTTTGGCACCTAGATATCTGTAAGGTCTGGGTTACAGTGTCTAGGTTTAATGAAAAATACATGTATATCTGGACATCACCACATTTATATGAAACTGAAGACTTCAACAGCTCCCCATGTCACTGCTAGAAGAGGGGTAAAATGGAACTCTACTATGTGACAGCCCTTAAAGGAGACAGAGTGAACATTTCTGACAATCTATGACCTTAAGTAGCTCTGTATTAATTGTATATGTTGAGCTATGTAAAAATGTGATTTTTGTGCATGTAACAGGTGATCTGTCCCCTTCAAGGGCAGAAGGCCAGCCAATCCTTGTTCCATGGCTATGGCATGGCCCTATAAGGTTCCGTGAGTTTACATGCACAAAAGGAAGAGAGGAAGTGGTTCCAGGAAATTAGTATTTAGAAAAAATCCACAGTACTGTTTCTTTAAGGACCCAGGACCAGACGTGCAGGTGAGGGCAAGGTTACCCTGTTTCCCAGATAACTGGGATGAGCCCTGGGAAGGAAGGCAGCATATATGGAGAGATACTAGCAGGAGGAAGGTTGCTGATCTTTCCCACTATGGGGCTGGGAATAACTTAAAAAGAGACCAGCTGGGAGAAGCTGGTTTAATATTGTAGCTGGCCTGAATGAGGGCTGTGGGATTCTTGATCCTAGGAGAAAGGTTTAGCACTGAGGGCCCAAAGAGTTTTGGTCTCAGTAGAACAGTTAATGAATAAGCCCCAGAAAAGGGGAACTGTGGTCTAAATACACTGGCCTGGGAGTAAATCATTGCAAGACCCAAGAGGAAGAGGAGAGGGCTTGGGTCTGCATGACCATGCTGTGCTGTGCCACAAAAAGGGCTGTGCTCAGGGACGACACCCGCCATAACACTTGATGGCTAAGATTATGCTAAGCTAACAAAAGGAAGTGAGAAGGTCCCCTGTCCACAGTTTCAGCACCATCACTCATGGAGGAGACACCCATCAGGCCAGTGATTACAATCCATTCAGGCTTTGTCTTCACTGCCAGAAAAAGTGTGGTGGGTTTGGTTGGTTGGTTTTGTTGTTGTTTTGTTTTAACCATGAGATAACTAACATGCATTTGCTATCTCACTGTAAAATCCTAACTCAGACAAGGGTCTGAAGTAAACTAGATAAGGTCAATCACCAACAGGGAATATAGTCTTGACCTTGCCTACGTATTCACCGTAAAAACTATTTGTCTTCATGGAGATTTTACAGCAGGATAGCCTGAGTGAGTTAGTTATTTTACTGTTAAAACCAAACCAAATCACCCATTTTTTCCCCTGTGAAGACAAACTCTGACTGAATGGGTCCAACCACTAAACCAATGGAGCAGCAAACACAGGGGCATCTTCCTGCATCCACCTAACTGGATGCTCTGACCAACAGCGAAAAACCCCCCTGAGGCACCAGGAGGGTTCACAGCTGGGCCCTGACACAAATAAAAATGTTGAGCAATGTGGTAATGGATTTAACTGGCATAACAGGGGTTGGGGAGAGCTTGTCTCAATGGGGAAATTAACTGGCATAGCTATAGAGAAATAAGTTATTATACTATAGCTATGCTGGAATACCTCCTCATGTGGACACACTGTTCTGGAATAATAGTGACTTTATTCCAGAACAATCAATCTGCTTTCAAAGAAGAGTCACTTTTATTCCGGAATAGAGTGGCCACTTGGAGAATAGTTTATTCTGCTGTGGCTACGCTGGTCAATTTTCCCATGTAAAGAAGCCTGAGACACCCTCACAGAAGGAATGCAGGAGGGCTAAAAGAACAGTAGGGCATGTCAGTGGTGACCAGGTTAGGTCCCAAGAGGATCTTTGCTTTGTAAAAGAATCTGAGTTGATTTAGTTCTGTTGCTGTAACTGAAGAGGAAAGCCTTTCTTAGCTTGTAGTTAGTTAATCTTACACTTCATATTAGATGTATGTGTAGGCTGCTTGTTTTAAAATCAATTTATCACTAATGTTTTGTTCCAACGGTTAAATAAAAAATATTTTGTTAAAGAAGGCTGTTGGTCAATATTACTGATCACAGGTTCCCGAAGGGAGAATCAGGCAGGCATCCAAACTGAGATGGGACTGCATGGTAATAAGCGGGTGATTGTATTCAAGCCTCTTCTGATAGATCTAACGATCTCCATAGTAGCTGGTGTCCATTGTTGCAGGGAAAGCATCACCCACAGATTATAATAATATTTCCAGACTATACTCACAGCTAAAAATGAGACTAGTAGGGATCAAGGACCCCTATGAGATGAAGATGTGATTGGAGCTGTTTTCAACCACATTTTAATGAACACTGGGAAAGCAAACATCTATCCCGATTCAAAAGTAATATTAGACATGTAACCAACAAAGCGGTGCCAATTCTTCACCATATAATTTGCTTGTATGTTGTATCCTCATCCCCCGCCCTTTGTCTGCATATGTAAATTCTTTAATACAGGGATTTCCTGTGTTTGTAAGCACTTAGCACAATAAGGCCTGATCTAAACAGCCTTTGGAAGCTACCATAGTATAAATATTTACTCCTAATAATAAGAAAATAACTAGTATTAAAGTAATAAGGCATTAATAACTAAATAATCTGTCCCCAAAATGTACAGTTCAAAGGAAAGGTCAAAAGGTTTATTACTTAGAATTTGTGGTAAGAAAAGTTAACTAGAACACAGGATATATTTTCAAGAGGTCTGGTTGTCTCAGTGGTTGTTACTGAGATATGGAGCTTTTCATTTCCAGGTCCTTGGCTCAAATCCAGCAGCACTGGTAGTGATTAATAGCCATTTTCATTTGATGGGTGTTTGTGGACTTATGGGAGAAGTTGGTGCTAGTCTGAGCTCTAGTGGATAGCATCTACATTTAACAAAAGCTACCATTGTGTAAAGATCAGCAGGACTCAAACCTAGATCACTAGAATTGCTAGGCAACGGGCAGCTCTATGCTACCATTTGTCAGTAGCTATAACTTACAACCCATAAGTGGATGTACGCTATGGGAAGTCCAGCCTGCGAGACCTGATTGGCAGTCACCTTGGAGGCTTCTCATTGGTCCCTTGACACCATATAAACCCATGGGGCGTACCAGGAACTGTCTAGGCAACAATGTGGATTCTCAGTGAGTGGTCATGACTGGCCCTGCTCCTGGCATTGACTTTGGCTCTGACTTGGATTATGAGCCTCACTTGGAAGCCTGACAAGTTCTGACTACGGGTACTGACCTTGGCCTGGGAAGCTGACTTTGAGCTGTCTTCACATCTTTCAGGGTGGAAACCTGTGGCTCTACCACTCTGGGATCGCAGGGCGGCAGCCCTCCCTGTTTCCAACCATGATAATGCAACGGTGGCTGATTAAAGGGACTCCAAACAATTCCTTTCAAACTGATGTATTGTCTATTTGCCCAAAGGTACACAGCAAACAGCAAGAAAGGGTTAAACCCACAACGGACCTGAATGCTGTCTGTCAAGAGGCTGCTGTCTGCTCCCCTTCCTTTTCCTCTATGTTGGAGTTTTTTATAGCTTAGTGTTCTTTTGATTGTAGACCCTGGCCTTGGAAAGATAGGCTGGTCACCTTGCTGGGTGAGAGGCAGATCTGGATTTCCCAAGGACTAGCTCAGCCATTTGTTTCCCTTAAGGGCCCTTGGTATTCTTCCTGGAGATATCTTCTCTCTGTCATTGTTTATTTCCTGCTTGCTCCCCACAACAGTCTCCTTTGATTTTATATCCAGCCAGAATAATATAAAGCAGGTAAACTGAGCCACATAAAAGACTCAAAATAATACCTGTAATGGGGTAATACAAACCCTACACTGGATAAGAAAGAGGTAAGGAGCTGCTCTGGGCACAGGCAGCCCTGCCCCACTGCACCTGCAAAGCCTGCACAAGCTAGAGAGAGCTTAAAAAGGGAAGCCGAGTAGCAGGCTGACAGGGAAGGTAGTTGACCTGTGCTTTGAACTCCTGGGAAGGAGCACCATAGGAGTGCTTGCAGCCTTAGCATACTGACCTGAACAAGCCTGCAAAGGAGGGACTAGTGATTTTGAAGGCCAGAAACTTTGTTTTTGTGTTCAGTTATTTTCTTTACCCTGTGGAAGAGGGAGCGCTGGTGGAACGTGATCCAGGGAGGCAATTGCCTAGCACCCCAAAGTGCCGGGCTTAGTTGCATACCATTGGGCCCTGGATCAGAGCCTGGTGGACAGGGTGGGCCCACACTCCTCTAAGAACTCCTAAAGAGGGGACAATGACAGAAGTCTATCCCTTGGCAGGGAACCTAGTTGGGGAAGACCCTGAAAGCACAAAGGTGCAGAATCCAAGACCCTGAGCTAAGGGGAAGCCCTGAAGCCCTTGCTGATGTCTTAAGACTTCCACATTATTGAACTCCTTATGTGTACCTGGAAAGGAGTGGACTTGACTGTGATTCAGCTGGGGGCGGCGTCACTAAAATGACAGACCACCATAGAGTGGAGCTACAGTGAGAGAGGGGAACACCCAGAGGGGAAGGAAACATGCCGCACCCAAGCCTGACCACTTGGCAGCACTTGGTCCCCTTCACATGCCCTCATTCTCCACAGCATATGACAAGACTGTCTCCTGCTTTACTCTTTCCTGTAGTCAGCGTACATGTAACTGAATGGTGACTTTTTTTTTCTGTTGTAATATCTTTTCATTCCTCTCTCTTTTCCAGGTCATTGGCCTAGCTTTACTAATGAATAAATCTTGCCTATGACACACTTTGAAAGTGATTTGTTTCATAACTTGGTATTTCCTTGGCTTTTTTCTAACCAGAGTTGGACTCTGGGGAGATGCAGTGTTGAGTGTAAGCCTTTACAGCTATAATGAAGATAAGGCAGAGCTGTTCCTGCTCTTTTTACATTCAGTCAGTGGTTTTAGATAGCAGAACATTTAGAATTAAAATACATTCCCATATTTCATATATCTGTGTCCAAAGGTAAGACAGTACTCAGCCTTTCCAGAATATATGGAGGGGCAATCTTCTCTGGCTAGCTTCTCCAGTATAGGTTATAGTCGGTATTCTTCATTTTATGTTTAAACTTTGGCACCACTGATGGTAGTAACTAGATTATTATAGAGGAAGGCTCACTAGGAGATATAAGGAAAACGATTCACAAAATAAAATATTACTTTTCCTATAACACAAGATCCACACAGGTTTTCAAAGGAGTGTGACAAACCAAAGGGGGGAAGTGATTCAACAAGTCTAGGTGGAGCTTATACAGCTTTGTGCTGTATTTAGCTGTAAACCAGAAAAGTAAGTGTTCCTTAAAGGAGTAGGCCATTCCTTACAAGCACAAATAAAAGGCTACCCTCAAACCAGTGGTTCCTAAACTAGGGTTCGTGAACCCCTGGGGGTTCGCGAAATGTTACAGGGGGTTCTTGGGAAAAAATTCCCTAATGGCAGACAGAGCTGTCCCTAGGGACTCCGGGCAGCACGGGGCCAGCAGCCTGGAGCCCCTGGACGTCCAAGAGCTAAGCAGATCAAATCAAGCATATCCATCACACAGATGCGATTTAAACTTCAAGACTCCTTATAAGAAATGGAAAGGGAGGTGAATATTTTTTGCTGTTTTTAAAATTAAATAGACAGCTAGTATTGTTTTTAAAATTATTATGAAGAACAAGCTTAAGCTTTGTTGTAACGTGCATTGTTTGCCTGGACTGCTCAAGACCTGAATGCTTGTGTAGGAGGAACTCTTTGAGTTGGCTTCTTAAATACCTTCATGCTATTTCACATCTGATACTCCTTGATGAAACATAGGCTTGTCTTATAACAGGCTTATTCAAAGTGATACAAGCTACGAAAGTGAGATCTTGGAAGAGTGTTGCCATTTTCATAATGTAATAAAAATACTGTAATGATAAATGATAATTAATAATAAATAGTGTGTAATAAGCATGTCATAAAAACAAATGTTATATTTCCAAGATCACTGCTTTTATAATTTATACTCAGGTAAAGGAGAAAAACCCTGGAAATATTCATTTTTAAGAGGGGGTTCGTGAGACTTGACGTCTTAGTAAAAGGGGTTCACGGGCTGTTAAAGTTTGGGAACCACTGCCTCAAACTAAACTTAAGGGGTCTATGAAACAAGGATTGCTTCAGTCGAGGACCAGAAAGGACAAAGAGATCAAATCAACCTAAACAAACACTTCCTACAGCTACTGGCCCTCACTGTCAGCCAGCCCTCAATTAACCACAGCACATCTCTTCTAGTGTACTGCAGATAATTAATTCATCACAGCAGGGCCATCCCAGACACCCTACAGTTCTTTGCACTCAGGATAGGCAATTGTGAATATTCCGACAGCAAGGAGAGGGTTAATCCTATGCCAGCCTCTTGGAATGTTTTTTTAGATCCCATCACAAGGTGCTTTTGTAACCCACACACCTTCTGGGTGTGCTGTTCTGTCCCATCTAGTGGCACCGAGACCACTTAGAGAGAGAGATAAAATGAGTCTGCTCTACAGCCTTAGCTAACAGCCAGTTGGCTTTTAGCTCATGCTGTAGAGGCTCATGTACTAAGCTCCAGAGGTCCCAGGTGTTTGATCCCATCTGCTGATGAACAAAGTTTGTCAGTGTTACACTTTCATGCATTAATAAATCCTCTTTAATGTTAACCAGGCTTGTCCAGCAATCACACACAGTAGTAGCTCCTTAACTTTTCAGTTAGCATCTTTTGGGAATAAGCAGACTTGCTTAACTCCTTCTAACAGTAAAACTGTGAACAACTGCCCCACACCCAAATTGACAGGCTGCTTCAAGATTTTGCAGCATGGTAAGACATGATGTACAAATACCAGAATGGAACTTTGTGTCACCACTTCAACAATCTGAGTTATGACTATAAAAGCTTGTGAAAACGAGGATTGTTTCTATTCAGATGCTGCTTTGACATTCCTGGAATTTCAGCAATAGGATTATGATTCACACTTGAAAAGATAATTGAACTTCATTGTGTCCAGCCCTGGGTACACCAGGGATCTCTGTATGTGGGGAGATGGTGCAAAGAGCCTTTCAGCACTTTTCAAGGCTGGGGCCAGCACTTTTCAAGACTGGGTCTGGGCCCAACCCTCATGGAGAATTCTCTGCTAGTGACCCTGTTGGCATTAGCTACTTGAATAAGGAAGTGGAGTGGTGCAAAAGATGCTGTGGTCTCTGTTGATGGAACAGCTGTTGCAACATTCATGTCCCAGAAACCCAGGAGAAATTCTG